>NW_012110030.1:1632075-1676810 GCF_000951045.1 Mandrillus leucophaeus | reverse complement strand
AGAAGAAATAGTAAAGAGAAAAGGC
The DNA here is from genome assembly GCF_000951045.1 of Mandrillus leucophaeus. Lineage (NCBI taxonomy): Eukaryota > Metazoa > Chordata > Mammalia > Primates > Cercopithecidae > Mandrillus > Mandrillus leucophaeus. The sequence goes on along the minus strand of NW_012110030.1, from coordinate 1,676,785 downwards.
TTACATCAAAGTTGATAGCACGTTTTCTCTGTCTTCAGAGGCAGAGGACAAACCACTTTCAGAGCAAACTTAAGGACAAACTTTTTATCAACTTGAAAAAAAAAAAGAGTGATTTTTTGATAAAGCCAAGATTCTCCTCTAAAATGGAAACATTTTACAATAACAAGGAGCTAATAGGTCATGTAATATAAAAGGCTGTCATCATTGCTGTTAACATCGAAACAACATTTTCCTTATAAGGATAGTCTGAGACTGGAAATGCTCTTAGCTTCCAAACAAAACAACAGCTACAGGGGCTTAAAATAGGGGTTCATGTCTCTCTGGTCACAAGAAGACTGAAAGTTGGAGTTGCTGACTTTGGTCTAGTGATCTGACATGTTTTTTTAATTTTCTTTTCCTTTCCTTCATGGTCAGAAGATGATTGTCACAGATCCAATTATCATATCTACATTTGAGGTAGAAAGACAAATGTTTTCCCAAAGACCTCCCCACCTCCCATGAAAGTTTCCATTTCCACCTTATTTCCCATAATTGAGTCATACATCCACCCCTAACTACAAGGGAGGCTGACAAAGAGGAAACAAGATAGTCAACATTGATTTGAACCAATCCTAATTTATCAACAGAAGCTAGCCACATCTTTGCTCAACCAAACAGGGTTCCATGAACAAAGAAGAGAGGAGATGAATATTGGATAAGCAAATAGCAACATTTGCTCCAACTTGGGAATTATAAAGAGTTGTTGTTGATGCTGCTAGTGTTATTGTTCACTTCATTTGTTTCCTTAGTCTGGTCCCAGAAAAGTTGAGGCTCAGACTGTAGATAAGGAAGATACCATTAAATCACTGTTTTTGGTTGGATGTAAGCTAGTCTCTACAATACATCTCTAGGGCACATGTTTTCAAACACTCTTTTCCAGGTTTCAATAGAGAACCTATAAGTGCTTCATAGGAAGCTTAATAAAATATACATTCTGGGCCCCCATCTTCATAAATTATAATTCACTAGGTCTGTGTTTAATAGACAAATCAGTTTTTATGACATAATTCCCAGGTGGTGCTTCTGCAAAGACAATTTGGAAAGTCTTGCCTATGGAGAGGATTTAGTCTGGGAATTATGAGAACATAATGGGCATGTGAACCCTTCCTTACCCCACCACCCCACCCATTACCACACTGAAATCTTTTTCTACTGTCCTTAAGCCTTCAAGATGATCTTGTCAGAGCCTGGTCTTTGCTTGCTGAAGGAATAAAGGAATAGCCCTGGGCTGACATTTAGAGAATGGCATTATAGGGATGAAGTGCCAGAGCTTGGAGGAGATGGGTCTATGACAGCGAGAGGAACTTACAGGAAATCAGGGCAGCAATCTGGTCCAGACAGCTGGCTAAGGTGAAAAGCACAGCCACGATGCAGTGTGAAATACATACACATTCCTCAAGTATTGCTACAAAAGCCTGAGGAGTGGAATCAGGGAAAAGACTGGACTTCCTGAATTATGGAAGAATGGAGGCTCGGACTATGACTAGCAGGGCATGAAAGGAAAATGAGACCTCTGAGGACTGGAGAAGTCTGGACTCCTAAATTACCATAATGTTTTCCAACTAAGTAGAAAAGAAAGAAAACGAAACAAGCATTCGATGACAGTCCATTTGCGAAATGTATCTTCAGAGTTGCCATGGAAGGCAGGTGTGTCTGCACCCACTGGTGCTGGTGAGAAACCTTAAACAGGTATTTAAAGCTGTTAAGCAGTAGCAACTGCTTTTCAGACAAGATATTTTATTCCACATTCTAAGTTCTTCTCATGACAACATTTGCCTGCCTACCTCTATATCATCTGTCAAATTGGAAGGCAGTACTGGTCAAGTGTTGGAAGCAAAGAATTAGCTCTTCATCACCTGTTGCTGTCATTTATTTAGATTTGTTAGATTCGTGTCTGCTAATGGGAAAAGTACTTTCCCGGCTTCTTTTGCATTGCAGCCAAGTCTGTAACAGATACACTTTATAAGCGTCCACAGAGGCTCTTCTGTTCATGGAAAAAAATGAGGGAGGTAGAAGATAATGCACAAGGAAGTGGCTTTGGGACTTCACAACCCAACAGGACCTGCACAGATTATTAAATAGTTTCAAGTGACTTAACCATGACATGGAGCCTCCAGAGAACAACAGGATCATTGTCACCACTGTCCCAATGGAGGAAGCTGAAAAACTCGAGTACTCTCCAGCTCCCAGAGAAAATGAGAGAGAAAAGGAAGCAAATGGTGTTTATTTGTCTGGGCCACTGGGCCAGTCTAGCTATTGCGAATTCTCCAAGACATCATTCTGTGGATATGTTTGCACACACGTATTTGCTTTGTAGAATAGCCAAGAATCCCAGAACAACTGGCTGAGATGTTTCTAGGGAGGAACATTAAAAGTAAGCTATTAAAGGTAAGGTACTACTAGCTCCCCCTTTTATGCTCTCCCACCTATTCACCAACTCATTATTTGTATTGTTTAAATAAAAGTTACATCAAGTTTACTATATACCAATAGGAGGCAGGCATAACAGGCTAGGTTATGCTGCTGTAACAGATAACCCTAGATGTCAGCACCATATTACAACCCAGGTATTTTTCTTGCTTCTGCTATGCACCCATTGCAGGTTGGCAGTGGCTTTTTCTTCATGTTGTCCTCACTCAGAGACGAAACATGATGGAGTTTCATTATCTGAAATTTCATAGGTCAATGAAGCATAAGGGAAGGGAGGTAGCGCATCATGTGTGTTAGTTTTCTTTTCACTTAAATTTCATTGGCTAAACAAAATCAAATGGTCTCAACTAACTTCAAGGGAGTCGAAAGTACAATCCTCTCTTGGGCCCAGAAGGATAGGGAAATGGTATATGAGTGAAAAATAGTAATGTCTGCTGTGACAACTGATGTGCTGCTACACAAAAGACCATCCATTAATTTGAGCTAATGTAGCATAAACTAAAAACGGCCTCAGAGTTTGTATATACAAGTTAAGCTTTTTCATGGTGCCAGTTCAAGTCCTGAGCCTGAAAGCAAACTTTGCAAGGGATCACTCTGTGAGTCACTGACCCCAGAAACATTGTTGGCAGCATCCAATAGATTGACTTTCTCTACCATCACTCCTGTTGCTGCTAACTTGAGCTGTGACACACAGTCATATGAAAATATAAAAGCAGGGGGTTTTATCATAATTAATGTGTATAAAGACTTCCTCTAATTTTTTTTTTTTTTGAGACAGTGTATGTCTCACTCTGTTACCCAGACTGGAGTGCAGTGACACAATCTCTGCTCACTGGAGCCTTCACCTCCCAGGCTCCAGCGATCCTCCCACCTCAGCCTCCCTAGTTGCTGAGACTACAGGTGCACACCACCACAAAGGGCTAATTTTTGTTTTTTTTTTTTTTTTTTTTATAAAGACAGGGTTTTGTCATGTTGCCCAGGCTGGTCTCAAGCTCCTGAGCTCAAGTGATCCTCCTCCCTCGGCCTCCCAAAGTGTTGGTATTATAGGCGTGAGCCACTGCACCTGGCCTACTTCCTCTAATTTTTTTTTAATACCAAACTCATATCTAAACTCCCTATCTTGATCAATTCTCTGCAAATGGAGCTTAATGATGCAATGAGGTTCAAGACAGAATGAAAATCCTCCCTTCATATTCCTTGGAGATATATTTTTAAACTTGAAGTTTTATTACCTGTCTCTAATTCAAAAAGTTCCAAACCAAAGTAGCTGTGTCAAAATGGTTTCATTAAAAGGACTGACAATTTTTTCACAAAGATTATAACCCCTCCCCTCGCCTTCAGTCAGAAGGAGGGGTTTGGATGGGATTTGAGTTTTAGTAAATTAGAAGAGGGGGTTGAGCTGTGGAGTGATGGGTTCATCTCCACATGACACTCTTACATCTCATTCTTATAGGTTGAGAAACATAAAGAAATATCTATGAAATTTACTAAGCAACAGGGTTGGTGCCAAGTGGTTCTTAACCCAGAGCATCCATGACTTGGTGCCAGTAAGTTCACAAATTTCTGGCATGGAACACAAGATTCTTTGCGTTTCTGCATGTATCTATCTAGCTTTCACCAAATTCTCAAAGGAATCACGATCCACAAAATATAAAGAATCTCACTATAAAGATAGATAAGAAATATCTACACTCTCCTTCAAATCACTAAAGGACAAGTCCATGCTGCTTTCCAGAACAGATGTGTTTCTAAAATTTAGATATAAGCCACAAAATATTTAAACTGTGATGGTGCTTATATAAACCAAATAATACTTCAGTAAGATTACTATGATCTATTTTCTACATTTTACATAAGCTCAAATTTTGTAGATAGTATCAAATTACACATTAAAATTCATAGGAAACACACACAAATCACACACACACACACACACTTTTTGTGTTCCCAAACTTACAGGTCACAGAGGTCATACAATGTGCTCCTTGCGTCATACTTTCCTACTTCGTCTACATCTATGCCATTCCCTTAAATCACTCTATTCTTATAGTCCAAGATACTGTGACAATTTTTTTTACCACTTCTCTTAATGACAGGGCCTTCTTAGTTCAAAACTATGACATGTATAATATGATGCATAGAGTTTAATTTCTACATGACAGAAGAGAGCAATGTTATCTATGATAACCTAATTAAATAACAAATATCTATACTGTCTCTCACTTCACAGGGCTTTTATCTTACCCTCGATGTAATTTTTCACTTTCCTTTAGAAATGTAGATATAAGGATCATGGAATAGCAGAAAGAATACAAGACATAAAGTAGAGACCTGAGTTTAATTCCTGGATCCACTCTTTATCTGTTCCATAATGTGACTGAAGTCACTCATCTTCTCTGAACCTCATCTGTAAAATGAGGAAATTGTACTTAAACACTAGTGTAAGGCTACAAAAAGAGTTGTTGTTAAAGAAATTATGTATTTGTAAAAAGCTAGCACATGGGCTGATACATAGAAAATGCTCAAGTACTTAACAAATGTTACTTGAATCTGATTACAGAGAGTGAACTCAACCAAGAGTTGAAATATTTCTCAATAGGCTGCTTTCTTTATATTTCCAATTGGGTCTAGAACAAAACATTTGAAGAGCTTATTTTCAGAATTTTCCAAAAACATTTTTGAGTAGCTGAGATTTAGAACTAAAACAAGATTAAAATCCTGGCTGTTTATACCTCACTTGCTGTGCATATTACTGGCCACACATGAAATTAATGTTTCCCATATTGCACTAGAACAAAAAATTTGACATATCACATATTTAAATTGACATACTGAAAATATGCAAAAGACGCCTAAAATCTTTTTTTCTCTAATGGTGGAGAAATTGAGGAAGCCTTGAAAATTCCGTTATGATTACCATATGATATTGGCATTTCATATGACTCAACCTAACACATGAGTATACTATGCATAGGTTTTGAAATGTGCATTTATGATTACACATACTATCAAATTAATTGCGACATTGAAACCACACTAGTGTCATCACTTTGCACAAAAGCAGATGAATGGAGGCTGCCTTTGACATGGCCCTTGCTGTCCACTCTTCTTTGCTTTCCCCTCTGGTGCCATGCTCCTCCTTCTTCCAGCATGCAGCCGCCTCTTTCTCAGACGTGGGGTTCTGAATCAGCAGTCTTCCTTTCCTCCACATCTCTACTCATACCTACTGGAACATTACAGACAAGTCTGGTGATCCTTTCTACCATCATCTTTTTATGACTTCTTGATTTTCTCAACTCCAATGTCTCTAAACTTCGGACTCCATGATCAAACAGAATTGCTCTATGCCAGGGTCTGAAAGTAGAAAATGTCCCTCTCTGATCCCAACTTTACATTTCTTTATTCTATTCTGTCCTCCCAATTGATCTGTCCTTTGCTCCATTTTTATACAATAGTTCCTCCAAGTCAGTACATTAGATACTAAAATTAGACAATGTCTTTTAGCTTTTCATGAAACCCTATGAAAATTGAACCATTAATAGGCCATATCAACATGGTCTCACCAACTTTCAAGAACCTTCCACTCTCTTAATCTTCTATTATTCTCATGATCAACCCTGGGGCACTTCCATCATCTGCTTTCTCACATCCTACTTTCAGGCAGCTGAGACTATTTGCTGAATCCATGTTGATATGGCCTAATAGACTCCTTTTAAAGTATTTTATTTTACTTTTTTTTTTTAGATAGATCCTCTCTCTGTTGCCCAGACTGGAGTGCAGTGATGCAATCTCAACTCACTGCAGCCTTCACCTCCTGGGTTCAAGCAATTCTCCTGCCTCAGCCTCCTGAGTAGCTGGGATTACAGGCATGCACCACCATGCCTGGCTAATTTTTTGTATTTTTAGTAGAGGCTGGGTATCACCATGTTTGCCAGGCTGGTCTCAAGTTCCTGACCTCAAGTGATCCACCTGCCTCTGCCTCCCAAAGTGCTAAGATTGCAGGCGTGATGCACCGCGCCTGGCCTAAAAAAAAAAATTTAAATAAAAATAAAACTTAAAAAATAATTTCTCCTGTATTAAAAAAATTTTTTTGAAGATCAGCATTAAGTTCCACCACCTAATGGTTAGCAATTATATTAACTATCAGTTTTGCTAGCATTTTTACTCATTATTTTTTCCTATAACATGTATTTTCCTTTCATAGTTTCATTCATTTGCTCTTTTTTCTTTTCTTCTTTTCTTATTCTTTCTATCATTGTGGTGAAATAACATATAAAATTAAATTTACCATTTCAGCCACTTTCAATTGTTTTCACAGTGCAATGACATTAAGTGCATTCACATTGTTTACCATCATCACCACCATCCAGCTCCAGAACATTTTAATCTCCTCAAACTCAAACTTCACACCCATTAGACAGTAACTCCCCAATCCCCCTCCCTGCAGGCTGTGGCAACCACCATTCTGCTTTCTGTCTTTATGAATCTGACTGTGCTAGGTAGCTCGTGTAAGTGGAATCATGCAATATTCATCCTTTTTTGTCTGGCTTATTTCACACTGCATGTCTTCAAGGTCGTCCATTCATGTTGCAGCATGTCTCAGAATTTCCTTCCTTTTTAAGATTGCATAATAGTCCATTGCATGTATATACCATGGTTTGCTTACCCATTTATCCCATGTTTTATTTTAATAAACACCACCTTGAATACTTAATAAAGGACACATAGGAATCATGTATTTTTCTGAACATGTCTGATGCTTTAATTTTGATTCTTGTTTTTGAAGAATACTGAATACGAGTTTCAAAATCTGTGTCCTCAGAATGTGTATACATTATTTCATCTTCTAATTTACTCACTGCCCTTTCTACATAGGCCGCATCTCTGTTTTCTCAGAAGCATGTTGCCGTTTTGTTTGTGAAGTTTTAAAAAGAAAAATATAAAGATATAAAATCTCACTCCTTAATACTCCTTCTAAGTGAGTCAATTTTATTTTAAAATGTAAACGTCCCTTCAGCCTAGAAAAATGTTCTTCTGTTTCTTTCCCTCTATCTTCTCTCACATTTTCTGGACCATTTATTAGAAAGACATTGGATCTCATCAATGTCTTTCACAGTTCCCTCAGGAATTCTATCTCTTTGCCAAAGTTAGCTTTATATTGCCGGTAACTTTTATTTCTTCATGATCCAATTCATTATGTATGAATTTTTTTGAATTTTCACTCTCAATTTTTTTTTTTTTTACTTATTGAATGGAGCATCCTCATCTTTCGAAGTATATTAGAGTTTTTTAGAGTGCTTTTTCCCTTTTCTCTTCATTTTCTCTATTTTATTTTTTGTTGCTTTATTATATATTATATAGCTACATTGTATCTTTTTGTTTTATACGTGTTTTTTGACCTACGTTGTTGTCCATGTTAGATGTTTTCTTTAAAAGCCTGGCAATTCAGTTGGGCGTGGTGGCTCATGCCTATAATCCCAGTACTTTTGGAGGCCGAGGCAGGCAGATCACAAAGTCAGGAGTTTGAGAACAGCCTGACCAACATGGTGAAACCCTGTCTCTACTAAAAATACAAAAAAAATTGCCGAGCGTGGTGGCAGGTGCCTGTAATCCCAGCTACTCGGGAGGCTGAGGCAGGAGAATCACCTGAACCCAGGAGGCAGAGGTTACAGTAGGCTGAGATCACACCACTGCACTCCAGCCCAGGGAACAGAGCAAGACTCTGTCTCAAAAAAAAAAAAAACAAAAAGGGGGCCAGGCAATTATTTATTCCTGTTCATATTTAAAACTGAAGCACTGACAATCTTAGCAAGTGTCTGGTCGATTTCTCTGAAGGATGCTGTGGTAATGAGCAGACTTCAGGAGGCTTCTGCAGTTTCCAATATCTTGACATCTTTTTCCTTGGACCATTGATTTCTCCAGCGAGAAATTCTCTAATATTCTGCTTGGGCATATGAATCAAAGGGCAACAAGGGTAATGAAGGAAGAAGAGAGATGGGCAATCAGCCCGGATGCCAGCATTCCGGAAACTGAAGGGGAAAAGCAGGGAGGCTGGTGGTGTGTCATTCTTCACATGCTCCTTTGTTTTTCTGCCTAGTGGCTCACCCTTGTCCACAGCTGTGGTTAGGGTTCCCCAGGTCAGAGGTTAACTAACTTTTGTCTAGTTAGGGAAGTGAAGAGCCCCACTCCCACAAACAGAAGCAGATAGGGGTTCTAACCGCTCCTCATACAACTTTTAACCAACCCTGTTTCCAGCCTGACTCCAGCCTTCAGAAATTCCTGACAACCCTACTTTATAGGGACTTCCAGGCTTCTGGGGGCACAAACTGGCTTTCTTCTCATTCACTTTACATTTTTTAGGCCTCAGCTTCTGTGTTCTCTACTCCATTCAGGCGGTACCCGCGGACTCATCTGCCTACCATCCTCAAAACTTTGCTGACATCCCTCTTCTGCCATCATCCCCTCTGCTGCTCCCTTTGTCACTGTAGTTTTTATTTTGTATTCAATTATAGTCATTTTGAAAGACTTTCAGGAGGAAGCAATGATAACTGCTTGTGTTCATTCCTCCTAGTTTAACTGGAACCATTGATACAACTTTTTCCTTTTTTTCCAGAATTTCCTTTTCTCACGAAATATTTAATGTTAATGCCAAGAAAACAAATGATCTCTTTTCATGTATTTCTTCTTGCCTATCTCAAATCTTTAATTTTGTTCATTTCGTTAGATTTATCTTCCTATAGAGGCATAGGATTTGGAACTGAAAGGAACATTAAAATAGCAAAATTTATTCCCTCCTTAAATAGATGCCATCCCCACCAACCTAACTCCATAAAGTTACCTCTATTTAAAGTAAATATCAAAAGATATATGTCTCTATACAAGTCACTCTGAACTCTTTCTTTTTCCTCAGATCCACAGCCAGAATCTGTCCAGTCTTATTTTTTTAAATTCATAAATGTCCTTTGACTGCTGATGTCACCATCTCTGTCATTCCTTCCCTCTCCTTCATCTGGAAAACTACTCCTCATGTTTTAGAACCCAGTTTACAAAGTCACCTCTTCTATAATATCTTCCCTGTTCACTCCTTTCTTTGCCTTCCTGGCATTTTCCCAGTTTTTATACATATTATCACATATGACTGCAAATATTTGTTTGATGTCATCTCTCTTTTCCATTCATTCCCTGGTTTCCTCCCAGGCAAGAGTAACATGACCCCCACCCCGTGGAAAAGTAATGTGTTAGACTTGAGGACGCACTCAGTGAAAATGTCCCCTCCCTGTGGCCAAGCCATGCATCAGACTTGAGGATGTACTCAATGAAAATATGCTGTGTGAATGAAAAAGAACATCCATGACATGACAGGTTTTTAAAATGTGATATTTGTTAGCAAGAGAATAAAATAATAACAGCGAGAGATCATCCCAAAGAATGACTCTCAAGTAATCCACACAGCTCTTCATATAGTTCTAGATGAATATATACCTGTATTTATACCTGTATCTGTATCTATATAGATTTTATTCAAATAATATATTCTACGCATGTTGAATGCAGCATTAGTGCAAATCCTGATAACTTGAACATTTAATTACATGAACTTGTTACTAAGTCTAATTTCAGAAGACAGGTTTATGCATAAAAAGAAAAAGGAAGCTAGGATTCAGGAAAATGTTATAGATGATGGTATAGTTTTTGGTGTAATTAGATGTTAGCTATATTACCCATCCCTTTAAAATCTATATAGCATTAGCTTGAACTCCCATTTCATGTTTCATGGTAACTATGTTCTCCCTAGGATTTCTCTACATTTTCTGGGGTTGGGGAGTAAGGGTGCATTTCCATAGTCACCCATAGCTTTGGTTTTATGCTTCAACTAAATTATTTTACTCTGTGGAGCAAAATTTTATTGACAGTGTGTGGATCACTCAGGTGGGTATATTACTCTGTAGTAGTCAGAGTTCTCAGAGAAACAGAACCAACAGGATGTACATATATAATTTTGTGTGTGTGTGTGTGTGTGTGCGCGCCAATTGGGTGAGCCAGTTCCTTAAAATAAATCTCTCTCTCTAAGGAATTTATTTTAAGAAATTGGCTCACACAACTGTGGAGGCTGGCGAGTCCAAAATCCATAAGGTAGGCCAGCAGGCTGACCGATTTCCCTCTTTCTTGGGGGAGGTCAGTCTTTTTTCTCTTAAGGCCTTCAACTGATTGGATGAGGACAGTCCACATTATAAAGGACAATCTGCTTTACTCAAAGTCTACTGTTGTTAACCTCATCTAAAAAATACCTTTACTGCAATATCCAAACTAGCATTTGGCCAAATACCTGGGTACTACGGCCTAGCCAAGTTGACACATAAAACTAACCATCACACACTTCAACACACGGCTGTATATATTCCTTTTACTAAATCAAGTTTGGTGTATAAAATGTTGGAATCCATATTCTTAACAAGCACCCCAAAAAGGCCTTATTCCAAATAAAGGAGGAACACCACTCTTATAGTTGCCTGAGTAAAACTGCTCCAGCCCCACTCCAGACATATTAAATCAGAATTTCTGGATAGGATCTGAGCTTGCTTCCTCAAGCTTGTAAAGCACTCTAGCTGATACTAATGTATCAGGATTGAGAATTATCGATTCACTGTTAAACTCCCAATTCGGATCTACCTTTATAATCTCAAATCTTTCAAGGTACACAGATTACTCCTTTAGCAGTAGAAGTTTGGACAAGATCCACTTTCCTTAGATGGAAGTTATGCTTTTAAATTGCATTTCTCTTCCTTATGATCTGTTTCTTCTTATCATGTACAATTTTTAAATAGCCCTTCTAGGACTTGCTTCTCTAGCTGCACATAATTCTATAAAACTTCTCCCACCATTTTACCAATTCCCTGCTCCTTTCACTGACGAGTGGCAGAGGTTGCACTCCTGACGATTCATGAGGTTTTCCCCACATCACTAAAAGCCCAGCATCAAGTGAGGTCTGATTTGGGCCCATCTGATCCCTTAGCAGCTGAGATTGGAGAGCAGGGGCATTAATCACACACCTAATCCACAACTGCATGGGTTTGTTCTCATGGAAGATAAAGCTCTCCTTGGGGAGCTAGAGATTGACAGTCACTAAGGCCAGATGCTAACAAAGGAATTCTGTGGGTCTTTTATTTGTTTTTTAGAACTCCACTGGATCAAGCAATCAAGATTGTAACCTCACAATCTTCACACACTTAAGTTGAAACGAAGGAACTGCCACCATTTTCAAATATGAACTGCACTTTTTAGGATAAGTTGTTTGTTGATGATGCTGTTTTTGATTTTTGGTGCAATTATTTTTTTTCCTTGAAATACACGAGAGTGTTTGAAACTGAAGATTGAAGTAATTTTCCAGGATGATAAACAGTTTTCTAAACAGTAAAAGCCATTAGAGCTATCACAAAAAAGTCAGCCTACAAACTGCTATTGTTTCTCAACCTATCTCCTCCTCAAGCCCATCACACAAATCAGGAGGCAGGATGCAAAGCCAGTAAAGGGTTCCACCTGCCAGCATTGCTTTACACCGCTCAATGGGGTTTTCAGAAAGGAACTTGGATATTTCAGCTGAAGGCGCTGAGGTCCAGAGAGGTAAATTGTCAGCCTTCCCAATTTCACTTAGTCAATTATAGACTCAGGATCTGATTCAAGAATCCTAATTCCCTGTGTGTTATTACTTTCATTTCATTGCCTAAGGATTAATTGCTCCAAAATTTTTCTCTCTCCATGCCGAGCCTCTCTACTGAGCTTCAGACATAAATTTCCAATTGTCTGATCAATGTCTCTGCTGGGCTATGCTCTGGACACTTCATTCCCAACATGTCCAAAAACAAATTTAGGATCTTTTTCTTCAGTTGTCACTTTCTCTCCCTCCTGAGTTTGCTATCCTATCTAATCACAGTATGAACTAATTCTTAAAATCTACAACCCTGTGAATCCTCCCTGAATCCTCTTTCCACTTCCTAATTTATCAATTTGACCTCTTGAAACATATCTGGAATCCCTTCTATTACTATACTTCTCCTTCTTCCCATTACCCATTTCTCACCTTGAATACAGCCATTACATCTTAATAGGTCTCTTTGGTTGCAGCCAATTTCTTCTCTAAGCCTCCCTCTACTTCAATGGCCAAGAATTAATTTGGGAATCTGGCCCAACCTGGAAAGATTCTGCCCTTTGGGCTAGACCCACATTTTGATTCTTTTAATCATAATGGCATGATAATGTCAGGATATCAAGAAATAGAAACCAGTAAACAGATTTACCCACACCCTTTTATCTCCTACTAAATGCAATGCCTAAATTATAATTAGATATATTACAAATTACTTTTTTGCCTTTTGCCTGAATGTGAAAATCTTTGTGTCTGTGTTGTCCTAGATACTTGCAGGCTTGGACACAACATATATCAAATATCAACTAACACTTTTATGTTCAGAACTAGTCACTGGAGTTAAGTCTCATTGGTCCTTTAGCAAGGTGCAAAATCCCAGAAGAGAAGAGAATTTTCAGATGTTATTAATCTCCTTTGGACAAAAATACAAATATCTTACATGAGGAAAAAAAAAACAGTTTGGCAGATCCCAAGAAAAAAATAGTCAAAATGGAATAATATCCTCTACTATCATAAGAAGGAAGATTGTTATAATATGGGGTGACTTATGACTCAAATCCCTCTGTCAGGCTTTCACCAGAATTCTCCATAATGTATTATTTGTATAAGCAAAGTCTTAATCCTATAGCATGAAACCTTCACAATCATGGCTGCAGCAATAATTTGGTCTTATTTTTTACTATTGTCCTACCAATATTTATTCACCCATTTCACACTAGTCTACTAATTTATGGCATAAATACACATTTATTATATGATTCATTTCTTTGTTCAGGCTGTTCTCTTTGCTTAAGTGCCCTTCCAATCACTATGTAAAGAAATTCTGCTCTTTCTTTCTTCCTTTTATTTATTTTTTTATTTTTATTTATTTATTAATTTTGAGACAGGGTGTCACTGTGTTGCCCCAGCTGGAGTGCAGTGGGACAATCACAGCTCACTGCAGCCTCAACCACCCGGACTCAAATAATACACCTGCCTCAGCCTTCCAAGTAGCTGGAACTACAGGCACATGCCACCACACTCGGTTAGTTTTTGTATTTTTTGTAGAGGTAGGGTTTCACCATGTTGCCTAGGCTAGTATTGAACTCTTGGACTCAAGCAATCCACTGGCCTTGACCTCTCAGAGTGCTGAGATTACAGGCGTGAGTCACTACCCCAATCCTGCTCTTTAAAGTCCACCTCCTCTGTCATCTTTTATTCTCCATAATATCCATTTCCCACCAAAATAAATTTTAAAAAATCAAGGTTTCCTCTGTTTTACAGTCAGTGTCCCTTTGTTTCTATCAGTAGCTTAACACTTAGCTCTTTGCATTGAACTTGTGTGCAGTAGACTAGAGGTTCCTAGAAGACAAAACTGCAGCTTCTTTGTCTTTGGGTACATGGTACCTGGTACGCAGAAGCCAGTCAGTAAATGTTTGTGAAACTGAATTGCAAAATCATCTTCTGTTTTTCAGGTTCCATATCTGGGTAATATTAGTGACCCCAGATTTGGAAGGTTGCTGTAATCTACAAATATTGAACATTGTCTCTGGAAGGCCTACAGTATGTAAGGACTAAATCAGATAAAGAAAGGAGAAAGGCTTTGTGAACAGTAGGCAAACAAACTAACAAAATCAAGGTATAATTATTATCAGAATTACCCTAAACCTAAGACCGATGATTTTTAAAGATAAAGTAAGCAGTAGAATGCACAAGGACCCAACATTCTCTGCTGCTGCACAGATACAGCCTGGAGAACAACAGCCATCCTGTTGAACACTTAAAGGATGAACCTTCTTCCTTCAATGAATGCCTGAAAAGGGGGTGAGAAAGAAAGGTAGGGAAGAAAAGAAAGGGTAAATGCAGTTTTCAAAAAATAAAGCTTGTTGAGAAGAAATGGATGTGAGAAAAGAGCCAGAAAAGAAAAAGATGAGAAAGAAGAAAACAACCAAGAAAGATGGATGAAGAAAGAAAGGAGTAAGAAGAAAAAGGAAGGAAACTAATATATCCATGGGGTGTTTGCGCAGCATTAGATGGACAACATGCTTCTTTACATAGGTGCAGAAATGAGAAAGGTTGATGGAGACAGAAAAGCCAAGGCAGGTATTATTGGGTCGAGAATCCTTTGGGTTCATTTAGGCAGTTCATTTCCTAAGGTGCAGCTCCTAGACAGGCATTTCCAGTGACGCCAACTCTCCCTTATGAGATATCATAAAACCTACTTAAAGAGAGGAAACCTAAAGTGCAGTAGGAAAGATTTATTAGTAATGTTGTAAATAAAATATGTTTCCTTTTGCTTGAACGATCTCAGCAGATCTGTCTCTTGCTCTGTCGTCAGGCCGGAGTTTCTGAAGGGCATCTCTGGAGAGCACTTTTAGAATGCGATCAGCTGTACATCTGTCCCTAGGCACCATTAACTTAGACACAGCCCCAGTTTGGATTGGGAAAAAGCTAAATCTTTTAAAAATATGGTCTTTTTGATAAGACCCAAGAGGGGTAAATATATACATATATACATATATATTTTAAACCAAATAGCATACTTTCTCTGTCCAAGAAGTCAGCATTTTTCATGTGTCCTCCATGAGACAGGGGCTCCCCCTTTACAAGCTGTGAACTTTTGTCCTGTTCGTTCACACAGCAGGATCATTTCTGTCCACGCACACCTGGACCAGGCCTGCCTGAGAATTGCTCAGCTAATGACCCTGTACTGGCCAGATTTGCTTTGTGTGGAATCAACTTTCACAGATGAACTTTTTTTCTCTCTAAGATGACTTCCCTCCACTTCAGATTCTTGTCCTTAACATATTTTGTACAGAAATAAGGGATTTTAGAGTTTGGGAATATGGGAGAGAAAAGGGAGATCCATGGACCAAAGTTCTCCAGATGTAAATAAGCATAGTAAATTCATGCGCTTACTAAAACTGCTTTCTCACTCTTGACTGTGTACTGGCCCTGAGAAACACATGTGTTTCAGAAAGGAAAGTAACAATACCTGCCATTTATTAAGCATCTATTTCATGCCAGGCACTGAGATAAATGCTTTCCCTGTGTCTTCAATTTTATCCTCATAACAAACGGCATGTTCTTATCATCCCCTTTTTACAGCTCCCCTAATTCACCCTTAATGAGGTTAAGGAACTTGCCCAAGGTTACAGAGTTAATCCCAAGTGGCAGGCCCAGTACTACTGTGGTCTGAATGTTTGTGTTCCCCCCAAATTACTATGTTGAAACTTAATCACCAAGGTGATAGTATTAGGAGGTGGGGCCTTTGGGAGGTAATTAGGTCATAGTAGCAAAGGCATCATGAATGGGACTAGTGTTCTAATAAAAGAGGCCCCAGAGAACTTCCTTGCCCCTTCCAACATATGAGGACATAGCAAGAAGACCTCATCTATGAACCAGAAATGGGACCCTCCCCAGACATTAAATCTGCCTGCACCTTCATCTTGAACTTCCAGCCTCCAGAACTAAGAGAAATAAGTGCCTGTTATTGGAAAGCTACCCAGTTTATGGTATTTCGTTGTGGCAACCCTAACAGACAAAGTACTAAATTGAGATGTTCTTAATGACTACATTAAGCTGCCCAAAGAGCAACTATCAGAAACAAAAATTATTTTTAAATGTATTAGATTCTCCTTTCCTATTCTTGAGAAACAACACTTCTCCAACATCCCAGGATATGCCATGGCAAGCCCTACCTGTATACTTCTGTGTTTTTAAGGCATTCTCACAGGTTCATTTTATTCTCCAAAAAAATATATGGAATAGTTAGAGAAGGCTTTGAACTTATTGGTAGATAAAATAACTGAATTTTATTTGAGGACTATCTCAGCCAAATGCCATAAGCTTTGCTAGCACTACAGAGTGCACTGACACATAGTAGGTATTCAATAAACATTCGAGGAATTAATGAAGAGAACCAAGGAACGTGATACCAGCCAGGACTTCCTTGGATATCTTCCTGAATTCACTGAAGAACCATTGAAGGATTAAATGTGGAGAAGGATGTGAAGGAGGCAACGAAAGACAAGGAGACCTAGAAGAAGCCTGCTGCAGTTATCCAGGCAGGAAAGGGGCTTCCTCAAGTCAGATTTTATTGTGGAAATGGAGATAATTAAACCGGCTTGTGAGACAGTAAATGACAAGACTTGGTTAACTACGAATGGTCAGAGGGAGGAAACACTCATAAATATTAATGTCTGGGATTTTAGAAAAAGAGTGTGAGTGAATGGCCTCTTCTCCATATGCTTTATGTATTTTTACCTATTCCCCCATTATGGTAATCATCTTACGGAACTTAAATTGCTCTTTTACAAGCCCATCTCCTTTATTAGATCCTCATCACCTTGAAAGTGAGGAGCATGTGTAACTCATTGCTATATCCCCTAATGTTTAATGTTTGCTGTAAAATGAGTAAGAATGAAGAAATAATTCAGATGTGATTTGCCCTCAGGCCGGGTAGACATCAATTCCTTCTTTGCTTTTTGACCCTCAGGCCACCTTTCCTGTACCAACTTAGACTTTTGCACGAATGAGATCCCTTCGGGTTAGATTCTGCTTGAAGGGAATTTCTGTTATTGCCACAAAAATGAGCACAGGTCTAGAGGCCCAAGGCCAAAATAAAATCAGCCTATGGAAAAATAGTAACCTTAACTTGAATTACAATACATGAACTGGTGCTGTACTGCCGCAAGTCCCTGAGGCTTGATGCCTTCAGATGCATCATTGCTAAGCCATAAATGAATAAGGCAAGGTCTGAGAGAGACAGAGCTGTAGATAGGTAAGAGTGATAAGGGTCTAATAATTTTTTTTAATCTGAACTTTCTGCAAAGCAAAATGAGCCAACTTCCTTTCATTGTCCTGAGCTGAATGTGTGTGTGTGTGTGTGTGTGTGTGCATGTGCATATGCATGCATGAGCACATATCGCCCTAAAGATACTAGCAAATTTGGTTGCCATATTTTCCCATTACCTAATTTTCTATTTACACACATACCCAAACATGGTCATATCTCTTTAAATAGAAAACAATGTGAATTTTCTTTGAAGATTTAAAGCTTGAAATTGTCATACTCAGGGTATATATTTTGCACAACCATTATTTTTCACAAGGTAGCAAACCACAGCTCAACAGAACCGAAAAATTGCTTTTGTTATATGGGGACTTCAATTTCTAATAACAGTGCAATGGGAAATAATCATTTTCCCCTGCCCATTGGATGTATATACTGAGCAAGGCAAGGTACCAACCAGTGCCTGCAGCTACTTATTCAGGACCAGGCCCAGTCAGACAGCACAGGGAAGGCTGCAGAGGAGATACAAATAGCCTAATAACTATTTTTTTTCTTACTACCCTTTCTTACTCCTCACCTTTTACTTTTACTCCTTTTCACTGAAAACTAACATTTATTCACTTGTCTTCTGTATCAATGCTCTTGAGACAAATAGCCCACCTCGCTTTATTGGGATTGCCTATGTTTTTGGCAAAGTGCCTCACTCAGAAAGGGGGAGCAATCTCTAGACTAGAAAGGCTGCAAGCTTATACCAACTGCCCACTCCTAAGCATGCTGATTTGGGTGCATCAGGAGACATTTTTAGTTTAAAAAAAGGGAGAGAGAAATCACTAAATATAATATATTCAGCATCAGCTAAAACATCATCAGTGAGTAGGCCCACAGTCACTCAATATTATTTAATATTACCAGCTAATGTTCATATAGAGACTTTGGGTCACATAGGTATAGAACCAAATTCAACTCTCACATTCACTAGGTCTGTGACCTCAGGAAGGTAATATAACCTCCTAGAACATCAATGTTATTATTTGTAAAACTGGGTAATAATGGCTATCTTATGTGTTTGTAGTGTATCTGACACAATATTTGGCTTATATTAGGTATACTATCATTGGCAGTTAACATTAATGTTATTGTTATTATATTAAATCAGGATCCTCCATTCACATAAAAGGATCTATATCCTCAGATATTGGCCCATTTATCTCCCATCAGCAAGAATACATTGTTCATTAAGACATCTTATTTTAGCTTGGCCCACCTAGGGCACTCTAAGCTCTCTTTTTGCATACATGGAATTGACAAGAAGACTCAGTGTCCCTGTCCATAGACTCCAGGGATTCTAGCCTTCTTAGGAAACTCTAAGGTGATTTCCTTTGTGCAAAGCTCAGCTACCTCTAAGTGGCAAAAGCTCACTCAGCAACAGGATCACAGAGTGAAGTTTCTTCTCATTCTCTGCTGAAACCTGCTATGTATTAACTTACTTGTGTCATCTAAAAGCTGCTTCTTCATCTTGTATCTCCATGTGGTGCATAGAGCTTGGTACATGGTAGGTACCCAGTAAATGATGAATTGATTGAATATCTTTTCTTTTTTTAGCTTCTAGAAACATCCACATCATGATTAAATATCTTTTTCAAGTTCTAAAGAACCACTATCCTAAATTAAGACTTTGGGGAATCATACGGAAAGGAAAGGTGTAAGAATTGGGTAGGTACGCCAACAGTGTCTACTACATTATTCTATCCAGAGTCTTCGCAAAACTCACCTTGTTCCTTATTGTTCTACATTTAGGGTAATGTTGGCCATTCTAATCACCTGGCAATAATCAGCCAGGCCTTTTTTTTTTTTTTTTTTTTTTTTTTTTTTTGAGATGGCGTCTCACTCTGTCACCCAGGCTGGAGTGCAGTGGCACGATCTCGGCTCACTGCAGCCTCCTCCTCCCGGCTTCAAGCTATTCTTCTGCCTCAGCCTCCCGAGTAGCTGGGACTGCAGGCACGCACGCCACGACCGGCTAATTTCTGTATTTTTAGTAGAGATGGGGTTTCACCATGTTGGCCAGGATGATCTTGATCTCTTGACTTGGTGATCCGCCCACCTCAGCCTCCCAAAGTGCTGGGATTACAGGCGTGAGCCACCGCGCCAGGATCCAGCCAGGTTTTTAAGCTTCAAGTGCAGGAGGTTATTTCCATCCTGAGGCTATACTGGCAATTTGTTTAAGCTGCCACCTGGTGGCACTTGATTTATGGCCTCAAGATCTGGAAAGTCTAGGTCCCCACAGGCAAGATAACAATGCAAAAAATAGAGCATGTTTGGAACACACTTTTGAATTAACCTGGGCTATTTCTCCAAAAATTAAAATAGTAGAAATTTCAAAATTAAATTTCTATTATATTGTATTAAGTTGGAAATTATATATTAAGCACTTATTTGAGGTATACTCATGATAAATGGTACCAAAGGGACTTAAAGTTGTAAAATCGTCTGAACCAAAATTTTAAAGTTTTTTAGTCAGTTCCTTTCTTGTGAATTTGAAAAATACAGTATATTTGCCTTGCATATTTCTCTAAGTAATTGTGAGGATTAGATGAAATAATGATGTGAAAGTCTTTGTAATCTGTGAAGTGAAACACAAATGTTAGTCATTAGTGTTATTTCTCCAGTCAGAGAGGCCTTCTAGAGACACATTTCATTAGCTAGAACGTCAACATTTCTGCATCGATCACTATGTTCTAAAAGAGTACACATGAAAAGATACGCAACTTCCGTAATATTGGGCAAGAAATGTTAAAAAATGAACACTCTCACATTCTGAGCTGCCACAGCCAGGAAAGAGAAGGTTGTCTAATGATATTTATCTGCAGGAGTCAGAAGTATCATAGATTCATATTTCCTCCCAAAGTAGAAAAGCAGTTTTCAATATGGACTTTAATTAGAAAGTGATCCTTTTCTCCCAAGGGAGTTTGAATTACCCCCATCCTTTGCCATAGCATGTTGGAGAAGGATGTGTGCACACCCAGGGAGAACACCCAGACTAAGAAGGCAACAATATGGAGCATTATGTAGTTATTCCTGGTCCAAAAAGAGAGGCAAAGCTTCTGTTCTCCACTGCACTGAGTCCCTAGGTCCCAGACTTGACCTACCACCCAGCCAGAAACAACAACAACAACAAAAAAACAGAACAAAATATTGAAAACAATGGCTTTCAAACATCATACAATCTACAACCTAGGACCGTGACCCTTGAGACAAAGAAAGCAAAGGCAGCCCTGTGAATAACTTGGCTTTCTGCCTGGAAGCACGTGGATCAGGGAAGGATACCCCAAGCACAGTGCAACCATCTTGCTGAGTTGAGGAGGGAGATCAGAGGTGGTGATGAATGAGAGGGCTCAAATTTGAGGATCAGAGTACTGGAGAGGAGGGAGGTACACAGAAGAACTTCAGAAACCTGTGAAAGAGTCCCCTGGCAACTGTGCCAAATACTACGCTGTACACATGTACACAAGTCAGTCAAAGAACTACTTCTACCAGGAGGTGCAGCTGAACAATTCCAGAAGTTCACATAAGGTGTAAGGTAGGGGTATGTCTGTGTGTCTATGTGTGTCTGTGTCTCTGTGTGTGTGTGTGTGTGTGTGTGTGCGTGAGAGAGAGAGAGAGAGAGAGATACACAGAGAAGATGGAGGCAGACAAGGATCAAGCATCTTGAAGTTCATTAATGTGTGACAACAATGGAATCAAGAAAAGTATCAATGGAATCTAATTTCAAAGAGAAGATTAGACCAAAATATAGACTAGTCTGTTGATAAGATGCCTGCATTAAGCAAGAATCCATGGTAATTAATACATAGTATTACAAAGTGTGGGGTCAGTGATTCTCAATAAATCTTTGGGTGGCTTTGTAAAGTCCTAAGCTATAAAATCACTGGGTTATTGTTATAAATACAGATTTTATGTAACTATTCTGGCAGGAATCAGAATTATGTTCCTGGAATAAGGAAAACCAAATGAGCACAGAGCTGATTTTTATCTTGTGAGCATCCCTTCTTTTTTATCAGTTACTAATATAAGCATGCTCCCATTGTGTGCCCTGGTGCTTCTCCAAAACCAACGTGAATCTTCAACCAACATGGCTCTTCCTCATGACCTGAAGGATTAGGACATGACCTTCAGGATTTCAGACACCTGTCTTTATTATTTACTGCCCATGCCATGGTTGTGGTATATACTCTTAGTATAACTCCTAGTAAGTAGTAACCTCACCAGATCATTCCTGACAATGTTGTTTGTTTTTTTTTTTTTTTTTCTGGAATCCTATACATCAAAGATATACAATAGATTATAAAAATTTTCTAAGTCAATATCATACTGTAGAAAGATAACAATTCTGAAGAGCCCAAGATCACAAACCAGCTTATGCCAGAGATGGCCTTTCTGCTTAAAGACCATATCAGCAAAGAGAGCCAGACCCCTATCTAGAGTTTCTTATTTGGTCAAAATGTTCCTTGTGGAAGGGATTAATAACAGGGAAATAGAAAACCTGGTCAGTATGGTTAGCCTGCTCCTCACAAGCTCACAACATATCCCAGAGGAGTGAGTGCTCAGTCTCCTTTGTTAGTTATCAGAATCACACATGCCCTAAAATTTCTTCCTTCATTAAACATTTGCTGAGTATTACAGCAAGTGGATCAGTCATGATTGTGAGGTGTTGAAAAATAAGAAAGTGCATGTATTTCATTTGCTTTCTTTAGTAACTTCAACATTACCTATATGCCAAGTAGCCTTAAAATAGCCATCGGCAGGAAGTCAGAAAAGTTATCAAAGAAGATAAAGAATGCCACTAAACTGCAATTGTCATGAAAACAAGAACCTAGTCTGATTTTACACAACTGTACCCTCAACACAGAGTATAATTTCTGGCATATAGTAGGTGCTCAAGAAATTTAAGTTCTTATCTACCTCCTCACTTTCTCCATCCTCATTCAGACAAGCAGGTCTTTGTCATTCATCTGTCCATTCATTATTGACTATCTCCCACAACCCTGGCACTTGATATGTGTCAGCTAAGGTTCAATCAGGGAAACCAAACCACTAAAAGATTCTCATTCTCTCTCTCTCTCTCTCTCGTGTATGTGTGTGTTTGTGTGTGTGTGTGTGTGTGTGTGCATGTGGTGTGTTTTTTTATAAAAAGATTTCTTACAGACATTGGACTTATGTGGCTGTGGTTGCTGGTTAAGTGGTCCCAGTACATTTGTTGTCTTCAGGACTGATGCTAAAAATTGAAGTCCACAG
The DNA here is from genome assembly GCF_000951045.1 of Mandrillus leucophaeus. NCBI lineage: Eukaryota > Metazoa > Chordata > Mammalia > Primates > Cercopithecidae > Mandrillus > Mandrillus leucophaeus. Next base: position 1,654,106 of record NW_012110030.1, on the reverse strand, counting down.
GCTAGACAGTGGGGAAAATAAGATGGATGTTAAATAAGAGAGAGCATGGATAAGTCAGAAGGCACAAGCACACAGTGGAGCTCACAAGAATGAACTGGAACCTTCCAGTTGCTGTTGCCCCGATCTTGATCTCATCGTTAGCAATGGGCAAAGTTGGGACGGAATGACAAAGTTCCCTTTCCACTCCAGTATTACAGAAAAAAAAAAAATCTACGGCCGGGCGCGATGGCTCAACCTGTAATCCTAGCACTTTGGGAGACCCAGGTAGGTAGATCACATGAGGTCAGGAGTTCAAGACCAGCCTGGCCAATGTGGCGAAACCCTGTCTCTACTAAAAATACAAAAATTAGCCAGATAATGTTGGCACACACCTGTATCCCAGCTACTCAGGAGGCTGAGGCAGGAGAATTGCTTAAACTCGGGGGCGGTGGAGGTTGCAGTGAACCAAGATTGTACCATTGCACTCCAGTTTGGGCAACAAGAGCAAAACTCCATCTCAAAAAAAAAAAATCGAAATAGATGCTAATAGGAAGCAGAGTGAATGGACCAACACACTGTTTCAGGACATAGCAAAACACAAGAGTAGACATTAGGAAAGAGTTAATCACTGCTACAGCACGGTTGTAGCTAAAAACCTAGTGAGAAAGAGAGACACTGGAGGCACTTCCAGTAAGACAAAGAAGCCCTTAAACAGGTCTGTGAGAAGGCCTGCCTTTGAAAAATGAGCATCAAATCTTCTAGAGGAATCAAGATAGGCAGAGCCACCACACAATTGCAAGAAACACAATTCATACAGAATGTAACATAAACATGCCACCAGAATTGCGCAACACAATGGTTCTGAAGTCAGCAGGCCATTTGCTAGACCGTTTAGCTACACATACACTACAGAGAACAGTACAACTTCAAACAAGTTGGGACAATTGAATAAGTAGATAAATACTCAAGAGGGACTACTCTAATTTGCATGGATATTTACATGTTAATCAGTCCTGCCCAGCCAAAAGTACACACACAAAAACACACATATCCCCCACATAAGCTTCCCCCATGCAGAAAAAGTTGAGAACTAGAATGTGAATTTGTTTACACTCTGGCTATTGGTGCTGCTAATACTGTCATACATGGGTTTGGCAGGCTGTGTAGAAGTGAAATTCTTGACGGCAATTAAAGTCTTTCAGTAAGTCTCATCTTATTTTGAAAGGTGAGTTTCTTAATGGAATGTTACCACACTGCATAGCTGCAGTTATTAGGAACTGTCCATCTCACACTCTGAGTAAGAACAGGAAGGAAATGTGTGCTGTAAGAGGAAGAATGGTTCCATTTATGGAAATGATGAATAGCTTCCAAAAGGCAGGGTCATTTATAACAATAGGTGTCAGAAGGTTTGGGGCACGAACAATAGACTGAGCCTGATAATATCCGGAGGGAAAGGCCGGCGTTGTGACAGGTGGGCAGGCAGTCCCAGGGACACTGCATTATTAAACATTTCTCATATCAGGCAAGCAGCCCATTTATAGTGCTGAGCTCTGGAAGGATCCCGCCTCCACTTCACTGTAGCTAAGCTGGAAGTGCAAAGCAGGAGGGGCAGGAGGGGACTTTTTTTTCCCATCAACACATACCTTGTATGTAGGGAATGAATAACCCATTCCACTCAAAAAATGGATAATCTATTCCAGTCACCTCTGATGCACTCCCATATAAAAGAACCCATTCCACTTGAAAAAAATAAAAATGCTTTTTAAGAATTTGACTCATCATTCTCATTTGGAAACTTCCTGAGCTATGTCTTCTCCTTGACCCTGTTAGGCCCAGGAAAGCTAAGAAATTGGTCTGAGCACTCAGAGTGTAACATTATTCAGGTGGGTCAAGAAAGGAAACGAAGTCTCTGTCTCTAATAAAACTAGTCTATGGATTTACCTCCTCATCCTTGCAACTTGTGTATCCTCAGTCCAGTACTGTAATGCTCCTGGGAATGTCCTTTATTTTACATAAGGAACAAAATACCAGCTGTTCAAAAGGGACTGGAATAATCTGTTCTCTCTCACAACAGATGAACAACTCCTCCAATCTGAGAGTCATTTAAATTTTGTCCTATTATAACTTATAATGATTAAAGGGAAGAATGCTCATTAAATCCACTGGATATAAAATGCCTCCAATATTATTGTTCTTTCCAAAGTTGGCCTGAATTTGAAAATGTAAATGACATGGAGACAATGCAGCATAAGGACTCTACAGAAGCTAAGGTCAAGTGTACAGGAGAGTGGAGATGTGTTAAACATTTGCTCATAAAGCTTTCAGGCATCAGGCACGGGCCTATTATAATACCTCCAAGCTCCTAACTCATTCCACCATAGAATCATTGACCATTAGAACTGATAAGCACAGGGGAGGTCATTCAGTGCAATCTCTTTTCATGTATGTAGTAATTAATAATTTAGGTCAAGGAACTTCTCCAATGACCCTCAAAGACATGGGAATCCCAGGCTAGGGCCCTCTCAATTTACTTTGTTGTGTCCTTCTAAGTTAAAAACTATGAGAAGCTGGAGGTCTTTAAGATAAGAATAATCCATCCTTTTCCTTAGGAGGGTTCAGAAATTAAGAAATGGCCTTGAGGCAGGTCACTGGACTCACTTTTCTACTCTAAGCTCATTCCTCCCACCACATCCCTGTCCAGATCCTATAATATAATTTGCAGATGTTTAAAATTCTTTTCAAATGAGCTCTGCTTCAAGGGCCTAAAGAGTATGCTGGTGATTCAAAGCTACATTATCTCTTTTCTTCATTAAGAGAGATGCTTACATAACCACTGACTTTTCGTTTAAGAGACCAGGTGGCAATGGCTTAATCATCATAGCCATATCAAAATATAAATTTGTGAATCTAGCTGTATGACAACTATATTTCACACCAGACTCCAGGCTTCTTCTTTGTCTCCTGGGCCTATTCTGCTTCCCATTCCTAACTGCCCAACTGCAGTTGCTAAATATGTTAGTAGTAGCCTAACCCACAGTAAGGTTTTTGGAAGATTCAAATGCCCCTGCAGCAAAAGCATGGAAATTTTTATTTTTTAGCTGTGTCATTGAGATTTAATTGACAGACAATAAACTGAACATATTTATGATATTTGGTAAGTTTGTACATATCTAGGAACCTATGAAAGCATCAGCACAGTTAAGATAGTTTTCTTAGTCTGCTTGTACTGCTATCACAAAATACCATGGACGGGGTGGTTTAAACAACACACTTATTTCTGACAGTTCCAGAGTCTGGGCAGTCCCAGTTCAAGGTGCCAGCAGATTTTGTTCTTGGTGAGGGGTCTCCTGCTGGCTTGCAGATAGCTGCTATCTCACTGTATTCACATGACCTCTTTGTGTGTGAGAAGAGAGAGAAATCTCTGTATTCTTTTTCTTACATGGGCACTAATTCCATCATGAGGATGCTATCTTGATGACCTGATTTAAACCTAATCACTTCCCAAAGGTCCCACCTCCAAACACCATCACCCTGAGAGTTAGGGCTTCAACATATCAGTTTTGAGGGGACACAAACATTCAGGCCATAAAAACAGTGAATATATCGCATTCTTTCAAAAGCTTCCTATATTTTCTAGAGTTTTTGTTTGTTTTTTGAGGTAGAGTCTCACTCTGTCACTGAGGCTAGAGTGCAGTGGTACAATCTCGGCTCACTGCGACCTCTGCCTCCTGGGTTCAAGTGATTCTCCTGCCTCAGCCACCCAAGTAGCTGGGACTATAAGTGCATGCCACCACACCTGGCTAATTTCTTTGTATTTTTAGTAGAGATGGGGTTTTGCCATGTTGGCCAGGCTGGTCTTCAACTCCTAACCTCAGGTGATCCACCTGCCTTGGTCTTCCAAAGTGCTGGGATTATAGGTGTGAACCACTGAACCCAGCCTAGAGCTTTATAGAAATGAAAACATACAATATGTATTTTTGGTCTAATTTCTTTCACTTGGCACAGTTACTCAAATTCCTTCATGTTGTTGCATTTATCACCAGTATCAATAGTTCATTCCTTTGTTTCTTCTGAGTAGTATCCCATTGTATATAGACACCACAAATTGCATATATATTCATTGGTGACGAATATTTGGGTTGTTTCCAGTTTGGGGCTCCTAGAAATAAAGCTGATGTAAGCATTCATATATCAATTATTGTATGGATACACATGCTTGTTTCTGTTGGGTAACTATCTAGGAATGGGATAGCAGGATCATACAGTAGTTGTATATTAAACTTTTCAAAAGACTGTCAATCTGTTTTCCAAGGTGGTTGCACTATTTTATAATACTATCAGCAATGTTTCTCCACATCCTTGCCAACACTTTTTAATGGATTGTGTTTTGGTGTTACAAATAAGAAATCTTTGCCTGACCCACAGTCACGAAGATTTCCTAGTATGTTTTATTCTAGAAGTTTACATTTATGTTTATGTTTTACATTTAGGAAAATGTCCATTTGGGTTAATTCTGCATATGGTGTGAAAAAATGGATCAAGATTCTTCTCCCCTCCCACATTTTTTGTTTTTGCATGTGGCTATCCACTTATTCCAGCACAATTTGTTGAAATGTTTACTCTATCTTGATGGAATTGCTTTTGTACCTTTGTCAAAGATAAGATGTCCGTATATATAACATTCTATTTCTGGACTCACTGTTCTGTGCCATTGACTTGTCTATTCTTATACTAGTACAATTATTATTTTATTATTGTAGCTTTGTAATAAGTCTTGAAATCATAGTATTAGTCCTCCAACTTTGTTTTCCATTTCTAAAGTTGCTTTGGCTATTCTAGGTCTTCACTTTTCCCTTTGAATTTTAGAATCAAGTTGTCAATTTCTCAAAAAAAAAAAAAGTGACGAGATTTTTATTGTGATTGGATTGACTCTTTGGATGAATTTGAAGAAATTGACCTATTAACCATCTTGAATTGTCTTATATAAACACAATATATATCTCCATTTATTTAGATCTTTTAAAATTTCTCTCTTTTTTTAGTTTTTCACTGTACAAATCTTGCACATCTGTTGTCATAATTATCTTTATGTATTGAATAGAATGCTACTGCAAATGGTATTATTTTGTAATTTTAATTTCTAATTGTTGATCGCTAATACAATATATTTTTATGTGTTGACCTTGTATTCTGCAATTTTGCCAAACTTACTTATGGATTATAATTGTTTTCTATAGATCACTGTGTTTTCTATATATCTCATCATATTATTTGAAAATATAGTTTTCTTCTTCTTTGCAAATATGGATGCCTCTTATTTATTTTTCTTGCTTTATTATAGTGGCTAGAAAATCCAGTGCAATGTTGAATAGACATGGTAAGAAGTGACAATTTTATTTCATTCCTGATATTATAAGGAAAGTGTTCAGACTCAAAATTGTTAGCTGTAGGGTTTTTATAGATCACTGAATTAGTTTGCTGGTGTTCCTATAACAAAATGCCACAGATTGCATGGCTTAAACCACAGAAATTTATTTTCTCACAGTTCTAGAAGCTAGAAATACAAGATAAAGGTTTAAACAGGGTTGGCTTCTTCTGAGGTCTCTCTTTTTGGTTTGCAGATAGCCTCCTTTTCCCTATGCCTTTGTTCTTTGCAGGTATATGCCCAAATTTTCTCTTCTTATAAGGACACCAGTAATGTTAGATTAGAACCGACACTAATATCTTTCTTTTAACTTAATTCCCTCACTAAAGAGCCTATCTCCAAATACAGTCACATTCTGAACAATTAAGAGTTAGGACTTCAAAATATGAATTTTGAGAGGATACAACTCAACCCATAACAGTGCCCATTATCAGGTTGAGGAAATTCCTGTTTCTAGTTTGCTGAAAATTTGTATTGGGAATGGATGTTGGATTTTGTTAAATCTTGTTTTTGCATCTATTGAGATAATCATACTTTCTCTTTTTTAGTTTTTTAAAATATAAAACACATTGAATAATTTTTAAGTGTTAAATATACCTTATATTGTGGAATAAATTCCCACTGACCATAGTATATTACTCTTTTTATGTATTTCTGGATTTCATTCACTAACATTTTTTAGAATTTTTGTGTCTATGTTCATGAGGCTGGACTCTTTCTTTCTTTCTTTTTTGTACTGCCTTTGTCAGGTTTTGATGCACGGGTAATGCTGGCCTCAGAAAAGGAGTTGAGAAGTATTGAACAACCTGGATAAGTTTGTGAAAAATTGGGATCACTTCTTCCTTAAATGCTTTGTAGAAATCACTGGTAAAACTGTCTACTCCTGTATTTGTGAGATGATTAGCTATGAATATAATTACCTTAATAAATATAGGGGATCATTCAGGTTATCTTTTTCTCTTGAATGAGCTTCCAAAGTATGTGTCTTTCAAGGAATTTGACCATTTCAGCTAAATTGTCAAATTTATTCACATAAAGTAATTTATACTATTCCCATATTACTGTATATAGAATCTGTAATGATGTCAACCCTGGAAATTTTATTTTTCCAGTAACTGCTACTAAATTCACTCAAACAAACTTCCTTATCCCTTTGGTTAGCAGGTATCTTAAATGGGCTGACCTGTAAATTTGATCTATAAACTTTCTGATCTGTATGTTTTTAGTAACTTTCAGTTACCAAATCAATCCAGTCCAGTAAGTATTTAACTCTCAATATGGGATTATGTAAAATGACCAAATCTATGATATACTGGCATTTCTGAGAGAAAAGAAGAGAAAGTAAGCAACTTGGAAAACATATTTGAGGACGTAATTCAGGAAAATTTCCCCAATCTCGCCACAGAGATCAATACGCAAATACAAGAAATCTAGAGGTGAACTTCTGCAAGATACTACACAAGATGACCAACCCCAAAGCACACAGTCATCAGACTATCCAAGGTCAACACGAAAGAAAAAAATCTAAACATCAGCTAGAGAAAAGGGTCATATTGCCAAAAATAAAAACTCATTAGACTAATAGTGGATTTCTCAGTGGAAACCTTACAAGCCAGAAGAGATTAGGGGCCCATTTTTAGCATTCCTAAGGGAAATAAATGCCAGCCAAGAATTTCATACCTTCCCAAAATAAGCTGCATGAACAAAGCAGAAATATAGTTTTTCTCAGAGATGCAACTGCTAAGGGAATTCATCACCACCAGATCAGCCCTACAAGTGATGCTGAAGGGAGTTCTTAATATGGAAACAAGAACAATGCTACCACAAAAGTACATGCAAGCACACAGCCCACAAACACTATAAAACAACTGCACAAACTACAAAGCAATAGGCAACAACTCTATGACAGGAACAAAACTTCACGTATCAATATCAGCCTTGAATGTAAATGGCCAAAATGCTCCACTTTAAAGATACAGAGTGGCAAATTAGATAAAAAAGAAATAAGATCCATCCTTCTGCTGTCTTCAAGAGACTCATCTCACATGCAATGATATCTGTAGGCTCAAAGTAAAGAAATGGCAAAAGATCTATCATGTAAACAGAAAACAAAAAAGAGCAGAGATCAGTATTCCTGTATCAGATAATATAGACTTTAAACCATCAAGTTTAAACCAACAGTACTTTAAATAAACATTAAAAAAAAAAAAAAAACATAAAGGACAAAGAAGGGCATTAAATAACGATAAAGGGTTCTATTCAACAAGAAGATTTAAACATACTCACCCAACATTGGAGGACACAGATTTATAAAATAATTACTCTTAGACCTAAGAAAATGCTTATCTTGCCACATGATAATAGAGGGGGACTTCAAGGCCCCACGGACAGCATTTATACATGTCATTGAGGCAGAAAACTAACAAAAATACTAGACTTAAACTTGGCACCTGACCAACTGGACCAAGTAGACACCTACAGAATATTCCACCCAACAACCACAGAATATACATTCTTCTAATCTGCACCTGGAACATGCCTCAAGATTGACTACACACTCAGTCATAAAGCAAGTCTCAACAAATTCAAAAACATCAAAATCATAACAACCATACTCTTGGACTACATTGGAATAAAAATAAAAATCAATACCACAAGGAATTCTCCAAACCATATAAATACATGGAAGCTAAACAACTTGCTCCTAAATACCTTCTGTGTAGACAATGAAATTAAAGCAGAAATCAAAAAATTATTTGAAACAAATAAAAATAGCGACAAAATATGCCAAAGCCTTTGGGATATGGTAAAAGCAGTGTTAAGAGGAAAGTTTATAGTGCTCAACACCTACGTCGAGAAGATAGAAAAATCTCAAAATAACAACCTAATCTCACACCTAAGGTAACTAGAAAAACAAGTTAAAAACTAAACTCAAAGTGAGCAGAAGAAAAGAAATACCTAAAATCAGAGCAGAACTAAATGAAATTGAGACTCCAAAAACCATACAAAGGATCAACAAGACAAAAAGTTGGTTCTTTGAAAGGATAAGTAAAATTAATAGACCAGAAAAAAAGAGAAAAGAGTCAAATAAGCACAATCAGAAATGACAAAGGTGGCATTACAACCCATCCCACAGAAATTCAAAAGATCCCTCATAGACTACTATGAAAATCTTCAACCACACGAAGTAGAAAATCTAGAGGAAATGGATGAATTCCTGGAAACACACAACCTCCCGAGACTGAACCAAGACGAAATACAGATTCCGAACAGACCAATAATGAGTAATGAAATTGAATCAGTAATTTTAAAAATCTATCAACCAAAAAAAGCGCTGAACCAGAAGAATTCACAGACAAATTATACCAAATGTATTAGTCAGGGTTCTCTAGAGGGACAGAACTAATAGGTTTTATACATATATATATATATATATACACACACACACACACCCCTACATACATATATACATACACATATACATATATATCATACATACATATATACACGTATACATATACATGTGACAGAGAAGGTTGTATATTGGCCTCCCAATGATGTCCACATTTGAAATATGTGCATTTTACTTTAGATGGCCAAAGGGACTTTGCAGATGTGATTAAGTGAAGGATTGAGATAAGGAGACTACCCTGGATTATTCAGATGGCCCTGATATAATCATAAGTGTTCTTATAAGAGAGACACAGGAGACTACAAGGTCAGGAGAATGCCATGCAACAATGTCAAAGGTTGGAGTCATGCAGCCATGGACCAGTCCCTAGGTGTGGAAAGCAATAAGGGAGGGGTTCTCTCCTGGATCTTCCAGAAGAAGCCAACCCTATTGATACCTTTATTTTAGGCCCCTAAGACTCATTTTGGACTTCTGTCCTCCAAAACTATAAGATAATACATTTGTGTTGCCCTAAACAGAGTTTGTGGTAATCTATCACAGCAGCAATAGAAATCTACTATACCTAGGTAGCCATGGCTTAGAGGAACAGGTAGCTCTCCCCTTCCTGTTGGTCGTTACTGCTTATCTAGCCTGTTATGTCCTTCTAAGGTGGCACCCAGAGGCCTCAAAAGAGCCTTTCACAAGGGACTCAATCCCATGTCGCAAACCTCAATATTAATAATCTCTTGAGATTTTCTGCATTTTTCAGTTCACTTCAGATAGTGACGTGACTCTCCTTTCCTCTGCCCCCTGCTAGAGTGATCCCACCAAGCTGCAGTGGTCCTTCTCTTTTCCCCTCTAAGATTGCTCCAATTGGGGAACCTAGAATGTGGTAAGATCGACTTTCCATCATTCTCAGGAACTAAACACTCACGAAAATAAGCCTTGCTACTCTGCCTGGTCACATCACTATTCTATTTCTCTGCAATGTTTTCTTCCCCACTCTATAGCATCAGGACACATCAGCAAGAGTGATATCATGGTGGCCAGCAAAATGGAGGAATGACTGCTAGTCTCCTCTCAGAGCAGATACCCACAAGCTTTGTGAACACTTTATCTTGGTAACCCCAAATTTCATTTGATTGAGGGATGAAGACCAGTTGAATGCTTTCCCTTCTTCATAAATACCTTTTCTCACACTCCTATGGCCCCCTACTTATTGCTCCCATTGTCAAAGACCAGCAAACTAGTTTAATTCCACTCACAACAGGAATTAGAGTGTGAGTGTCAGATAAGAACCAGACATTCTTGTTAACTTAGGCTTGGGGAGTTTAATAGCTTTGTCCCCTGCAGGTTACCCACTTCTACTGTCATCTCTGCACTTCTCAGTATTTTATAAGAAAATCTGAATAAGTATCTCTCATCATCCTATTATACTTTTATATTATCCTATCTTGACATACAATTAGATATCTCTTTCATGCCCCAAGTGACTGGCTTGATTAAACAGAGAATGACGTGTGGAGCCTAGTCCTTGAATTCAACTCTGATTTTAGCGCCCTCTCTGTCACCAAGATATGTTTAAAAATGGCCCTTTTCATGGCCAGGTCAATGAGCCTGGATGAACAAATGCAAACATATTGTCACTACTATGGAGAACAATGCAAAAAGAATGTAAAGACTGGGCTGATGGCTGATGATGGCTATGTGGCTGAGTTGTCCCTATGATGAGTAAAGCTACATTTTTTATCTCTCTGCATTCATATGAAATTCTGAAACAGGTGCTTTTATTTAGCTTCTCTCAATCCCCTCAGTGTATCTCACTTGCTTGCAAACATTTGATGAAATAAAAAAGGTCGTATGAGTATCCAAGAAATCAGAAGTAGTATTTGGAATCTATGCTTCACAACTGCAACTAGCCAGGTCCTATAACCCACAAATGCCCAGTAAATGTTGTTGATCATCTGACTAAGAGTTTAAAGCATCTCTTGAGACTCCTTAGTAAAATAAAATCTGGGCCATGATTCTTCACTTTCATACTGACTAGAGTGCTTAGCACAAAGGTTGGCACAAAATAGTCACTCGGGGAATGCTCATTGGGTAATGGAACTGAATGGAATTGTTTATACATCTATCTCTGACCCTATGCCAAAATCCTGGTGGACTGACTAAAAGAAAAAAAAAGAGAGAATAGAAATGCATTTAAGTAATGGCAGAGGGAAGAAACAGAGACTTACATTAAGTGAAGGGCAAAGTGAGGAGTTAGGATGATTACTGATTTTGGGGGCCCTTGATGCTTTAAGTGTAACACTGTGGCTATGTAATTTTAGGTAGAAAATAAGATTCTGTTTAGAGGTTAGTCAGGGAATTCCCTTTTCTTTTGGAAAATTGGTACTTTTGCAACTACCACTATAGTATTGGAATGATGATGAATGTCAGAATGACTGAAAATTCTAATTTAACACCCTTTCTCATTTAGACAGCACTATTTTGACAAGAGAAGTCTTTTATCTTCACATTCAGTCTAAATGGCAAAGGATAAAGTTTTAGAGTTATCAAGGTATAACTTTCTAGATGGATGTTGGTATCAAGACATATGTCTATGCAATACTCACATATGTCTGGGGAAGCATACCTGAACAGGCAACAAAAACAGCAAAGAAGAATGAAATGGGCCACAGGGTATAAGCAACATTCATTGCTTATACTCATCTGGAGAAATGGAATCTTGGGTTGTAGATGAAATCCACTAACTATGGTGACAGAAAACTTCCCAGTGGTCTTTCACACTATACTTCACTCAGAGCCCCCTGTCAACACTCCTGTGTCTTGGAATGAGTCCGCATAAATATCCCTTTTGCAAATGGACAACATTCCTGGCTGAGGCCATGCACAACAGCACAATACAAACTCATCCATGTTTATTCCCATGACACCCACCAAAGGATGATAAATTGGTACCCTTCTTTGTATAAGCTAAGCACATTTTCACCTCTGGCCAGGATTTGACCCTGGGACAACTTTCTTCACGTTTCTCAAGCATTTGGTGCCCTTATGGCCACCAGGTTCTACCTTATCATCCACTTCAGGTGTATTCTGAGAACTACTAAAATAGAATTATTTAAATATCTACTAGCTAAGAAAATTCTAAGAAATTTGGTGATACAGTTGACAGAGGTAATTCAAAAATGTGTCAGAAAGTAGGGTGAGAAAATGAGTTGGGGGAGTATATAACGAAATAAGTAAAGCCGTTCCGTGGGTGAATTCTGAGTCTCAAATTATTTTTGGTGGATGAGTTATTGTAAACCAGTAGTCAAAGTCATAATATAGAGAAAGGTTTTCAGCTTAATGAAATTCACTTCCCTGGCTCTGCAATTTGTCTCTGTGATAAATGTACTCTGTGGTAAGCCATTTTGCAAGACACAGAAAGGCAATGCTACAGGGCAAAAGCCAGGAAAGTCACAACCTTGGACCTAAAAGTAAGCTTTGAATGACTGCTTCTTGAGGGAGCCTGGCCTAGATCTGATGTGGCTGTCTTTCTTCTCAATTCAGTGGGATTTACCCCAGGATGAAAGAGAGGTACACCTTGGATCAGAATGGAATAGTCCACACTTGAAAGTGAAGACTTAAAACCTCCATTCCTTTTAACTATTGTGCTTTTATCTCCTGGGTACCATTGGCTTAAAAAAAAAAAAAATGAGGCAACACCAAAACCGTGACCACCTCAAACTAACCAAATGAAATTCTTTGTTCAAAAGCTTTACTCATACAGATGTCCTGCATGCCAACCATCAGTCAAGCATTCACTCAGGGTGAAAATTAATACCTAAAGCTTTACCTTTTCAACTCAACCTCAGCCAAATCCCTTTCCCAGGTAGCTAATATATTTTTTATTGTTGCTGCTGGATCCAGCAGTGAAGTATAAGTTCAAATGAGTGTTTTATATTTTTAGCTATATATAACATATTAACTGGGGGAATGTGAAAGTCTTAAGTGGATATAATTAACTCTAAATATTAAATAAATATTTTAATTATAGTCTCAGTTAAGCTTTATTTACAGTTACTATATCTAATCTAGAGCACTACCAAGATCCTACATATCTAAAATTCAGTACTAAATGAATGCCAACTGCAGTTGAAGAATACAAAGCAAAAACTTCAGAAATTATGCATTGATGTGAATTTACCTACTATCTAATGTCTCTATATGTGTAGTTTGTTTGTTAAAGCAAATATAGAAAAAAAGAAAAATAATAATAAAAAAAGAGGGCCGCGTGCAGTGGTTCACTCCTGTAATCCCAGTACTTTGGGAGGCCAAGGCAGGCAGATCACTTAAGGCCAGGAGTTTGAGACCAGTCTGGTCAACATAACAAAAAAACAAAAAATTAGCCGGGTGTCGTGGCCCACACCTAGCTACTTGGGAGTAATCCTAGCTACTCGGGAGGCCAAGGTATGAGAATCACTGGAACCTGGGAAGTAAAGGTTGCAGTGAGCCGACATTGCCTGAACAACAGAGCGAGACTCTGTCTCAAAAAAAGAAAATAATAAAGAAGGAAAGAAAAGAAAGAAAGAAAGAGAGTAGTCCCTGTCTGTAAGATGAGTGCTTTTGGAAGTTATTATTTATCTGTAAGCCACCAAAATCTGTTTTTTCTTAGAGTTTGTAGAAACAGAGCCTTAACTAGCCCAGTGTGTGTGTGGGATGGCATGGTGGAATAACTGACCATGATGTCTATCATAGTGAACTGATCATTAGGGTTCATTCCACAAGTCTGGCAGTTTGGGCAAATGGAATTCCTGTGGCAACTGTGACTCCTGGCCTCCTCTAAATGTTCTTCTCCACCTGCCTTCTACCTGTCCTTAAGCACACTTCCGTGAAGAGTTGTTCCCTTGTCCGTGCTTCTGAAACATGGCCGCCCACCAGATTTGCCTGGGAAAGTCTTTTAAGAAACGTTTTCCCAGACCCTATTCTACACCTACTGAATCAGAATCTCCAGAGCCAGGGCTTAGGGAATCTATCTAAATTTTTAACCAGTTTTCCAGACGTCTGTGATGCCGTCAGTCCAGCTGATCCACTATTTGGGGACTACGGCTTTAGAAAACAAACACGAAATGTAGAGAAAAAGACAACACTCGGCTAAAACAGACAGGATGGAGAGGATTCCCCGCCTCATCGTATTAATAGAGATAAGTTTATCAGACAAAGCTAGTTGTCACCTTGAAAGGCTCCCAGAATATTTCTATCCCAGGAATCCAAAATTCAAATGCCTCCGGGGCAGGCAGATAACATAAATGAGTGAGGCCAGCTCAGTGGAATGGGTGGCTCCCTCAGCCTGCATTTTATTTCCTATAGTTGATAGGAACAAGGGAACAATAAATATCTCAGAGCTCTCTTAACTCTTTTATGAGAGAAGCAATGGTAGAAGCAGGATGATAAAGAGCCATAAGCACTCAGTGACCATGGCAAGAAGTAATAGGGAGGAGTGGGGACTCTGGCATCTGAAGAGAACAGCTTCTACCCAACTCCTGTCAACTTCTGTGGAGGCAAAGCCTGTGTGAAAGGAGCGGTGTTAAGAACAAAGGGAAAGTTAAGGAACTGCTAGGCAGGAGTGGGAAAGCTTTCCATTTAAGTTGGATCTAAGCTAATAGGAAGGGAAGGCTTGTCCCTACTCCATGGGGAAGTAGACACAAATAACCTACTGTTTTTATCATATTGAGACTTTGGTAGAATAAACTGGGATTTGGAATCAGGCAAATCTGCAAATAGAATCCCAGCAATCAAATTATTTAGCCTTGTCTGAGCCTTAATGTTTGCACTTTAAAATGAGAGATAATTTCTCATTTGCATGGTGGTTTGAGGGGTACTAAGTGAAAATACACACAAAGTTGCAAGCACATTTTCTAACACACATAGATGCTTGATAAATAACATTTTTTTTTCCTTGAACTTCCCATATTAGGAAAGTGAGTCATAGCAGACTCCTGTATTACCTTCTTTATATCCATAGCCCTTTGAAGATTTTAGGAAAGAGACTGCTTTATCTCAACCATGCCATTTGTAAACTAGGACAACTCAGGCAGTGCTTTCTTAGATTTTTGCAGCCTCTTCAAGATTTTTTTCCAAGTATTACACCTGAGATTTGAATAACAGTCAGGCATTAGAAGGTGCTCTGTTATCATTTTTCATTGAGAATTGATGATATCATTTTGCAACAATAATAATTTATGATCTAATGTCTCCCTTGACATAACCTGGAATTTCTGTTTTTTCTCACTTGGCCATCTATACACACACACACACACACACACACACACACTCAGAAAATACATGACATCATTAACTATTACCAGGTCTTCAGGATTTATTTTGCCTTTGTATTCCTTTTCATAGTATTCTGGGATTTTTCAGAACTTAATTTCTGTTCGTCTAACAAACAGAAGTAGTAAAACAGAAATTAGGTTCTCCTCATATAAAGTAATTTCTCACTTTGCAAATTTGGGGGAAAAAAACAGGAGTACTAATAGCAATGGCTGTTTGATTTATTCATTCACAAGCACTGACTAAAATTAGCACTAACCATGCTTTAGAAGTAGTGCTTGATACATTCAGATACATGGAAAAATGGTAATATTAGGCCCTCCACAAACAGGTCATCCAAGACAGCATCTATTCAGGAGTCAATTATATAATTGATGGCTATATAACTTGTAGCCTGACAGTTTCCTTCAAGATACCATGATCACATCTTCATAATCAGTTATGCTGCCTATGTATATTGCATAAGATGTACACCTTCTAGGTTTATAACCTAGGAAGAAAATAAAAGGAATACTGCATTAGATGCAGATTCATTGGGTAATACCGTATTCTATCATTCTCATCTTCATTAGGTTGTTAATCATCTCCCTTGATAGTAATATCTCCAGAATTATATTGGTATATGTCCAATGAAGATTGTTGCAATTATTGACCAAGCTGTTACTATGATTTACATATTTCTTCCATTTACACTGTCCATTTACTTATATTGCATACTCTTCAATAGTGTACCAAAGACTATTAGTTCTTCACCAAAATATGCTTTTTATTCATCCTGGGCATAAAGTTTAACTACATACCCTAGCCTTCACTGGAGCTGAGTGTAACTATGTAACTGAGGTCTAGCTCTGGCTTATAAAGAACACATACATCTGGCCCCTCATATACATGGTCTTTCTCCTTTCATATGAAGTCTACAGTGATGTTCAGAGGGATCTTGGAAGCAGCATGTTGAAAATTTCAGAGCCACCACTGGCCTGGGTCCCTGAATTTTCCTGTGGAGGAGCGCTATCTTAAAAATCCAAATACCTGTCTCAGACAAGAAATGTAATTCTTGTTTAAGCCACTGAAGTTGGCAGTTCATTTGTTACTGCAGTCTAACCTACTCTAGCTTAATACATACAATAATTTAAGTGTCCAAAATAGCTTGGCACATTTGTTGAAAATCAATTTGCCATGTAAGTATGCATCTATTTTCAGACTCTATATTGTTCCATGATCTACATATCAATTTGTATGCCAATACCACAGTTTTTGATTACTTTAGCTTTATAGAAAATTTTGAAATTCGATAGTGTAAGTTCTCCAATTTCATTCTTTTTCAAAAACCTTTAAACTGTTCTAGTTATCTTTGCATATAAACTTTTAAATCAGCATCCCAATTTATTTGTTTTAAAAAAGTCTCTTGGGATTGCATTAAATATCTTGGTCAATTGGGCAGGACTGCTATCTTAATATATTGAGTCTTTCAGTTTATGAACATGATATATGGATATGTAGATACGTGTGTGTCTGTGTGTCCATTTTTAAGGTCCTCTCCAATTTCCCTTCGCAATGTTTCAGTATTCAAGTCTTGCATATCATTTGTAAAATTGATACCTAAGTATTTTTATGTTAGTAGTTTTTTGTGGATTCTCTATGTCTTTCCACATGCATGATTATGTCATCTGCAAATTAGAACAGTTTTATTTCTTCTTTTCCAAACTGTATGCCTTTTATCTCTTTTGCTTACTTTACTGAGCTGGCTAAGACCTCCAGTACTACATTAAATAAAAGTAATCTTCCTGATCTTTGATAGAAATCATTAAGGCTTTTACCAGTGAGTATGATATTAGTGGTAGATTTTTCACAGATGTCATAAATCAGACTATGTTCCCTTTATTCCAAGTTTGCTGAAAGTTTTTATTGCAAAAGTGTGTAAAATTTGTCCAAATTAAAAAATTTTTTTTCATCTATTGAAATATTATATAGTTTCACTCCTTCATTCTATTAGAATGGTAAAATCATAATGACTGATTTTCAGATGTTTTATCAAACTTGCAAGATTAGCTCCGCTTGGTCATGATATATTATCTTTTTATATATTGTTGGGTTTTATTTGCAAATACTTTATTTCTATGTTTATGAGAGATATTAGTTTTAGGTCTTTTTTGTGATGTCTTTATCTGGTTTTGAAATAAGAGTAATGCTATATTTACAAACTGTGTTGGGAAGTGTTCCCTCTTCCTTTGTTTTCTGAAAGCCATTTGTATAAGATTGGAATTTTTTCCATATGTGTTTAATATAATTCATCAATGAAGCCATCTAACTTAGGAGTTTTATGTGAGGGAGGCTTTTCAATTATAAGTCAGTTTATTTAGTTGATATAGATTGTTCAATTTTTTATTTATTCTAGAGTCAGTTTGGTTATTTGTGCCTTTCAAAGAATTGGTTTATATTATCTAGATTGCCAAATGCATTAACATAACATGGTAGTAATTCATTATTCTGCTTCCAATGTCTGAAGGAGCTGTAGGAATGTCCTCTCTTTTTAACTTGATATTCGTAATTTCTGCATTTTTTTCTTTTTGTCTTGATCAGTGTAGCTAAAAGTGTATCCATTTTATTATTTTTCCCCAAAGAACCAGCTTTTGGTTTCATTAATTATTATCTAATATTTTTCTACTTTTATTTCATTGACTTCTACTCTTCCCTTCCGTGCTCTTTGGATTTAAATTTTTGCTTCTTTTTCTACACTCTTAGATAAAAGATTAGATCATTGTTTTAAGACCTTTCTTTCCTACTGCAAGCATTAAAGTTCTGAATTTTTTCTAAGTACTATTAGCTGCACCCCACAAACTTTTATTGTTGGATTGTCATTATAATTCAGTTCAAAATACTTTCAACCTCTCCTGTAATTTTTTTTGACCCAAAAATTATTCAAAAGAGTACTGTTTAATTTCCAGGTGTTTATATTTTTCTATTATCTCAATGTTATTGATTTCTAACATAATTCTACTGTGATGAAAGAACAACATATGTATGAGTTCAATATTTTTATATTTATTGAGACTTTTGTTTAAAGCTCACTATATGGTCTATCCTAGTAAATGTACTTTGTGCATCTGAAAAAAAATGTACAGTCTGTCATTACTGACTATAGTCTTATATAAATATCAAACATCAAAAAGGTTAATTGAGGTGTTTAGATCTTTTTGCTGAGTTTTTTCTAGTTATTCTATTAATTGCTGAAAGAGTAGTGTTAAATTCTTCATCTATGATTTTAGAATCATCTGTTTCCCCCTTTAATTCCATCAAGTTTTGCTTCTTTTCTTTTGAAACTTTATTAATGGTATATAAGAATTTGTTATATACCCATTTGAAATGATTTTTGTCATTATAAAGTGTTCCATTTATTCTCAGCACATTTTATTTTGGAATATATTTTAGCTGATATTAATATAACCACTTTATCCTTTCTATGCATACATTTGTATAGTATATATTTTTTTCAGCCATTTACTTTTTTTTCTTTTCTTATTGTACTTTAAGTTCTAGTATACATATGCAGAACATGCAGGTTTGTTACATAGGTATACACGTGCCATAGTGGTTTGCTGCACCCATCAACCCGGAATCTACATTAAATATTTCTCCTCATGCTATCCCTCCCCTACCCCCCCATCCCCCAACAGGCCCCGGAGTGTAATGTTCCACTCCCTGTGTTCATGTGTGCTCATTGTTCAACTCCCACTTATGAGTGAGAACATGTGGTGTTTGGTTTTCTGTTCCTGTGTTAGTTTGCTGAGAATAATGGTTTCCAGCTTCATCTATGTCCCTACAAAAGACATGAACTCATCCTGTTTATGGCTGCGTAGTATTCCATAGCATATATGTGCTACATTTTCTTTATCCAGTCTATCGTTGATGGGCATTTGGGTTGGTTCCAAGTCTTTGCTATTGTGAACAGTAATGCAATAAACATACATGTGCATGTGTCTTTATAGTAGAATGATTTATATTCCTTTGTGTATGTAACCAGTAATGGGATTGCTGGGTCAAATGGTATTTCTGGGTCTAGATCCTTGAGGAATTGCCACACTGTCTTCCACAATGGTTGAACTAATTTGTACTCCCACCAACAGTGTAAAAGCATTACTATTTCTCCACATCCTCTCCAGCATCTGTTGTTCCCTAACTTTTTAATGATCACCATTCTAACTGGCATGAGATGGTATCTCACTGTGGTTTTGATTTGCATTTCTCTAATGACCAGTGATAATGAGCTTTTTTTCATATGTTTATTGGCTGCATAAATGTCTTATTTTGAGAAGTGTCCGTTTATGTCCTTCACCCACTTTTTGATGGGGTTGTTTTTTTCTTGTAAAGTTGTTTAAGTTCCTTGTAGATTCTGGGTATTAGCCCTTCATCACATGCATAGACTGCAAAAATTTTCTCCCATTCTGTAGGGTGCCTGTTCATTTTGATGATAGTTTCTTTTGCTGTGCAGAAGTTCTTTAGTTTAATTAGATGCCATTTGTCAATTTTTGCTTTTGTTGCCATTGCTTTTGGTGTTTTAGTCATGAAGTCTTTGCCCATATCTTTGTCCTGAATTGTATTGCCTAGGGTTTCTTCTAGGGTTTTTATGATTTTAGTTCTTACAGTTAAGTGTTTAAACCATGTTGAGTTAATTTTTGTATAAGGTGTAAGGAAGGGGTCCAGTTTCTGTTTTCTGCATATGTCTAGCCAGTTTTCCTAAGACCATTTATCAAATATGGAATCCTTTACTCCATTGCTTGTTTTTGTGAGGTTTGTCAAAGATCAGATGGTTATAGATGTGTGGTGTTATTTCTGAGGCCTCTGTTCTGTTCTATTGGTCTATGTATCTGTTTTGGTACCAGTATCATGCTGTTTTGGTTACTGTAGCATTATAGTATAGTTTGAAGTCAGGTAGCATGATGCCTCCAGCTTTGTTCTTTTTGCTTAGGATTGTATTGGCTATATGGGCTCTTTTTTGGTTCCATATGAAATTTAAAGTAGTTTTTCTAGTGCTGTGAAGAAAGTCAATGGTAGCACAATGGGAATGGCATTGAATTTATAAATTACTTTGGGCAGTATGGCCATTTTCATAATATTGATTCTTCCTACAATTAGCATGGAATGTTTTTCCATTTGTTTGTGTCCTCTCTTATTTCCTTGAGCACTGGTTTGTAGTTCTCCTTGAAGAGGTCCTTCATGACCCTTGTAAGTTGTATTCCTAGGTATTTTATTTTCCTTGTAACACTTGTGAATGGGAGTTCACTCATGATTTGTCTCTCTGCTTGTCTATTATTGTTGTATAGGAATGCCTGTGAGTTCTGCTTATTGATTTGTATCCTGAGACTTTGCTGAAGTTATTTATCAACTTAAGGAGTTTTTGGGCTGAGACAATGGAGTTTTCTAAGTATACAATCATGTCATCTGCAAACAGAGACAATTTGACTTTCTCTCTTCCTACTTGAATACCCCTTCTTTCTCCTTCCTGATTTCCCTGGCCAGGACTTCCAATACTGTGTTGAATAGGAGTGGTGAGAGAGGGCATCCTTGTCTTGTGCCAGTTTTCAAAGGGAAGGCTTTCAGCTTTTGCCAGTTCAGTAGGATATTAGCTACGGCTTTGTCATAAATAGCTCTTATTATTTTGAGATACATTCCATCAATACCTAGTTTATTGAAAAATTTTAGCATGAAGAAATGTTGAATTTTATCAAAGGCCTTTTCTGCATCTATTAAGATAATCATGAGGTTTTTGTCATTGGTTCTGTTTATGTGATGTATTACCTTTACTGATTTGAGTACGTTGAACCAGCCATGCATCCCAGGGAAGAAGCCAACTTGATCCTGGTGGATCAGCTTTTGGATGTGCTGCTGGATTCAGTTTGCCAGTATTTTATTGAGGATTTTTGCATCAATGTTCATCAGGGATATTGGCCTGAAACTTTTTTTTTGTTGCATCTCTGCCAGGTTTTCATATCAGGATGATGCTGGCCTCATAAAATGAGTTAGGGAGGATTCCCTCTTTTTCTGTTGTTTGGAATAGTTTCAGAAGGGAATGGTACCAGCTCCTCTTTATACCTCTGGTAGAATTCAGCTGTGAATCCATCTTGTCCTGGGCTTTTTATTTTTTTTTTTGGTTGGTAGGCTATTAATTACTGTCTCAATTTCAGAACTTGTTATTGGTCTATTCAGGGATTAGACTTCTTCCTGGTTTAGTTTTGGGATGGTGTATGTGTCCAGGAATTTATCTATTTCTTCTAGATTTTCTTAGTTATTTGCGTAGAGGTGTTTATAGTATTCTCTGATGGTAGTTTGTATTTCTGTGGGATCGGTGGTGATATCCCCTTTATCATTTTTTATTGTGTCCATTTGATTCTTCTCTCTTTTCTTCTTTATTAGCCTGACTAGCAGTGTATCTATTTTGTTAACTTTTTCAAAAAACCAACACCTGGATTCATTGATTTTTTTGACAAGATTTTCGTGTCTCTATCTCCTTCAGTTCTGCTCTGATCTTAGTTATTTCTTGCCTTCTGCTAGCTTTTGAATTTGTTTACTCTTGCTTCTCTAGTTCTTTTAATTGTGATGTTAAGGTGTCAATTTTAGATCTTTCCTGGTTTCTCTTGTGGGCATTTAGTGCTATAAATTTCTCTCTAAACACTGCTTTAGCTGTGTCCCAGAGATTCTGGTACGTTGTGTCTTTGTTCTTATTGGTTTCAAATAACTTATTTACTTCTGCCTTAATTTTGTTATTTACCCGGAAGTCATTCAGGAGCAGGTTGTTCAGTTTCTATGTAGTTGTGTGCTTTTGAGTGAGTTCCTTAATCCTGAGTTCTAATTTGATTGCACTGTGGTCTGAGAGACAGTTTGTTATGATTTCCATTTTTGTTTTTGCTTTTTTTTTTTTTT
>NW_012110030.1:1609738-1632025 GCF_000951045.1 Mandrillus leucophaeus | reverse complement strand
TTTCTTATTTTTTTTTTTTTTTGGTATTTGCTGAAGAGTGTTTTACTTCCAATTATGTGGCCAATTTTAGAATAAGTGTGATGTGGTGCTAAGAAGAATATATACTGTTGATTTGGGGTGGAGAGTTCTGTAGATGTCTATTCAGTCTACTTGATCCAGAGCTGAGTTCAAGTCCTGAACATCTTTGTTAATTTTTTGTCCCGTTGATCTAATATTGACAATGGGGTGTTAAAGTCTCTTGCTACTATTATGTGGGAGTCTAAGTCTCTTTGTAGGTCTCTAAGAACTTACTTTATGAATCTGGGTGCTCCCGTATTGGGTGCATCTATATTTAGGATAGTTAGCTCTTCTTGTTGCATTAATCCCTTCACCATTATATAATGCCTTTCTTTGTCTTTTTTGATCTTTGTTGGTTTAAAGTCTGTTTTATCAGAGACTAGGATTGCAAGCCCTGCTATTTTTGGGGGTTTTTGTTTTGTTTTGTTTTGTTTGGTGAATCTTCCTCCATTCCTTTATTTTGAGCCTATGTGTGTCTTTGCACCTGAGATGGGTCTCCTGAATACAGCACACCAATGAGTCTTGACTCTGTCCAATTTGCCAGTGTGTGCCTTTTAATTGGGGCAATTAGCCCATTTCCATTTAAGGTTAATATTTTTATGCGTGAATTTGATCCTGCCATTATAAGGCTAGCTGGTTATTTTGCCTGTTAGTTGATGCAGTTTCTTCATAGTATCAACAGCCTTTACAATTTGGTATGTTTTTGCAGTGGCTGGTACCGGTTTTTCCTTTCCATATTTACTGCTTCCTTCAGGAGCTCTTGTAAGGCAGGCCTGGTGGTCACAAAATCTCTCAGTGCTTGCTTGTCTGTAAAGGATTTTATTTCTCCTCCACTTATGAAGCTTAATTTGGCTGGATATGAAATTCTGGGTTGAAAATTCTTCTCTTTAAGATTGTTGAATATTGGCCCTCACTCTCCTCTGGCTTCTAGGGGTTCTGCAGACAGATCTGCTGTTAGTCTTATGGGCTTTCCTTTCTAGGTAACCTGCCCTTTCTCTCTGGCTGCCCTTAACATTTTTTCCTTCATTTCAACTTTGGTGAATCTGACAATTATGTGTCATGGGGTTGCTCTTCTTGAGGAGTATTTTTGAGTTGTTCTCTGTATTTCGTGAATTTGAGTGTTGGCCTGTCTTGCTAGGTTGGGGAAGTTCCCCTGGATAATGTCCTGAAGAGTGTTTTCCAACTTGGTCCATTCTTCCCATCGCTTTCAGGTACACCAATCAAACTTAGGTTTGGCCTATTCACATAGTCTCATATTTCTTGGAGGCTTTATTTTTTCCTTTTCACTCTTTTTTCTCTAGTCTTGTCTTCATGTTTTATTTCATTAAGTTGATCTTCAATCTCTGATATCCTTTCTTTCACTTGATCGATTTAGTTATTGATACTTGTGTATGCTTCACGAAGTTCTTGTGCTGTGTTTTTCAGCTCCCTCAGGTCATTTATATTTTTCTCTAGACTGGTTATTCCAGTTAGCAATTCCTCTAACCTTTTTTCAAGGTTCTTAGTTTCCGTATATTGGGTTAGAACATGTTCCTTTAGCGTGGAGGAGATTGTTATTACCCACCTTCTGAAGCCTGCTTCTGCCAATTTGTCAAACTCATTCACCGTCCATTTCCCTTGCTGACAAGGGTTTGTGATCCTTTGGAGGAAAAGAGGAGCTCTGGTTTTTGGAATTTTCAGCCTTTTTGCAATGGTTTTTTCTCATCTTTGTGGATTTATCTACCTTTGATCTTTGATGTTGGTGACCTTCAGGTGGGGTTTCTGTGTGAATGTCCTTTATGCTGATGTTGATGCTATTCCTTTCTGTTTGTTAGTTTTCCTTCTAACAGGCCCCTTTGCTGCAGGTCTGCTGGAGTTTGCTGGAGGTCCACTCCAGATTCTGTTTGTCTGGGTATCACCAGCAGAGGCTGAAGAATGGCAAAGATTGCTGCCTGTTCCTTCCTCTGGAAGCTACATCCCAGAGGGGCACCCACCAGTTGCCAGCTGGAGCTCTCCTGTATGAGGTGTCTCCCAGTCAGGAGGCACGTGGGCCAGGGACCCACTTGAAGAAGCAGTCTGTCCCTTAGCAGAGCTCAAGCACTGTGCTGGGAGTTCTGTTGCTCTCTTCAGAGCCAGCAGGCAGGAACGTTTAAGTCTGCTGAAGCTGCCCACAGCTGCTTCTTCCCCTAGGTGCTCTGTCCCAGGGAGATAGGAGTTTTATCTATAAGCTCCTGACTGGGGCTGCTGCTTTTCTTTCAGAGATGCCCTGCCCAGAGAGGAGGAATTTAGAGATGCAGTCTGCCTACAGCAGCTTTGCCAAGCTGCAGTGGGCTCCTCCCAGTTTGAATTTCCTGGTGGCTTTTTTTTTACTCTGTGAGGGAAAAACCACCTACTCAAGCCTCAGTAAAGCCCCTCCCCTGACCAAGCTTGAGCATCCCAGGGTGACTTCAGACTGCTGTGCTGGCAGTGAGAATTTCAAGTCAGTGGATCTTAGCTTGCTGGGTTCCATAGGTGTGGAATCCGCTGAGCAAAACCACTTGGTTCCCTGGCTCACTCCCCTTTCCAGGGGAGTGAACAGTTCTGTCTCACTGGCATTTCAGGCACCACTGGGGTCTGAAAAAAAAAACAAAAAAAAACAAAAAAAAAAACACTCCTGCAGCTAGCTTGGTGTCTTCAGATGGGCTGCTCTGAATCCGTTTCACACATAAGTAATTGAAGTCTCAAGTAAAGATGTGAGTAAACAAAAGCTTGGGGATCCCTTCTCTGGCTCTCTGCTTTGTGGTATACCCCAAATTGCTTCATGATTCATGGTTTCCTGGCTTCTATTTTAGCATTCCCAGGTCACAAGGTTGCAAGTTATTCTATGTTTGTTTGTTTTTTTGTTTTTTCTCTCTTTTTGAGACAGGGTCTCACTCTATTGCCCAGGTTGGAGTGCAGTGCCACAATCCCGGCTTCCTGCAACCTGCGCCTCCTAGGTTCAAGTGATTCTCATGCCTCAGCCACCTGAATAGCTGGGATTACAGGCGTGTGCCACCACACCCAATTTTTGTATTTTGAGTAGAGATGGGGTTTCACCATGTTGGCCAGTCTGGTCTTGAACTCCCGACCTCAGGTGATCTACCCACCTCAGCCTCCCAAAGGACTGGGATTACAGGCGTGAGCCACCGCATTCAACCATATGTATGTTTTTGCCTCTGTTGTGTTCACCACCATGAAATGGATTTAGACATGATCTAAGGGCTGCAGAGATGGGAACCTAATTGTACTGTTTCTATCTTCTCTCCTCCACATCACTTTACACTTTCCACCAGGGCCTGTCTGCTTCTGTTCTCTCTTCAATACCTTCAGGGTTTCAACCGTGGTCTCAGTTCAGGTTTTTTTTTTTTGGCTAAACTTCTTAGTCTGTTCCATGCATGTGTAGTTTAAGGGTCAAAGACATGTGTAAATAGAATGTAATAATGACCTCACTGGCTCTTTCCAGCTCCCACTCTCCTCAGCATTCATCTCCACAGCTTTGCTTTTCTTGTATTTCATATCTGAAAGATGGCAGATTTTCCCACTTGTATACTACTAGTTTTGTGCATCACAAATGTTACACTTAGCTGTAGTCTAAAAGCAATGGAGATGGGACAATTGTATAAGACTCCATCTCTCCTTCTCCAAGACAGTGTATACTCCCTCTGGAAGTTTGTCTGCTTCTTTTCATTCTTCATATAGTGCCTTCATGTAGGCACTTTTTATTTTATGACCAAGTTGTATCCGTGTTTTCTGCATGAAGCAATCATTTCATAGGGTTTTAGTCCATCACATCCACAAGTGAAAAACAGCCAAATGTTTAAAGCATAGAATTTCAGCACTCAAAAAGACTTTAGATGTCATCTTAGTCATCAAATTTAGACCCAGGCAGATTAAGTGCTGTGACTAAAGTCACATAGCTCCTCAGTGATCGAAGCCATTAAATAAATGTATGACTTGGTGCATGTTTTAGCATATGATGTTCTCCAAATAGCATTGTGATCTCTCTGGTTAACGGGAGTGAACTGGTGGAGCAGGCCATGGAGACACCATTCTCATGAGGAATTTGAGAACTTCCCTAGAAGACAGGCAGGACTTGTCTCGTGTTATGGTGTGATTATTTACCCGGATTTACCCTGCATCCAGACTCCTAAGGTATGGTTGACTTTGCTGGTGGTTTGTGCAATTAGTTCAAGCAGAAAGACTTTGGAATAAAAGTCACATTGCTTTGGTATCATCCTAAGAGAAGATAACAACATGGCAAGTGACTGAGGCATTTTCTAATCTGTGCCAAAAGACAACTTGTGGCTGTGGTACATCCAGATCTCCAGAGCAACAACAATGGCAAGGGGGGTAGAACCCAGAAAATGGGGGCGATGTTGATCAGAGTCAGCAGGAGAACCTGAAGGAAGCAGCAATATTCCAACTTTAGGCAGCAATGCCTGTTTGGAGCAGAAGTTTTCGGGGGAGGCGGGCAGTGCCTGGAGGAAATGGCAGCATCTAGCAATGTGTGTCCAGGACCAGGAAAGGGGAATTATAACTGTCAACACTTGTTTTTGAGAACATTAGTGAGAACTTCTGTTGCCTAAATGTTTGTGTCCCCCTTAAAATTATATGTTGAAACCTAATCATAAATATGATGGTAATAGGAAGTGAGAACCTTTGGGAGGTGATTAGGTCATGAGGATAGAGCCCTCATAAATGGGATTTTAGAGCCCTTATAAAAGATACTCTAGAGGGCTAGTTAGCCTCTTCCACCATTTGAGAACGCAGTGAGAAGCCATAAGCTCCATAAGCCATAATCAGGTTCTTACCAGACACAGAATCTTCTTGCTCCTTGATCTTGGACTTCTCAGGCTCTAAAACCACAGTTCAGAAATGTTAGGCTGGTGCAAAAGTTACTGTGGTTTTTGCCATTAAAAGTAATGTCAAAAACTGCAATTACATTTTCACCAACCTAATTTTTGTTATTTATAAGCTATCTAGTTGATAGGGTTTTGTTATAGCAATCCAAACAAAGACAAGACCCCTTTGAAAGAAAAAAAGGGGGTTGTCCACGGACCTGAAAGTCCTGCAGTAACTGGTGATACAAGACACCATGAAAACACACATGTTTACTGTCAGTTTGATCTAATTTCAAATCCTAGGCAAATGTGACCGAAGTGGGCACAGGTTACAAATACATATTAGCCAACTGATTGAATACAACTGTCAGTTGGTGGAATTGGGATGAATAGGCCAAAAAGATGTCAGGAATATTTTTAAGCAAGTGTAATATTATACATAAAACAAAGAAGTTAGAAAGGGCACATAGAAATAGAAACAATATATTTTTAAGACAGTATTTGCCTGTACAACATATCAACACATTTAGGTCATATTAAAATTGGCCAACATTCATTTCAGTAAGTGAATATCCTGCCATTCAGGTGTCTTTATTACTACAAACATGTATTTCACATGCCAAGGAGAATAGGACAGTAAAAAGGGAATCCAGTCAAAGAAAGGCCAGAGAAAAATTCTTCAGTGTTTGAAGATGTGGGTATCAACGTCTTACTTTTAATGGTAACAGCACTATTGAGGTAGGACAATTAAAAAGTCCCCTCAATGAAGCAGGAGGATGGTATGGAAATAAGGTGAGGCTGTTTATGTGGATGTGTTGGAAAATGCTCTCTTAAGCAGGGTCTTGAACATAAGGCTGAAGTATTCAGATTTTATCCAATACGCAGTAGGAAGATCTCTGGTGGTTCTTGAGAAGGGGAATAATGTGATAGATATGGGAAGAGATATTAGAGCAGTGCTCAATGTAAAGGATGGAAAGGCGACCCCCGAAGATTTTTCAGTGACTCAGGTATGAGATGATGGAACCAGGCCTGGGATGATGGTAGTGGGAGTGAAGAGGGAAACCATAACTGTTGAGACTAAGGATGGAATGCTGTCATGATTAGTATCGTCATCGCTACTGGAGGGCAGGCCTGCACACCATTCATCTTTGTATCCCAAGAACCAGCACAGTGCCTGGTGCTTGGGGCAAGTGGCAGTCAGAATAATTTCTAGAATATTTCTGTGCTTTCTTGTAATCATTCTTTTCTCTTTTTCTCGTGCTGAAGATGCTTTGCTTTTCACATGGTACTTGTTTGTGAGCACAGAGCCAGAAAATAATTAGGGGTCTGTAGTCCTGCCAGGTGTTTGTTTAATGCTCTTAAAAGGGAATACACTTCAAAGAGCCTCATATCCTTTGTTTCTGCCATAGTTTTAGCTTCTATCTCTCTGGTGTTCCTACCATAGTTTTGTCATTCATGTGTTCAGCTCTGCCTTCTTATAGAAATTTTCAAAGCAAGACAGCTCTATCAATGCCCCTGCCTCCTATTAAATGAATATCTAAGATGTTACTCTCTGGCAGCTTATCTGATAATGCTGAGATCAGAGACACTGTGATTTTCAGCAATAGGAGGTTTGATTCCAATATGACATACAATAGGGCTCTGGCTTCATCAGAATCCCCCTGGTGATGCACTGCCAGCTAAGCTGGCCTCATCTGACTCCTTCTCTGCATGCCGCCTACACACACTCAGCAGCTGTTAACATTAAGAATATTCATACACGCACGTATGGAAGAGCAGCCTAGGAGAGGAAAACAATCGCTTGGAATCTGTGGATAAAAATTATATAATAATAAATATAGCATCAGGGTCATTCAATTTTGCTATCAATGGGCCATTCTTTCTGAAGTGCTCACCCGTCAGTACCCTAAAACTTCCTTTGATGGGGATGGGGTATAGCTCCATGGCTAACCTTCTGAGTGCTGGTCTTGGTCTGTCACTACCTGTGCCACCATCACTATTTCATCATTGCAACCATTATTCTGTTGCATGCACTGGGCTCACCTCACTTGTGCCAAGGACTATGTTTAATACAGCACCATGAGGGAACTGCTCTGTTAAATATGAACCCCCAAGTAGACGAGTAAAGGAGCCCCATCACCAAAAGAGGGGGGTCACTAAGGATATAAAGGGAAAATGAGGCTGGATACACAGCCATATTGGAAGGTGCTCTAAGGAGGAAGAGCTTGAACGTTGGGCCATAGAGAAGCAGGCCAGCTATTCAATCATTGATTTAAAAAACATAACAGAGTAATATGATGTTAGAGATGAACACTATTTCACTTCTACTCATATTCCCTGATCTACTCACACCACCAAACTGGGAAGTCGTGGGAATCAAGTGACCCCAAATCACACCACAGCCAATGTATTCTCTTTTCTGAGAATTGGGACTTGGGACACATAGGCATGAGCAAAAATTTCATTTATCCTAAGAAATCCTTTGAGTCAGCCCTGATAGTATCTTGGAAAAGCCTGAGAAAATGAGAAAATCTTGGTTGCAGAGAGGATAAAGCAGATGTGTGAAGATGAAAAAGGATAGAAACCATGTAACCCCAAACCAAGCACAGATGATTCAAAGTGGCTTTGCTGTTCTCCCAAGGACTAGCCATACTTTTTATAATTGCTTTCCATTGGAAACTGCTGGAATAAATCCCTTTTCACCTAGGCCTCTCCATGTGGGATTCTGTCCCTTACAAATAAATTTATTTAACTAAGAAGGCAGTTTTGAATGTTATTGGTGGGCAATGGGGAACAAAGGAAAGCCATGAGGAGCTAGCCTTTTCCTCTCCTAGGCTGTCTGAAGTAAAAGAATAATGTTTAATTAGTCATTATATTCTCCTTCAGCAAGAACCTTAACTGGTCATGGTTTCTTGCTCTGTGAGTATTCTTCAAAAAAGTAGAACCGATAGATAGATAGATAGATAGATAGATAGATAGATAGATAGATAGATAGATAGATAGATAGATACTATATATATACACACACACACATACACACACACACATATGTGTATACACATGTGTGTCTTTGTCTGTGTAGGGGCAGAAAAAGAGTGTGGCAGAGACTTATTACACAGAATTGGTTCATATGATTATGGAGGCTGACAAATCTTACAATCTGCGGTTGGCACACTGGAGACCCAGGAGAGCAAATGTTGTAAGTTCTAGGCTGAGCAATAACGTGCTCAAGACCCAAGAAGAACCAATGCTTCAGTCCAAGTCTAAAGGCTGGAAAAGACCAATGTCCAGCTCAAGAAGTCAGGCAGGAGTTTCCTCTTAAATAGGCTTTTTGTTCTATTCTGGTCTTTAGTTGATTGAATGATGCCCACCGACATTAGAAAAGGCAATCTACTTCACTCAGCCTACCAAGTCAAATGGTAATCTCATCCAGAAACACCCTCATGAACACACCCAGAATAATGTCTGGCCAAACATCTGTTCACTCCATGGCCCAGTCAAGTCAAAACACAAAACATCACACTTATTTGATGGTGTTACCTGAGAACTAACCTCTGATATTTTTATCTTGCCCAAATTCCTAGCTGAAAGGTCTGGACAGTCATGCCCTATAAACCATAAATTCTCATCAGATGGGTTTTATTTAACCATATATATCATGACTTACTTTCCAATCTGACTCTGGCATAACAGTACTTGATAAAGAAGAAAGTCAAAATATTTTATCCCAGGAGGGCACAGCAACTCATGCCTGTAATCCCACCACTTTGGGAGGTTGAGGCAGGCAGATCACAAGGTCATCAGTTTGAGACCAGCCTGGCTAACATGGCGAAACCCCATCTCTACCTAAAATACAAAACTTAGCTGGTCATGGTGGCAGGTGCCTGTAATCCCAGCTACTTGGGGAGCTGAGGCAGGAGAATCACTTGAACCCAGGAGTGGAGGTTGCAGTGAGTTGAGTGCCAATGCACTCCAGCCTGGGTGATGAGAGCAAGATTCCGTGTCAAAAAGAAAATTACACTAAAATATGTTTCTTTGCCATATCTTGAAATGGCCCTGCAAAGCTGTCCTCTATGGGGGAAAATCTGCATCTATAAAGAATCTCTGTTAACATAGCTAGATCTTTTTCTTCCAGGCCCTTCTAATCCTAAAGAGATTAAGAGTCTAGCATTTGTCATCTATTGTCTCTAAGGGCAGCCACTATAAAACTTCAGAAGAACCTCTTCTCTACAATATTTTATCTTAAGCTGAACATTTCCTTTCTATCATCCCAGGTCTTTAGATAAACTCAACCAATTGTCAATCAGAAAATGTTTACATTTACCCACAGCCTGGAAACCTCCGCTTTGGGTTGTCCCACCTTTCTGGACCAAACTAATGTATTTCTTAAATGTATTTGATTAATGTCTCATGCCTCCCTAAAATATAAAAACCAAGCTGTGCCCTGGCCACCTTGGGCACATATTCTCAGGACCTCCTACTGGCTGTGTCACGGGCCATGGTCACTCATATTTGGCTCAGAATAAATTTCTTCAAATATTTTACAGAGTTTGACTCTTTTCACTGACATACCTGTGGCAAATCCACACAGGTCTGCAGCAAGCTCCATTCTTGCCTCCTCTGAAGAAAGAATTTGACTGAGAGGCATAAGGCAGAAGAGACCAAGGCAAGTTTTAGAGCAGGCGTAGAAGTTTATTAAAAAGCTTTGGAGCAGAAATGAAAAGAAAAGAAAGTACACTTGGAAGACGCCCAAGTGGGCATCTTGGAGGTCAAGTGCCCCATTTAATCTTGGACTTCAGGTTTTATATGCTGGTCTATGTCCAGCATCCTGAGTCCCCTTTCCCTTGATTCTTCCCTGAGGGTGGCCTGCTAGCACTTGGGAGGTGAGCATGCACAATGTGTTTACTGATGTTGTATACATGCTCATCTTAGGCATTTTTCCCTTTTCCAGTGGAATGCCCTGGGAAGGTCATATACCAGTTAAACTCCACCACTTTGCCTCTTAATTTGCATCCTTAAGGCCACTCACTCAGTTCCTGAAATCTTACTGGGAAGGTGCTGATCACCAGCTACAGGTATTTTTATCCATTGGCAGACTGTCTTTTCCTGGCCCTGGCTGCAACCAATTATTATTTTAGAAAGGCAGCGTGACAACTGCCTGACCATCAGCTGACATTCCTGGTGAGGCTGAGGGAACCCTCTCCTGCCCTGCTTGTGCCTGACTAGCTACCTACTGTAGCAAAGACAGTATGACCCAAATATTTATTCCTTTTTAGGCCTGTGACATTAGTGATCCTGCCTGTTTAGATCGTTACAATTTCACATTACCTTTAACACAAGACATGGGAAATTACTAAGAGACACCCAAAAACCTCCAGTTTTCCAGACGTACTCCTTCCTGCCCTTGTGTAGGAACAATCCAATTTTCCCTTGATAGGATTAATCCTCTTCTATAAAATTGACGCTTTTCTCTGCCTGTTGGTTCATTGGCAGGAAGAGCCCATAATGGCCAGTTAATAGTGTCAGCTTCCAGTTTAGTGAATCACTGTTGTGTCCTATGATATGTCTTATTTTGTTATGTAAGAACTGTAAGTTAAAAGTGGAGGAGACAAACTTTGCCAGAGGATTATTAAGGGTGTGAACCCAAAAGTATCTGAGACAGGTCTCCATCAATTTAGCAAGTTTATTTTGTCAACATTAAGGATGCATTTGTGACACAGATTCAGGGGGTTCTGACAGCATGTGCCCAAGGCGGTCTGGCTCCAGCTTGTTTTTACACATTTTAGGGAGACATAATACATCAATCAATACATATAAGATTTACATTGGTTCCATTTGGAAGGGTGGGACAACTTGAAGCAGGGGGCTTCCTGGGCATAGGTAAATTTAAAAATTTTCTGACTGGCAATCAGTTGAGTTATTATCTATAGAAAGGAATTTTTGGGTTACAATAAGGGGTTGCAAAGACCACAGTTTTATCACACAGGTGAAGCTCTTAATAGACTTAAGTCTGTGTTGATGTTAAACACTGGCCAACTTTTCTTGAATTCTGAAAGGGAGGGGGGTACAATGAGGCATGTTTGATCCCCTCTTCCATCATGGCCTAAACTAGTTTTTCATGTTAACTCTGGAGTGTCCTTGACTGACAGGACATTCAGATGGTTGAGGGGCCTTAGGATTCATTTTTGGTTTACAGGGGTAACAGAGAGCAATTATTTACATTTCTACCCTGGTTCCTGGACCTATAAAGCTTGTCTATGAGAGAAATAGGACCATGTATTGGTCACTAACTCAAAGCATATACTGCATCGTGAAGTGTTGTACTCCAGCCCTGCAAAATAGTCCCATACATTTGGTACCATAATGTAGTCTTCAGAAAAATATTCTACTATCCTAACAAGTCAAGTTATTCAGGGTGAGCGTCATAATATGACTAGTAAATTCCATGTTGAATAACTTTCATGGACAACACTAATACTGAATGTAAAACTGAAACACTAAATAGGACATTTTGGAAATCTATGAATAGTTTTGACAGAATCTTCAAAGACAAATTCATACCCAAAATATGTGTCTTTTCCACTGAGAACAAATAGCTATTTTTTCCATGATAAAAGTAGTACAATTTAATTAACCTCCTCCCATTGCTTGGTAGTGGTGACATATTGATGGTTTAATGGTCTCTGCTGCTGGCAGACTGGACACTTGATAGTGGCTGATGCCTAATTGGTCTTTGCCTACAAGAAGTAAGCAAAGTGGAGGTTTATGTTGCTGACCCATGTACAACCTCCATTCCTCCCACCACAGCCACCTTGATAATAAGACAAGTACAGGGATGGCTGGGGAAAGAGGCTGAGTAACACCCACAGCCTGGGTTATCTTGTCTACCTAATTATTAATAGCCACCTCAAAGAGAACTGAGGGTGCTCTTTGGTAAACAATCATATAGGACACAAATATATTTATATTTTGTGCATATTTTGGAGAGGTCTATTCATATACCACTTCCTGACTCCTTATCAGATTTTTGCATCGTGTTCTTTCCAAGTTTCTGACTCCATTCAAACCATTAGCCACTACCCATGTATCATGCCGATCTATAAATCTGGCCATTTTACCTAGGCAACACAAACAACCAAGTATACTGCTTTAGAACAGGGGGAGTAACAGAATCTGGAACTTTTCCTTTTCCTTGGAAGAAATATTGATGAGAGACAAATCTGAATAGCCTTGGGGGCTCATCCCCTTCCCCCTTTGAAAACTTAGTAGACAGCTACCTTAGCTGTGCGGAGCCAACATGCAAGCAAGGCCTTTGGCTGATTTCAGCATTACTAACAGGCAAATTTGTTCCCTGAGCCTTTGGTATGCAGACCTTGGTCTCCAATATGCATCTTGCCTAACATGTTCTTGGACCCAGAGATCTGTTTTACTTTTTTTTTTTTTTTTAAACTACAAGAAACCAAGCACTTCCTCCTCCTTTTACGCTAACTTTATAACTGGGTAAGTGAATGGGAGTGCTTTTTTTATACATCCAGCTTTGTAAATGAAGCAAGCCTCTGTAGGACTTTTGATCATGATACTTATAGATCATCAATGTCCATTCTGTGATAGAGAAATGAGAATTTGGGAGATTATGTAAACTCTACTGCTTCTCTGTAAACTCCTGTCCCCCACCGCCACCCATTAAACTCTGTGTTATAACTGCAACCTGTGGTTCTCTGCCAAGTGTCCACAGCCCCTGTGATGATTGATACTGAGTGTCAACTTGATTGGACAGAAGGGTGCAAAGTATTGTTCCTGGGTGTGTCTGTGAGGGTGTTGCCAAACGAGACTAACATTTGAGCCAGTGTACTGGGAGATACAGACCCACCCTCAATCTGGATGGGCACAATCTAATCAGCTGCCAGCGTGTCTAGAATAAAGCAGGCAGAAGAAAGTGGAATGAGAAGACTGGCTGAGCCTCCATCTATCTCCCATGCTGGGTACTTCCTGCTCCCCAATATCAGACTCCAAGTTCTTCAGCTTTTGAACTCTTGGAATTACACCTGTGGTTTGCCAGGGGCTCTTGGGCCTTTGGCTACAGACTGAAGGCTGCACTGTCAGCTTCCCTACTTTTGAGGTTTTGGGACTCAGACTGGCTTCCTTGCTCTTCAGCTTGCAGACGGACTATTATGGGACTTTACTATGTGATTGTCTGAGTCAATACTCTTTGTTTGTTTGTTGTTGTTGTTGTTGTTGTTTTAAGGTGTAGTTTCACTTTTGTTGTCCAGGCTGGAGTACAATGGCATGATCTCAGCTCACTGCAACCTCCGCCTCCCAGGTTCAAGCAATTCTCCTGCCTCAGCCTCCCAAGTAGCTGGGATTACAGGCACTCGCCACCACACCCAGCTAATTTTTGTATTTTTAGTGGAGATGGGGTTTCACCATGTTGGCTGGGCTGGTCTCGAACTCCTGACCTCAGGTGATCTGCCTGCCTCAGCCTCCCAAAGTGCTGGGATTACAGGCGTGAGCCACCATGCCCGACCGAGTCAATACTTTTTAATAAACTCTCCTTCATATATACATCTATCCTATTGGTTCTGTCGCTCCAGAGAACCCTGACTAGTACAGCCCCTTTCATTGCAAATATCTCGATATGCCACAGGCCACTGGAGGCCTGAAAGCTTCACTGTATCGGCATGCTACTGCATTTTTTATGAGAAACATTTCCTAAATTCTGGCACACATACATCCTGAGAAGTGTCTACTTCCTGTTCAACATACCTAAGCAGTGCTACGTTACTAACATGATGAACCAGCCTCAGTCCTTTGGAATGGGCAAGCAGGGAGGTTCCCAAGGAAAAAGTTATAATAAAGGGGTGAATAGTTAATAAATTCCTAAGAAGAGCAATGTACTTCCAGCTGCCAACTGAAAGCAAATTGGTTTTGGTGTCTTTACTAACAGATATAAAAACATTTGCTAGGTCTCTAGCTGCATACTAGGTGCCAGGGGATGTGTTGACTAGATCCAGTAGAGAAACAATATCTGGAATAGGTTACAAATACCATCCCCCACCAGCTGATTGAGTAGATAACAAAGATTCACCTGTTATCTACACAGTAAAAGAGGCAAGCTGTATAGGAATGTGGTAAGAATCAACAACCCTGCATCTTTCAAGTCCTAGATGACAGCATTTATCTCTTCAGTTGATTTTGGAGAGATCTATTTACATATCACTTTCTGACTACTTAACACCAAATTTTTGGGAGGATGAGGAAGTTCTACAGGTTTCCATTTGGCCTTTCCTATCACAAACGGCCTCATTCCATAGACCAGGGAAACAATATGGGGATACTATCAGTTATCCAGTTGTCTATTTCAGCTATACATTTTATAACTGAGAAAATAACTGTTGTTTGGCATAGACTACCAGTCTCCCATTTACCACTGACAACAGATTAATTAGTGTTTTTAAATCTAGGCAGATCAGAGTCTGAATGTTATATTGTTATCCTTTAAAATGATATACATTAAACGATTTATTATAGGAAATATAATTTACATGATTATGGGAGAAGCCAGAGCAGGGAAGGCCTGGGATAGGAAGCAGAAGATTTGAAGACATCAATAACCAGTCTTTTTTAAGCACTGGCATAAGGGGACAAGTCAGAGCTCCCAAAGAAATCTCAGAAACTAGGTTCATTCAATCACTGAAGCGGGGACCCCAAGTGACAAATTGCTTGCAAAGAGCATAGCAGCTGCTGTATCTATGTAGCTACCACTTCTGTGCATCTATCAGTATTCCTGGGACTACTGCTGGTTAAAAAACCAGAAGTCAGGAGAAAGAACTGGACTTGGAGTAGAAGAAAACAAAAACCAGCTGTAACCTGACAGGCACTTCTTTATCTTTTCATCACCATATCTTGTCCTGAAGTTCTTCAGAGAGAAATAATTTTGCTTTAGTTCCACCTCCCAAATCTCATACAAGTTCTTCTTTTGAAAAACTTTAACCTGGAGCCATAGTAGGAAGAAGGTACTGGGGAAATGTACCTACCAACTTAACTAAGTTAACAACAGAACAATCCAGCATCGAAATAGTGATACAAAGGTGAATAAAATATGGAGTGGAGTTGGAGGGGGAGCCAACAGAGGAGGCTAAGGGAAAAGTCAGTAAGAAAACAAGAAAACCAAGAGGGTGTGTTTTCTTAGACACCACATGCAGAAAATGCCTTAAGAAGAAGAGTCATTGCTTCTGCCAAATGCAGACTAAAGGTCAAAGAAAATGAGATTTTGGAGTTGACCATAACATTTACAAAAATGGACATTATTGTTGATCTTTAGGTGAATAGAGTGAAGCTGGTAATGAAAGCTTGAAGGTACTGGTGTAAAGGGAAAAAAACTAGAGACAGGAGAATGAACAATTAGTGCAAGGAAATGTTCTATAAAATGTTATAGAGAAACGGAGTGGTAGTAGAGAGGTGCTCTTGATAAAAGAAGATTTTGTTTTGTTTTTTATAAGATGGGAACTATTAAAGTATCTTTGGAGTTGATTAAGTATAGAGGCAAGAATCAATGATGCAAGAGAAAGACAGCATGGGACAAGTAAAGGAATAAAGTCTTTTTTCATGTCTAGTATTATTTTTTATTAACACATAATAGTTCTACATATGTATAGGGTATGTGTGACATTTTGATGCATGCATACAATGTATAATAATCAAATCAGGGTAATGAGAATCTCCATCACCACACACATTTGTCATTTATTTGTGTTTGGATCATTTCAAATTGAAGGAGTGAAGTCTTTAAGTAGGCAAAGGAAAATGGAACCCAGTATACATAAAGAGGAGCTTACTTTACAAGGCATATGATCCACTTTACCAGTGGCGAAGGTAGAATAGATTAATACAAATACAGGTACAATAGTGGATTTGTTGTCCAGGAGAAGATGAAGTCATTCTTTTCTTATTTATTTTATATTATCAATGAATTAAAAATTGGGGTTATTAGATGAAAGTGACAAGCAGAAGGAGTTTTGGAAATTTGAGGAAAGGGGAGAAATTATGAAATGAATATCTTGGAAAATAAAAAATTAATTCAGAAAAGCAAAGTTGTATGCTTGGTAGTGCTATACCCTCACTTAAGATTTGTGGGTGTCCACAGCAACATGATACGGAATGAGGAAAAGTTGAAAGCATTTCCTCTGAGAACTGAAACAAGACAAGGATGCCCACTCTCACCACTCCTCTTCAACATAGTACTGGAAGTCCTAGCCAGAGCAATCAAACAAGAGATAGAAATAAAGGGCATCCAAATCAGTAAAGGGGAAGCCAAACTCTCACTGTTTGCTAATGATATGATCACTTACCTAGGAAACTCTAAAGACTCCTCTAGAAGCCTCCTAGAACTGAAAAAAGAATTCAGCGGCCAGGCGCAGTGGCACACGTCTGTAATCCGAGCACTTTGTGAGACCAAGGCAGGTGGAGCACCTGAGGTCAGGAGTTCAAAACCAGTCTCATTAACATGGTGAAACCCCATCTCTACTAAATACAAAAAAAATTAGTCGAGCATGGTGGCTCATGCCTGTAATCCAAGCTACTTGGGAGGCTGAGACAGGAGAATCACTTGAACCTGGGAAGTGGAGGTTGCAGTGAGACTACATCGCACCATTGCTCTCCAGCCTGAGCAACAAAGGTGAAACTCCATCTCAAAAAAAAAAAAAAAAAAAAAAAAATTCAGCAAAGTTTCCAGATACAAAATTAATGTACACGTATCAGTAGCTCTTCTATACACAAACAGTGACATAGCTGAGAATCAAATCAAGAACTCAACCTTTTTTACAACAGCTGCAAAATATTAAAGTACTTAAGAATACACCTAACCAAGGAGGTGAAAGACCTCTGCAAGGAAAAGTAAAGAACACTGCTGAAAGAAATCATAGATAACATAAACAAATGGACACACATCCCATGCTCATGGATGGGTAGAATCAATATTGTGAAAATGACCATACTGCCAAAAGCAATCTACAAATTCAAGGCAATGGTATTCCCATCAAAATACCACCGTTATTCTTCACAGAATTAGAAAAACAAATTCTAAAATTCATATTTTAGAATTTAGAAACAAAAAAGTACCCACATAGCCAAAGCAAGACTAAGTAAAGTAAAAAGAACAAATCTGGAGGCATTAATTTACCTGATTTCAAATTAAACTATAAGGCCGTAGTCACCAAAACAGCATGGTACTGTTATAAAAATAGGCACATAGACTAATGAAACAGAATACAGAACCCAGAAATAAACCCAAATACTTACAGTCAACTGAACCTCAACAAGGCAAACAAAAACATAAAATGAGGAAAGGACATCCTTTTCAACAAATGGTGCTATGATCATTGACTAGCCACATGTAGGAGAATGAAACTGGATCCTCATCTCTCACCTTATACAAAAATCAACTCAAGATGGATTAAAGACTTAAACCTAAGACCTGAAACTATAAAAATTCTAGAAGATAACATTGGAAAAACCCTTCTAGACCTTGGCTTAGGCAAGGATTTCATGACCAAGAACCCAAAAGCAAATGCAATAAAAACAAAGATAAATTGCTGGGACTTGATTAAACTAAAGAGCTTTTTCACCGCAAAAGGAACAATCAGCAGAGTAAATAGACAACCCACAGAGTGGGAGAAAATCTTTACAATCTATATATCTGACAGAGGACTAATATCCAGAATCTACAACGAATTTAAGCAAATCAGCAAGAAAAAACAATCCCATCAAAAAGTGGGCTAAGGACATGAATAGACAGTTCTCAAAAGAAGACACGCAAATGGCCAACAAACACATGCAAAAATGCTTACCATCACTAATGATATGGGAAATGCAAATCAAAACTACAGTGTGATACCACTTTACTCCTACAAGAATGGCTATAATCAAAAAATCAAAAAATAGATGTAGGCATGGATGCAGTGAACAGGAAATACTTCTATACTGCTAGTGAGAATGTAAACCAGTACAGCTACTATGGAAAACAGTGTGGAGATTCCTTAAAGAACTAAAAATAGAACTACCATTTGATCAAGCAATTGCACTACTCACTATTACTCAGAGGAAAAGAAGTCATTATATAAAAAAGATACTTGGACATGCATGTTTATAGCAACACAATTCACAATTGCAAAAACATGGAACCAACCCAAATGCCCATCAATCAACAAGTGGATAAAGAAACTGTGGCTATATATATGTGTGTGTGTGTGTGTGTGTGTGTGTGTGTGTGTGTGTGTATGATGGAATACCATCCAGCCATAAAAATGAATGAATGGCACTCGCAGCGACTTGGATGGAATTGGAAGTGAAGTAACTCAGGAATGGAAAACCCAACATCATATGTTCTCATTCCTAAGTCGGAGCTAAGCTAGGAGAATGCAAAGGCATAAGAAAACAATGGACTTTGGGGACTGAGGGAGAAACGGTGGGAAAGGGGTGAGGGAAAAAAGACTACAAATTGGGTGCAGTGTATACTGCTTGGGTGATGTGTGCACCAAAATCTTACAAATCACCACTAAATAACTTACTCATGTAACCAAAAACCGCCTGTTCCCCAATAACCTATGGAAACTTTTCAAATTGAGGGTGTAAAGATAAAAGGATATCAATCAATCAATCACATTATTTGTGTGTTCTTCTGTAGCTATATCTACTGCTTGAGTGCAGGAGGAAATAGGTTGTTGTCTTACGCTGAGTTAGCTTTATTTTTTCCAAGGAATGTAACACTGCTCACATTAAAGTAAGTCTCAGTGGAAATTTATGGGAAAGTACAGATGTATCTGATGTGACAATTGAACCAGGAGTAGATCAGGACTTAAGTTACTATCTCCATCTCTTCAATACCATTTGATCCTCATCTCTGATTTTTGCATAACATATACTTTATTTTTTTCTCTCTGTGCCAACCAGATTTTTGTTCTTTTTGTATAATTGGCAGAAAATGGTTGTCCCTGCCCAGGATAGGTTAACCTTCCAGCTCCAAAGCCCAACAGTACCAATTCCAGATTTCTAGAAAGAAAAATCAGATTAGCTTAGCTTGGGTCAGACTTTTGCAGAGAAAAGGTTAAGGAGAAAAGTTTCACAGAGCAGATCAATTAATTGAACTAAAATCCTCAACAAGAGTAGTTTGGTATGAGTCTGAATAATTATGGTCAATCTGAAATATTTAGCACTGCAGAAATGGAATACTGAAGTAAATTTATATTTTATAGAATTTCATGTAATTAGATAATTGAGTTGTAGAAGGGAGAGGGCTACTAAAATAGTGATTTCTGTTTTCCACTGAATCCCAATGGCCTTCTAATCTTGCAGCCTTGGTAGAGCACCGTATCTTTAGAATTTCCTCCAACACCAAAACCCATCTCAAGGAACTCCTGGAGAAAATGGTCCACAGAGCACGAGCTATCCCAATAAGAAATGCCCTAAGGGCTTTGGTAGTGTTATGATCTCAGTACTTACATCTCCTGCTCACACCTAATTCAGAGGCCTGCTGCATCCAGCAATCACTCTCCAATAAGAAAAACAATCCAGAAGATGGGCTGAGGCATCCAGTGCTTACAATGACATTTCTGAATGAACAGTAAATTTAAACTGGGAGAACACCTGCAGGTGATTTAGATTAATAGCAATGGAACAGCATTGTGTGTTTAGGAAGAAGTTTCTTAAAAATGCAAAAAATTTTTGTTTGCTCAATATCCTGTTTTTTTATTGCAAATATTATAAGTACTAATAACACAAGAACTTTCGTCCAGTACTGTGAGAGTGGCAGAAGGACTTTTAGCAGATGTGATACAAATTTAGGAAGTAACCATGCTGATTCTCTAAGACATGAAGAATAAACAAGGGAGATACCTTAGGGTCTCCAAAAATGTGAGATGGAGATGGTTATGGGATCCCAATACACTAAAAAAAGTATCTGTTTATACTACATTTTATAAATGCAGATGTATCAGTATACCATTTTTAAATTTTTTTAAAAAAAAGATGATTCCTCAAGATACACTTGAAAACCAGACCATATGTGCTCTGAAAAGACTAATATGTCATCTTGGCTATAAACAGATTCCAAACTGTGTCTGACCAGCATCTTTGCTATTATTGAAGACAACCAGGATAAACCAGCTCCACAGTCTGCCACAAGAATAAAACTTCCAGTTAGAAAACATTCACTCACCAGCCCTTTCCCTGCCTTAAGACAAAGCTGGTAAAACTATTAGGTATCAAAGTTCTCGAGGAAAGTGGTCCGAAATATGCAAAGCACAATTCCGAAGTAATCTTAATATTATTTAGACAGATATGGCCAGCAACCTTATTTGGATTAGAGTCAGAAGGAATTAGACCTGTAAGGTGGTAGGGATGAGGAGGACCTAACCCAGAACTGGTAATGGTTGTCTCAAAAGGTACATCCCGTGGAAGGCAGCCAAGGCCTTGAGATGGGAAAAAAAAGGAATAAATGGAGAGGCTTCCAAGAACACTCCATCACAGCGGTAACTGAGGAATGTGCTGAAATATTAAATGGATGTCCCAGTCTTCTCTAAGATCAGGAGAAAAGTGAAGCAATAGTATAAACATTTGTTAGAATGACTTAAGTGAGCTGATAGATGATAAATGATTATAGGCAAGCCTTATGATGAGCTCAAGTATATATAGAAATAAAACCTCAAAGGATTTTAGCATTACAAAGTTGAATCAGTGACCACAAACCAAATTATTATTGTTCTTGTGCGATGGTCCAACCATGTTCTGGGCCACCTCCATACATGTGAATTTAATTACCTTTCACTGACAAGTTGAGGAAGACGTTTTGTAATACTGAGTTAAAGGCAGGGAATTTCAAGGTACTGAAAAGTGTTTCAATAGGCACTAAACTCTGAACAGGCAGGAAGGCCATTATAGTGATGATAATGATAAAACTCAGGGCTGTAGACACATACTAATGGGCCTTTCCTGATGAAAGAGCCACATTTCATATGCATGAAGGAGATGAACATCTAACTTTGTAATTGGCTTATATTTCAGGGATGGGGGAAGTGTTTAAATGATTTCTGGTCATAAGAGAATTTGACAGAAAAGAGGGAATGGAGATATCTATTTTCCAGTTTAGATTTTTTTTTTTTTTTGGCAAGATCATTTTTCTCAGTCCATAAGGAAAAAATATCCCTCTGTAGCCCCCAGTCACCTCCTGACTTGATGTCCACTCTATCCGACTGCCTCATGCTTTAGGGGGAAAGTTATGAACCCAGCATAATCAATGACTTTACCCTGACAAATGCCAGCATGCAGTTGGATGGATTATTTCTTCCCATTCCCACCCATGTGTTCTGTAAGAATTCCACCACCAGAACTGTGAATCATATCCTACAAGTCTGAGGAGATACGGTCTGCAGTACTTTAATTCCTCTTCATTGTATTCTGTTTATTTCAGAGCCTCTTGATGAGAGGTTGGTTAAGCTCATCTCATTCTCCAATTCCAAAGGAAAGAGGTTAGAAAAGGATGACAGGTTACATCATTCTCCACTGATTTCTCAAATTAATACAAGGTACAGCCAAGTCAGTGGTAATGAGTGTTCCTTTCCAACCAGAAACTATTTCATTCCTGCATTCAGCAAGCATTTGCTCTCTGTGATGTGAACACTATTATTTGATACTTCATTGGTTTCCCCTGCCAAGTCACTTTTTATCACCATTTTTGGATTTGGATGTATTTCCTATCCTATTTGTTGAAGAATTTCTTTACTACAAGTAACTGGGTAAAGTCTATACCACAGACCTGTGGCACCTGTAGCCCACTACCCTTTTCCAAGGGACAGCATTAAATTTCCAATTCAGTGATTCCTAAGTGACCACAAAGAGGCTCCATCACTGCCCCACAGAGTCCTAACTTTTCTTTGCCTCCATGCAAGTCTGCACACACAGATGACTGCATACACACTACGCAGAGCACTTTATGTCCATTTTCTAATTCACCCCTCCCTGTAGCTAGGCACCATTTTTATCCTCTTTAAAGAAGAAACAATAAACCAATGTGCCACACCCAGGATCACATAGCTAGCAAGTGGCAGAGCTGGATTTAAGCCATTACTTTTAGCTGTTTTTAACTAGCACACTCTCCTAATTGTCTCTTTAAAATCTTTTCCTCAGCCTCTTATTTTATGGATGAAAGACTTGGGTCCAGAAAAGTGAAACCAGCTTTCACAAGAGCCCAAGGCTTCTTGAATCCCAGGCTGGAGCTTTCTCTCTGATTTAGTTTTGCTTTCCTCATGTTCGCTTAACCACTGAGGTTCTTGGAAAAGATGTATGTTGTTACCACAGCATTCCAGTGTATGCTACTGAAGACCCTTGAAGTGTAATTAAA
>NW_012110030.1:1591198-1609233 GCF_000951045.1 Mandrillus leucophaeus | reverse complement strand
GGCATAGAGAGAAAGAGGACAAGAACCATGTGAGGCAAAGAAGTCATCTCTGCCGTGTGTTTGCCTTCAGGGAATTCAGAGTTTGTGGTTCTCTCAGCATTTTTGTCTAGAATTTTATTTTGGCATATAAAATTCTATAAATAAATGGATGGAGCGGGGTATGTGAGGGCAGAAGACAAGAATTGTCTCTGAGAGAAAGAAATGTTTATATTACAGAAGCAATGACCTGTTTCACACATTTTGCTGATTTTTGTTTAAAAAGCGTATTTGTACTAAACATGTTACTTCTACAGGTCATGCCAACTATTTTCCTGTACTAAACTACATTTTTTTCTGTGCTAACACCACACACAGACACACACACATACACATGGCATTCAAAACCCTTTATAAGCTAACCGAT
Organism: Mandrillus leucophaeus; assembly: GCF_000951045.1. Classification (NCBI taxonomy): domain Eukaryota; kingdom Metazoa; phylum Chordata; class Mammalia; order Primates; family Cercopithecidae; genus Mandrillus; species Mandrillus leucophaeus. The sequence goes on along the minus strand of NW_012110030.1, from coordinate 1,608,830 downwards.
CCTATCATGCCACCCCTGTAACACGTGCCCCAAGCAGCCTACATTCCAGCAAGACAAAACTTCTCGCTGTTCCCTGAACGCCAACGTTTTGGCCTTTCCTCTGCTCATGCCATTTCGGTCACGTTGAATGCCCTTTCCCTTTTTCAGGCTAGAAAATCCTACCCGTATTTCAAAGCCCAACTTAAGTACCACTTCTCTATGAATGCTTCCCCTGACCCCCATCTCCCTTGTTCTTTACCTCATTCCATCTTTCCTCACAGATACAAGCATATGGCCCTGCTGGATGAACTATGGATGGCTGTATATGTCTGCCTCTCCATGCTACTGCAGCTCCATCCCTACTCTGCATATTTAAAATTCCTGCAGAGCAAAGGCTGTGTATATATACTTGTAACCTACTTCATTCACCCCCACTTGTTTCTTGGTACCTAATGAATAGCAAGTCTTTCAAGCAGACTTGTTGTATGATTGATTTGACTGATTGATTTGTATTAATAAATTTACATGTCTACTCCCTAGCTATAACAATGAAAATATATTGAACTAATCCAATCCCCTGCCTGAAAGCAGTTATGGCAATGCTTCCTTTCATTTCCTCTCTTCTATGATAATGAGTGAAATCAAATGAAACACAACCAGTTAAAACCTCCATCCTCAAGTTCAGCGTCTATGCTGGGTTTTTTGTTTTTTGTTTGTTTTTTTTTTTTTTTTTTTTTTTTTTTTTGCCCCTACAAATCCATTCTCTGACCTTTTCTACCCTGCTCTGTACTCTAGAAGACGAAATGTTAGGAATTGCATCATCCAGGCTGTTTTGCCCTGTAGCTTTTGGCTAATGGGTTCAACTACTGGGAGACACTGCCAGGACCACAGAGGGCAGGCGGAAAAGGAGAGGTCAGAGTATTTATTTTCCTCCCTAACTTTGCTGGAATATAGTTGGGCAGTGGCTGCATTTCCTTATGTAGGCCCACAGCTCCTATAGGCAGCTTCTCTTATTTGTTGTTTAAGTTTTCTAAATGTATTATCTTACAGTTCTGTAGGTCAGATGTTTGACAGAAGTCTTGATGGACTGAAATGAAACGGTTGGCAAGGCTGCATTCTGAACCGGAGGCTCTTGAGAATTCTGCTTTATCATTCCCAGCTTGTTGGGTCTGCCCACATTCCTTGGCTCATGGCCTCTTTCTTCCATCTTCAAAGCCAACATTGCCTCTCTCTGGCCTTTCTTCATCACATCTCTGGCCATAGCAGGGAAAGTTTCTTTTCCTTTAATGACTTAAGTGATTAAATTAGGCCCATCTGCATAATTCAGGATAATGTCCTTATCTGAAAGTCCTCAACCTTAATCACATGTGCAAAGTCTCTTTTGCCATGTAAGGCAGCGTATTCACAGACCCTGGGGATTAGGGCACAGACATCTTTGAGGAGCCATTCTTCTGTCTATCACACTTGGGTTTAGCTCACTGTTCCCTTTATTTGCCTAGATGGGTCAATGGCTTCTTGACATTGCTAATCCCTGGGGCCTCATTATTCTGTGTTGGTTCCCTTACTATACCCTCAGCTTTACACATGGTTTCTTCACTAAATTATCTTTAGTCAGCCCTCTGAGCATGCTGTATGATTCCTGCAAGGACCCTGACTGATCCCACAATGCTCAATCACCCACCACAGATAAAACTGTGTGGCTGGAGTCCTACTGGAATCCTAGCAGACAGTATTTGGTTTTCTGCTAGAAGGTCACTGATGATCCCCTTAGAGAAACCAGCTGTCTGGATGAACAGGGAACAGTTTTACCCACCACTTACTTTCCTTCTTATAACTGTGTGCATGAAGAGTTGAAATGGGTTTTTGTACCTGGGAAATATGAAGAGGTGGCTCACTCAGCAAAGTTAATAGCTGGGCAGCTTCGTTACTTTGGGAACTATTTGAGGACCAACTAGCTCCTTCTGCACAACCAGAAGAAAAAAATATTCAAATTTCTGCTGAAAAATCAATAAAATCAGGGCTCTGAAATATTTGAGAGCAAAGCAAGTAAGGTTCACTCCAACGCATTCTTCATCCCCAAAGACTCTCTCCTCAGTCTTCCATCTCAGCACAATTAACTTCAAAGATTAAGAGCATCTACTTTGGCAGGAAATAAACCTGGGTTTGAATCTCAGCTCCGTGGCTTGGATAAATTATTTAACATTTCCAAGCCTCAGTTTTCTTATCTGTAAAATGGAGATAGTGTCTACAGGATTGCCGAAAGATTGAATTTAGGCTATATACATATTCACATTGTGCCTAATAAGTATACATTACATTACATACATAATAATATATTATTATAATTAATTAGTAGTATTAAATCCTGCCAATTCTTTAAGGCCAAGTTCAAATCCTCACCTCCAAGAACTCTTCCTAGATCCCTTTCCTTTAAATTCTTACAATCCTTGTAGATAATGCAGTAGACAATTTGGCAGCTATTTACAGTAATGACCATAGTCTCCTTCCATAGTGAGAACTGTCTTTGTAGGCGTCTCCCTTTGTGCCTAACCTAATGGTGGGCATAGAATAGACACTCAGGAAGTATTCATCAATTATTCACCTTCCAGATGAATTGCCATCATGAAGGGTATATTTTCTCAACCTTTCTTCCGCTTTTCCTGGCTGTATTTGCCATTCTGAAGTGAGAGGAGAAAGTAATACAGTGTCCATCTGTACAAGAAAACATAGACACTTCCTCCTCTTTTAAAGTTAGAGAGGTGTCTCACAGTTTTCCAAACTATGGAGAGCATTCCCAATTTTACATTTTCTGCTCTAATATCAGACCATTTGTCAGGACATGTGCTATAATTCTGACTTCAGGAAAAATGACATCTTCTACACTCCTTATATTAATCAAGATAGTCTAGATTATGCCAAAGGAACAAATTTTCCCAGATCTCAATCACTTAAAAGCTGAGACAACATAACAAAAGCTTATTTCTCTTTAGTGGAATAATCTATTGAAGACTCAGGGAAACCATCTCCACACAGTCCCTCATCAGTCCAGGCTGATGCAAGATTCTCCATCCTCAAGCTGCACTGTCTAGAACATGCCATCTCTTCAGTTATAAACAGTACAAGAAGACAGTGCTGGAGAGTTTTGCACTAACAATTAAGTCCTAGGTCCAAACCTGACACACATCACTTCTGCTTAACAACCCCTGGTCAGAACAAGAGTCACATGGCCCTGCTTAATGGCAAAGGGCATGGAAAATTGGTATCATTGCACTGGCCTGGAAAGAGGGGAGAACCAGATTGAGCGGAGCATTGGAAGTCTTTATTACACTTCTTAAAACTCTTGTTCAACTCTAACTTGTATGACAATCTTCTCTCCTCCTGGACTGCAAACTCTTTGAGGGCAGAGGTCCTAATGGATTCATCTCTAGTTCCGCTCCCCACTCCCTCAATGCCTTGCTAGCAAAATCTCTAGCACATGATCCAAGTGTATTTATCAAGTACATTTTTAAAGTTTACCAAATAGCTATTGAATGCTTCCCATGTGCCTGGTACTGTTCTAGGTGATGAAGATATGGCCCTGAACAAAATGTACACCAATCTCGAGGCTCATAAAACTTAGATTTTAGTGTGAAAGGAAAACAAATCAAAAAAAAAGACAAAATGTATGATTAGGTGACTGTTGATAAGTGCTACGGAGAAAAATAAAGCAAGGAAAGGGGTTACTAAATATATATGTGGCAGGGGTGTGGGCAGATAATGACTGTGTGGGGCCAAACAGGGAGGAGAGTTGACCAGGAAGACCTGTGCTTCTTGTGGTGACATAAACAAGGAGAAAGAGTATAATAAGATGAGTGTTGATGGTCTCAAGAAAGATGGCAGTGGTGAGGCTGTGAGTATTGGGTGTGAAAAGAGGAAGAGATTGGAGTCTTGTCAGTTCATGAAGAGTTTGAGAGTTCCCTTTCCACTCCTGCAAATACTAGTAAGGAGAGAAGGACACAGTTGGCTTTTCTGATTGTCCTTTTGGCTTACAGAGACAGGTATGGAGTCTAACAAGAGGGCATTTTAACAGGAGCTTGTGGGTGAATTTAATTGATATTTTTCTGTCATACATTTTCAGGCACTTTTTATATATTTTTTCTTTTTTTCACTTAAATTAAAAATTCTAATAACATCTGTAGAGTTCATTAAAATGTCTCTTTTTAAGGCTATTAGCAGCTTCTTGGTGTTCTCTCTTCACCCTAGTGTGAAATTTCTGCCTTATAATTTGTTGGAGAAAAGACTTTTAAAAATCTGTGAATTAAAGACCTCTTTGAAGAAGGCTCCTACTGTGTTGGTGTTTCTTTCATTTTTCTTTCATGCTTTAAAACTCTTTACCCCACCCAGATAATCATATGGACTATGGTACTTATGAATGGTCACATTTATATGTATCTTTTGTCAATTCAACTATCTATGGCATGTGGGTAATCTTTGTTAAGCTCCTAATAACTATAAATGTTTCATTAAAAGGACGGATCTTCAGAACTTCCAATATTTTTTATTAACATCTATACTGCTTAAATCTTCCTCACAATGAGATGGATAGAGTAGGAAGGTAGGTGGCTTAAGTCCTGTCTGAGCTGATTATTGAAGTTTCACGAATGTTCTGGAATTCACTTTTCCTCTTCTGAAAGGTTGATGACTTTTACTCTAATTGGTAAATCATTATCATCAGTTTTATAGTAATTACATTTTTATTACTCTATACAGGCATTGTTCTAGACATCTTATATGAATTACCTTTTTTATTGTGGTCAAAAACACATAACACAAAAGTTACCATCTTCATGATTTTTAAGTGTACAATACAGTAGTATTAATATAAACACGTTGTATAACAGAACTCCAGAACTTTTTCATCCTGCAAAATTGAAACTACATATCCATTAAGCAACTCCCATTTACCTCCTGCCCCAACCCCTGGCAACTACCATTTTACTTTAGGTTTCTAAGAGTTTGACTATTTTAGATACTTCAGGTATGTGGAATGATGTAGTGTTTGTCTTTTATGATTGACTTATTTCAATTACCGTAATTTCTTCAAGGTCCATCCATGTAGAAGCATATGACAGCACTTCCTTCCTTTTGTGAGACTGAAAATATTTCATTATATGTATGTGATACATTTTATTTATTCATCTGTTGATGAACATTTAGGTTATTTCCATCTCTTGGCTATTGTGAATAGTGCTGCAATGAATACCAATATGCAAATATCTCTTAGAGATCCTTTTTCAAGTATTTTAGATACCCAGAAGTGATATTGCTGGATCACATATTATTTCTAACTTTTAAAATAACCTCCACAGTTTCCCATAGTAGCTGCACCATTTTATATTCCCACCAACAGTGTACAAGGGTTCTAATTTCTCCACATTCTCACTACCACTTGTTATTTTTTGTTTTAGGGAGGGTGGCCATTCTAACAGGTGTGAAGCCATAGCTCATGGTGGTTTTAATTTGCATTCCCCTAATTATTACTGATGTTGGGTATCTTTCAATATGCTTATTGACCATTTTTATATTTTCTTTGGAGAAGTGCTTGCCCAATTCCTTTGCTTTTTTAAAAAAACTGGATTGTTTCTGTTTTTGTTGAGATATAGGAGTCATCTTTATATTCTGGATAATACTCCCCATCAGACTTACAGTTTGCAAGTATTTCCTCCCATTCCTTGGTTGCCTTTTCAATCAGTTGTTTGTTTCCTTTGCTGTGCAGACGTTGTTCCATCTGCTATATTCTCACTTGTCTATTTTCACTTTTGTTGTCTGTGCTATTTGTGTCATAGCCAAGAAATCATCGCCAAATTCAATAGTTCAAAGTTTTTCCCCCATGTTCTCTTCTAGAAGTCTTATAGCTTCAGTTCTTATTTTTAGATCTTTAATCAACTTTGAATTCATTTTTTAATATAGTGTAAGATAAAGGTCCAGTTTCATTTGTCTGCATGTAAACATCCAGTCATCCCAGTACCATTTGTTGAAGAGACTACCCTTTCCCCGTTGTGTAGCCTTGACACTTTTATTGAGGATCATTTGATTGTGTACATGAGGATTTATTTCTGGGCTCTCTATTCTGTTCCATTGGCCTTTATGTGTCTTAAATGTCATCATCATGCTGTTTTAAATATTGCAGATTTGAAATGTTTTGAAATCAGAAAGTGTGAGACGTCGAGCTTTTTCTGTCTCAAGATTGTTTTGACTATTTGGGGCCTTTAGTAATCCCAGATTAATTTTTGAACTTTTCTGCAATTTCTGCAAAAAAAAAATGCTGGTGAGATTTTAATAGGTATTGTATTGAATCTATAGGTCACTTTGGGTAGTATAAATATTTTAACAACATGAATTCTTTCCAAGCAGGAACACAAAATATCTTTCCATTTATTTGTCTTTTTTCAATTTCTTTTGTCAATATTTCCTAGTTTTGGATGCAAATTTTTCACCTTGGTTAATATTATTTTTAGGTTTTATTTTTTTGATGATATTTAAAATGTAATTTAAAACAATTTTTCCTTTTAGATTGTTCATGGTTACAGAACTTTAACTGTTTTTTTGTGTGTGTTAAATTTTAATCCTGCAACTTTGCTAAATTTATTACTTCTGACAGGTTTTGTGTGTAATGTGTGTGACACCTTTAGGATTTTCTATATACAAGATCATGTTGTCTATAAACAAAGAACATTTTGCTTCTTCTTTTCCTATTGGGTGCTTTTATTTCTTTTTCTTCCTTATTGTTCTGGACAGAATTTTGAGTATTATGTTGAGTAGAAGTGGTGAGAACAAGGATCCTTACTTTGTTTCTGATTTTGAGAAAATGGTTTTAGCTTTTTGCCATTTTGAGTAGGATGTTAGCGGTGGGCCCTTTACCTACGGCCACTATTAAGTTGAAGTAAAATCTTTCTATTCTTAGTTTGTTTTTACCATGAAAGAATATTAAATTTTGTCAAGTTTTTCTGTATTAATCTGCTAATGTATTACATTGATGAATTTTCATGTTCAAACTAAATCCCACTAAATCATAATATGTAATACTTTTAATACATTGTTGAATTTCATTTACTAATGTTTTGTTGAAGATTTTTATGTCAATATTCATCAGGGGTATTGGCCTGTAGTAGTTTTCTTTCTCGTATCTTTTTCTGATTTTGGCATTAGGGTGGTGCTGCTCTTATAGAATGAGTTTGAAAATGTTTCCTCCTTTTCAATATTTTGGAAGAGTTTAAGAATTGGTAGTTCTTTTTTTGTTGTTATTTAGTTTTTATTTCATAACCATAAACTTAACTCTGCAATCCAGCTAGGCGTGGAAGAGAGCAAGGAAAACATGGAACCCAGAGGGAACTGCAGTGAGAGCACAAACATTCTAGGATATTGAGAGCAAATGGGGTGGAGGGGTGCTCTCTTGAGCTACAGAAGGAATGGTCTGGTGGTTAAGATAAAACACAAGTCAAACGTATTCGAGTTGTCCACAGTCAGCAATGCTGATCTTCTTGCTGGTCTTGCCATTCCTGGACCAAAGTGCTCCATGGCCTCCACAATATTCATGCCTTCTTTCACCTTGCCGAAGACCACATGCTTGCCATCCAACCACTCAGTCTTGGCAGTGCAGATGAAAAACTGGGACCATTTGTGTTGAGTCCAGCATTTGCCATGGACAAGATGCCAGAACCTGTATGCTTCAGGATGATAAGTTCTAATCATCAAATTTCTCCCCGTAGATTGACTTGCTGCCAGTGCCATTATGACGTGTGAAGTCACCACCCTGACACATAAACCCTGGAATAATTCTGTGAAAGCAGGAACCCTTATAACCATAATCCTTTCTCTCCAGTGCTCAGAGCATGAAAGTTTTCTGCTGTCTTTGGAAACTTGTCTACAAACAGCTCGAAGGAGATGCGTCCCAAGGGCCCGCCACCCACAGCGATGTCGAAGAACACGGTGGGGTTGACCATGGCTGATAGTACAGGGTACCTGATGGCAGAGGCATCTACAAAGCTGGTGGTAGTTCTCTAAAAGTCTAATAGGATTCTCCAGTGATGTCATTCAGTCATGGGCATTTACTTTGTTTTTCTGGATTCTTGATGTGTGTTTTTTTGGTTTTAAATTTCAACTTTTATTTTAGACACAGGGGGTACGTTGGCAGGTTTGTTACATGGAAATTTTGCATGATGCTGAGATTAGGGGTCTGATTCCCGTCACCCAGATAGTGAGCATAGTACCTAATAGGTGTTGTTTTTTTTTTAAACACATGACCCTTTCTCCCTTCTCCCTCTAGTAGCCTTTGTCTGTTATTCCTATATTATGTTCATGTGTGCTCAATGATTAGCTCAATTGTAAGTGAAAACATGTGGTAGCTGGTTTTCTGTTTCTGTGTTACTTTGCTTAGAATTATATCCTCCAGCTGTATCCATGTTTGCACAAAAGATATGATTTCATTTTTTAATTTATTTTTGTTTATTTATTTTTTTTTTTCAAGATGGAGTCTTACTCTGTCACCCAGGCTGGAGTGCAGTGACATGATCTTGGCTCACTGTAACCTCTGCCTCCTGGGTTCAGGTGATTCTTATGCCTCAGCCTCCGGAGTAGCTGGAACTACAGGCATGTGCCACCACACCCAGCTAATTTTTGTACTTTTAGTGGAGACAGGGTTTCACCATGTTGGTCAGGCTGGCCTCCAACTCCTGACCCCGTAATCTGCCCACCTTGGCCTCCCAAAGTGCTGGAACTACAGGCATGAGCCAGCACTCCCCACGTGATTTCATTCTTTTTTATGACTGTGTAGTATTCCATGGTGTATATGTACCACATTTTCTTTAATCTACCATTGACGGGCACCTTGGTAGATTCCATATATTTGCTATTGTGAATAGCACAGCAATGAACATAAGAGCATTCATGTGTCCTTTGGCAGAACAATTTATTTTGCTTTGAGTGTATGCCCAGTAATGGGATTACTGTGATGGATGGTAGCTCTGTTTTAAGTTCTTTGAGAAATCTTAAGATTGCTTTCCACGGTGATTCAACTAATTTACATTCCTACCAACAGTGTGTAAGTGTTCCATTTTCTCCACAGTCTTTCCAGCATCTGTTTTTTTGTTGTTGTTGTTGTTTGACTTTTTAATAATAGCCATTCTGACTGGTGTGAGATGGTATCTCCTTGTGGTTTGATTTGCATCTCTGTGATGATTAGTGATGCTGAGCACTTTTTCATGTTTGTTGACTGCCACTTGTATGTCTTCTTTTGAGAAGTGTTCATGTCCTTTGCCATTTTTAATGGGGTTGTTTTATTCTTAAGTTCCTTATAGATGCTGGATATTAGGCCTTTGTCAAATCTACAGTTTGTAAATTTCTTCTCCCATTTTGTGGTTGTCTGCTTATTCTGTTGATAGTTTCTTTTGCCGTGCAGAAATTCTTTAGTATAATAGGTGCCACTTGTCTATTTTTGTTGCAATTGCTTTTGGGGACTTAGCCAAAAAATATTTCTCAAGGCTGATGTGGAGAAGAACAATTCCTCGGTTGTCCTCTAGGATTTTCATAGTTTAAGGTCTTACATTCAAATCCTGATCTATTTTGAGTTAATTTTTTAATACAGTGAAACGTAGGGATCCAGTTTCAATCTTCTTCATATGGCTAGCCAGTTATCCCAGAAACATTTATTGAATAGGAAGTGCTTTCCCCATTGCTTGCTTTTGTCAGCCTTGTAAAAGATCAGATGATTATAGGTGTGTGGCTTTATTTCTGAGTTTTCTATTATGTTCCAATGGTCCATGTGTCTATTTTTGTACCAGTACCATGCTGTTTTGGTTACTGTAGCTTTATCGTATGACTTGAAGTTGGGTAGTATGATTCCACCAGCTTTGTTCTTTTGGCTTAGGATTCCTTTGGCTATTGGTCTTTCTTTTGGTTTTATATGAATTTTAGAATAGTTTTTTCTAATTTTGTGAAGAACAACATTGGTAGTTTGATAGGAATCACGTTGAATCTGTAAATTGCTTTGGGCAGTATAGTCATTTTTACAATATTGATTCTTCCAATCCATCAGCATGTAATTTTTTCCATTTATCTGTGTCATCTCTGAAATCTTTCAACAATGTTTTGTAGTTCTCCTTGTAAAGATCTCCTTGGTTAGTTGTAGTCCTAGGTATTTCATTTTCCTTGTGGTTGTTGTAAGTGGAATTGTGTTCTTGATTTCACTCTCAACCTGAACCTTGTTTGTGTATAGAAATGCTATTAATTTTTGCACTTTGATTTTGTATCCTGAAACTTTACTAAAGTCGTTTATTAGTTATAGAAGCCTTTTGGCAGAGTGATTAGGATTTCCTAGCTATAGAATGATTTCATCCTTGAAGAGAGATAGTTTGACTTCTTCTTTATCTATTTAGTTGCCTTTTATTTATTTAACTTGCCTTATGGCTGTGGCTAGGACTTCCAGTACACTGTTGAATGTAAAAGGTGTCAAAATTATTCCAAGCACATTTTTGGACCACAGTGCAATACAAATAGAAATCAATACCAAGATCTCTCAAAATTACACAACTATAAGGAAATTAAACAACTTACTCCTCAATAACTCTTGGGTTAACATCAAAGTTAAGGAAGAAATTTAAAAATTCTAAAAATAGGGACACAACTTGCCAAAAGCTCTGAGATGCAGCTAGTACTAAGAGGAAAGTTTACAGTGCTAAATTCCATCATCAAGAAATAAGATCTCAAATTAACAGTTTAACTTCACACCTATAGAAACTAGAAAAACAAAGAACAAATCAACCCCAAAGCTTCCAGAAGAAAATAAATAACTAGAATTAGAGAAGAACTGAATGAAATTGAGATGCAAAAATCCATACAAAAGATCAATGAAACCAAGAGCTGGTTCTTTGTAAGAATAAGCAAAATTGATAGACCTCTGGCTACATTAACAAAGAAAAAAAAAGAGAAGAACCAAATAAGCACAATCAGAAATGACAAAAGCAATATTCCAACTGATCTCACAGAAATACAAAAGATCCTCAGAGACTACTAGGAATAACTCTTTGCACACAATTAGAAAATCTAGAAGATATGTATAAATTTCTAGAAGCACACATTCTCCCAAGGTTGAATCAGAAAGAGATTGAAATCCTGAATAGACCAATATCACCTTCTGAAACAGAATCAGTAATAAAGAATCTAGCAACCAAGAAAAGCCCTGGACCAGGTGGATTCAGAGCTGAATTCTACCGGACAATAGTATAAGAAGAGCTTGTGCTAATCCTATTGAAATTATTCCAAAAAACTAAGGAGGAGATACTCCTCCCCAACTCATTCTATGAGGCCAGCATCATCCTGATACCAAAACATGGCTGAGACAAAAACATGAAAAAAAAACTTCAGGCCAACATCCTTGATGAACACTGATGCAAAAATTCTCAGCAATTTACTAGCAAACTGAATCCAGCAGCACCTTGAATTTATCATTCCACTCTGTTCTGACCTGTAATGATTCTGCTGAGAGATCCAATAATAATCTAATGGAGTCTTCCTTGTACATGATGAGCAAATATTTTCTTGCTGCTCTCAATATACTCTTATTGTTTATGACTTTTGACAGTTTATGATATGTCTCAGTATGGGCCTTTGGGAATTTATCCTAAGTGAATCCCTTTGATCCTCCTGAATTTGGATGTTCATTTACTTCTTTTGATTTAAGTTTTCTTCCTTTATTTCTTCAAACAAGGTCTCTACTTCATTCTCACTCTTCTTATTCAATTCCCATAATGTGTGTGTTAGTCTGCTTATCTCCTTCAGGTTTCTTTACTTTTCTTAATTTAGTCCTTTAGAATTTCTTCATTTTTATTTTATTTTTATTTCTGACTAATTTCAAATGGCCCATTTTCAAGTTCGCTAATTCTATCTTCTGCTTGATCAAACCTGCTGTTGATCCCTTCTAGTGAATTTTTAAATTCAGTTATAGTATTTTTTAGCTTCATAATTTCTATTTGGGTTTTTTTTAATAGTTTCTCTTTGTTTATATCTCATTTTGTTCATGCATCATTTTCCTGATTTTGTTTAGTTGTCTCTCTGTGCTGTCTTGCAGCATAGTGAGCTTCTTTAAGATAAATATTTCAAAATCTTTGTTAGGTAATTTATAAATCTTTATGTCATTATTGTCAGCTTCTGGATGTTTACATTGGTTCTCTCATTGAGTCATGTTTCTCAGTTTGTGTGCCTTGTTATTTTTTGTTGATTTTTGCATTTGACAAAAACAGCCAACTCTCCCAGTCTATTTGTTCATTCTTATGCTGCTACTAAAGACATACCCAAGACTAGGTAATTTATAAAGGAAAGAGGTTTAATTGACTCACAGTTCAGTCATGGCTGGGGAGGCCTCGAGAAATTTAAAATCATGATGGAAGGGGAAGCAACTACATCCTTCTTCACATGCCGGCAACAAAGAGAAATGCAGAGTGAAGGTGGAAAAAAGCCCCTTATAAAATTATCAGGTTTCATGAGAACTCAACTCACTACCATGAGAAGAGAATGGAGATAACTGCCCCGTGATTCAGTTACCTCCCACCAGATCCCTCCCATGACAGGTGGGGATTATGGAAACTACAATTCAAGATGAGATTTGGGTGGGTGCACAGCCAAACCATATCACCCTGAATTTATAGAATGGCTTTATACAGGGAAAGGCCTTCATCAGTCAGCAAACTGGAAATTCAGAGGGCCTCCAAAAACTGTAATGAGGATAAACTTTCTTGATGCTTGTGCATGTAATTTCCCAATTAAAGAGGTTTACTGTGTTTTGCTTTTTGTTTTTTCGGGAGCGTGCAGTCTTACGTTCTCTCTGGTCTGTCTGAAGTACGCAGGTTCTCTGGATCTGAAAGAAGCCGCTGAGTTCTCTTTTGTTGTTTGCAATCCCAAGCATCCAAGACAGGCTTGTTCCATTAGTGCTCCAGATGAGACACAAACCAGTTCCTCAGGCAGCCACCCCCAAAGCCAGAATATAGCAGACATGTTCCACTCTTCTCTTTCCCTCCTAAGGAAGAAGCCGCAGCTGAGTGCTTTCTCTGGATTATGGTGAGTGGTGCCTGCTTCTATCTGAGATATTATAAGTTCTCTGGCACTATCACAAGACATTGAGCACTCTTGTTCTCAGCAGTCCCCACATCCAAACTATGCCCATTTCCCATGGCAGAGTTCTGAGGCAGGCAAGACAGAAATCAGTCCTTTGGGCAGCCCACCAAAGAGCCAGAACATTATATGTACATTCCACTCTTTCCTTACCCTCCTCAAAAATAAGTTGAGAGTTGGGCTTTTCCTTTAGACCACAAGCTATGTCAGCTTTGGGGAGAGACTGATGTGGTTGAAATTACACAGCTTTTCTTACCCATTTTAATGCAGCTCTTCTTGGCTTTGAGCTTTCCTTACGTACTGAGACTTTCTAACTGACTCCTGGGGTTCTCATAAAGGTTTTGGACTTTATTTATTTGTTGTCAGTGTTTTTGTGAGGAACAGAATCTGAGGCTTCCTATTCTGTCATCTTGCTGCCATCACTTTCCTATGTGGCATCTTTTGATCCTTGATTGATAATGGAGTAGGCAGATGATGATGATGATGATGATGATGATGATGATGATTTCATAGATGAGAAAACTGAGAGTCCCAGAAACTAATGACTTGTCCAACGTTACTCAGCAAGGAAGTGATTGTTTTGCTCACAAATGCATCCCAAAGACCTGAAGTGCCAGGTACCAGATAAATATTTATAATGTGTGTGTATATATGTGTGTGTGTGTGTGTATATGTATATATAGTATGTGTGTGTATATATAGACAAACAAAATCAAACCCAGAATATTTGCATTTAAAATCTGTACTCCTATCCCCAAGTCCTTAGAGAAATGATAGTTCCTGCATAAACAATATTCAAACTCTAATCTTTCCATACTCAAGCCATTTGTTAACTGTTTTCATTCACAATTCAGTCTTAATTTGCTTACTTAGCAATAACAGTGAATAATACATACAGGGTCTCTGGCTTTACTATCCAGCAGAGAGTTGCTTGGGATTACGTTACAGATTTTAAAAGATTTTTTAAATTGGTTGGCTTTAATATTCCTTAGCTGGCCCTAGGCTAGTAGGTTCTCCACCAGGCAATTTTGCCAAGAAGGGGATTTGGGCAATGTCTAGAAACATTTTTGGTTGTCACAACTAGAGATGCTATTACCATCTAGTTAGTAGAGGCTAGAGATGCTGCTGTGTATCCTGCAATGCATAGAACAGTCTCCGCAGTAAAGGATTATCCAGCCTGAAATTTCATTTACACAGAGGTTGAGAAACCCTGCCCTAGACAAGCTAAAAATGATGCAGAAGAGGTTCACCTTCTTTATCTATCTTCCGGCATCACCTTTATCTCTCCACCATAACTCTTATGTAGGCAGACATACACATGGTTCCAGGACCTTCATGCTCAGCTCTCCTCTGGGATGCCTTTATCTAACCACAACTGATTATCTGGATCTTTGTGACCCATTCAAATTATTTTTTTCCTTTTTGATCCTATTCTCAAAGAGTTTTGTAAAATGATCGACTAACACCATATACTAAGAACCTGTAACTTGGTTTCTGGTTTACAATGAGTCATAATGGCCAAATATCCATTGAATAAATAGGAGTAGAAAATATTAGAATAATGTGTTTTCTATCATTCCTGCTCTTATCTTAGGGTATAATATTTTATTTTCACTGGTCAAATGAAACCCATATCCCAGCCTTATCATCTAAAATAAATGCATCCCATGGGACCCGCCAGGGTAGCAGGTGGGTGGGTGGGTGTAATTCAGTCAGAAGATAAGCAAAGAAGTTTAATCTCCCTAAATTGCGAAGAATGTTTCCCTTATAATTAGGAAAGTGCATTCTGAACCTCTGAATAATTTAAAGTACACGTTATGTGCTAATGGAAAAGGACGAGAATAGACATAAATCTTTCCTATAAATAATCAATGCTATCAAAATGCCATGGCAAAAATATTCCTCTGATAGAAACAAAGACAGATAGTTTTTAGGATTTTATCTAGGGAATGTCAGGCATATGAGAATTCCTTCTTATTTATTTTATTTATCAGTTTGGATGTTTCTCTCCAACTACTTCCATAAAAGACTCCATTTAGATTCAAAGTGAAATTCTGCCTTTATACTAAATAATATAGAGAGTAAAACAAAATCAAAGAGATAAAGGAAAAAAAATAGCTGGTATTGGGCAATTAAAAGGGTTATACTCCTCCCAAAACCCTTATCAAGTGATAAATCACATTTATTTATTTATATGGTCATCTCAAAGGTAGACTTGCTACTCCTTGAAAACACCTTTTATCTTTTTCATCTTTGTATTTCTTTTGCCCAGCACAGTGGCCAGCATATAGTAGTGACTCAATAAATGTTTGTTGCATCCATGAATAAATGCATGAGCTTATTAATTTTTATTGAGACTTAATATCCAACTTTACTAGAAGCCTGAGATTGAAAACAGAAAGACAAAAACACACATTACCAAGAAAGAAATGATGTGTTGTGATGAAAGAAAAAATGACTTGGTAAATATATGGTATAGCTTATATTAAATCTGAGGGAAAATCAATCTATAATAAGTCTTTATTTCATTACTTGAATGAGTTAATGAATGAATAAACAAATACAGCAAGAAGGGAGTGAGTCCATAGCCACTGAAGTCCTTCAAAGCAATCCAAAATTTAGTGCCTACAATGAGATGCTGAGATTGATTGTGGGATTACAAAGCTGAGGAAAAACTCCATCACTTACAATAATTTCAGGGATGGTTCTCAATTTTTAGCTGCACATTTAAATTACCTGAAGACATTTTTAGATACTTTGTCCAGCTATTCTTTTCCTCAGAGCTATTAAATCAGAAACTCTGGGGTTGGGACTCACCCAAGCATGAGTAGCTTTTAAAACTTCCCAAGTGGTTTCAATTACAGTCAAGGTTGAGAACCACTGGCTTCTAGTGGAGTGGAGAAAAGTAATCAAAGTTCATTGAACAAATGTCTGTAGGTTACCTAGAGTAAAGGAATGAATGGGAATTAACTTTAATTCAGCATCTACTGAATACTAAGTAAGGTGTTATTGTTTAAATTTGTTGTCTCATTTCATTCTCACGACATCACTGTGAGGTTAACGTTGTTACCCACAGTTGAAAGAAGAGGAAATTAAGTCATGGATGACAGAAACACAGTCCCTACTATGAAGGAGTGTTTAAAAACATGAAAGGAAAAACATAGAAAAACACATAAATGTATATATATTACACACACACACACAGAGAGAGGTATGTATATACACATACATATATATGAAAAAAAGAGCAAACTTGAACTCAGGAGACCTGGGTTCCTCTCTAAACACCATATTGTCACTAACTATATCATTTGGGTCACTCATTTAACCTGTTGGAATCACCAGAATGAGAACAATAGGGTTAAATATAAAATTTTATAACTTCAGCAAAGGTACAGCTGACACAAAAGTAATTATAGCATGGTAATTAAAATTAAAGAGACATGACATGTGTCACAGAGGGAGGGCTAGCCAACAGTCTGGCCTTTAAGGGTATTAGAATCTGACTGATGCTGCTGTAGTTTACAGGAAGCCCTTGACTTTACAGATCCAAAAATCTACTGGACATTGATTTGTTTCTAAGGGACTGACACATGATAACCCAATTTCAAATCTTTAATGTGTAAACCATGCTTTCAAAGCATTTCTATACAAAGAAAGAATTTTTTCTGTGAACTTTGTTTAAGCCCAAGATAGCTTGGGTGTATAAATTAGGTCTGGGGGAAGAAATGGTGATAAGGAATTTTATTCCTGGTCCCCATGATATTAGCATTTACTTCTTTTGCCCTTCAGGTGCAGTGCAGATTATCAAGAAGTGAGCAGGTAAACACTACATTTTTTCTCTTTGAGGTTTCTTTTACTACATTTCACCAATACTATACACTTATATTGTCTTTCTATAATACAATTACTATTTCAGCTTCTCATTAGCCAGCTTCAGCTATTTCACTCTACAGTATTAGTTTATGCTTCATTGTGTTACACCTCAGTCATATAATAGAACTGAGAAAATGAGGAAATGGTCCTTGTCCATGCTCTCCTCCAATGGCCATGCTGCCTTGGACAAATAATTTAATTTTTCTGAGCAGGGGGTACATTTTTGCAAAAGAAAGAGAAAAATGTTACTACATACCTTTTTCATATATTTTTGTGAAAAATCATACAATTTACCCATCATACAGTGGACATTGAGTAATTTATTAATACACTCTTCCTTATTCTTTCACCTGATCATCGATTGGCCTTGATTTCTCACCACTGATTTACAGCAACAAATCATTAATCTCATTGCTAAACTTAAGCTCTCCTTTATTGCACTTCTAAGGGTTAATTTTATCTTGACATTCTGAAGGTATTTTACTGTTTGCGTTAGGTTCTGATTATACTTCTATGTAGAGCTTCATAATTCACCATTATTTTAATGGCCTCCTGTGAACTTGATAATGTCTCCAGGAAAGGGACAGAATATGCTGTTATTCCCACTTAACGGAAGACCACAACAGGTAGGCAA
>NW_012110030.1:1588361-1589778 GCF_000951045.1 Mandrillus leucophaeus | reverse complement strand
AAAAAAACAAAACAAAACAAAAAAAAACACGTTTGATACACAGTTACATCATGTTGCAATGACTCAGCTACTATCAGCTTGGAGGCAGAAGAGCAGACAAGAGGTCCAGAGTTCCATGTCAGGGGTCCTGCTGTAAGCTTGAACGAACACCTGTCTTCTATCATTCAGTTATCCAACATTTAATGAATGCTGAAAATACACCAGACCCAGACTCAAGTAGTTTTTAAAAAAGTAAAATCTCTGACCTAAAAAAAGCAACAGCAGCAGCAACTTAAAATCTAATGTTAAAGGCAGACAATGTATTTATTATATGTAACAATAGGGGATGGAGAATACTAAGTGCAGTAGGTTCCAGAGACCCAAGAAACAAGTAATAAGGAATCCTTAGTAAATCTCAATCCTGAGATTTAATTTCTATGTCAATGAGTACAGGTGTGGATTGCTGACTGACCAACTGATGGACTATTGAGCCAGTTCTCACTGACATGATTTGCAGATAGCAACCTTGTTCCCTTTCCCTGTCTTGACCAAAGTGAGCCCTGGTTAGAATGTAATTTCAGAGATGTTGTATCTTCATTTTTGGTTTATTTCAATTGACTGAGTCACCTTAAGCTTTAAGTTCTGTCTCCTTAGCTTTCAGTTAATGCTAAACAACCACTTAAAAGGTTGGCTCTTTTCCAGACTCAATGTATTTAGAACACAAGCAACTTTGCAACCACCCCCATCCCCAACAATCCCTCTTCATACTTTACCATTTTTTCATTCTATATTCTCTGGAGAAAAGAGAAAAATGTTCCCCTTGATTATTAAGGATATTTTAGAATGAGACATTGTACTGGTACTTAGGATTTGCTATGAAATAGCTTCCTAGGATAGGGGAGATTGGAATTGTAATTTAAAGGAAACAAATTATATGACTTAATGGGAAAAAAAGTACTCTCTGTATTCGATGAAAATAAAAGGTCCATGGGCAAGAAATGAACAGAATCAAGGTATGAAAACAAAAATGAATAAATAAGTGAAAACAAAATAATGAAGAAAGGCAGAACAAGATTGGCAAATAACTGGGATAGGAGCACCCCTTCCCCCTACTGTTTATCCCTCAGCAATGACAGATATTGCCAATTATTAGGATGGTTTTCCTGTTGAGCCCAAATACTTCCTCTCAATCCAGAACCCAAAGCACCCACTACCAGTCTACTGCAGATGGCATAGTCAGGGACACCTATATGTCATCCTAGATATATTGGAAAGCGGCACAAATACTAATTAAATATCACTGACTAGGTAGGCAGTGAGATAGAGGCTGTGGAGGATAAAAAGAAGGAAACTCCTTGCCCTATCTCTAAAATGCTTGTAATTTACAAAGCAAGAACTGATAAAGAATTACTGATCATAACACGCAGAACGTGAGAGG
>NW_012110030.1:1587410-1588311 GCF_000951045.1 Mandrillus leucophaeus | reverse complement strand
GAAGGAAACTCCTTGCCCTATCTCTAAAATGCTTGTAATTTACAAAGCAAGAACTGATAAAGAATTACTGATCATAACACGCAGAACGTGAGAGGCTGTCTCTTATACACATCTAGATGTGTATAAGAGACAGTTTTAGGGCAGTGCATAAAGAATAGGGCAGATAAATTGAGAAATTCTAAAGTAACATATAGAATATCAACTGAAATTAATTACAGAGACTTTAAATTCGTCCCATAAAAGAAAAGTTTAAGTGGCTGGGTGTCTTTTAATTTAGAAAAATAAAAAAGAAGCCCAAGCAGCAACCTCATTAACTTACTTTCTCTACATCAAAGGTTAGGACAAAGGACATTGATCTATTGTTCTCAAAACTAAATATTCCAGGATGGAGATGCAACCATAGGAATAAGCCAGACCTTCCTGACTTAGAGAATGATTAAACATGGCAACAAACTCAAAGGCAAGCTTCTTATGTAGTCACTATTCCTGATGATGTTAAAAGCAGCATTCTCATGAATGAGAAAAAAGGTGACATGGGTGATTCACAGGCATAAAGTACGATCACTTTGGGGACATGTCAGCATTTTGGAGTAGCAGAAGTGGGAGATGATAGTTTTTAAAGCATATTTAATATTACAATATTATGCATTTATAAAATCCAAAGGGCTTTATTATTTTCATAATGTAAGCTAAAAAAGTCAAGTGTAGGAAAGTCTTATACTCAAGCCAGGAAGGTTCTTAAAGGAATCAGAGTAAGAGTTATGGGAATATTTTATGTTTATAAAATGAGAGCAGGTGAACAGGTGTTGGAACAGGCCCCCAGATCTGGCCATAAACTGGCCCCAAAACTGGCCATAAACAAAATCTCTGCAACACTGTGACATGTTCGTGATGACCATGA
>NW_012110030.1:1578539-1581585 GCF_000951045.1 Mandrillus leucophaeus | reverse complement strand
AGCCATCCCGACAGGTTGACAAGAATTGCATACTGAGTTCTGGACAGAAATAAAGTTATAATTAAGCATTAATCAAGCTGTATTTTGGCCCACTTCCTTGTTGCTAAAAGTCAGACAGCACTAGAAACTGACCATTTGCACCCCCATTGTTCCTGTAGATAGGATTTCTGACATGAGGGTCATAAGACAGGATCTCTGGTGTTCGAATCATAAAGCATTTGTTTAAGGATCACATAAGATGTTTTCAGACCCTGAATTTCAGCAACCAGTTTGAAGACCCCCACAAAGAAATGGGATTAGCATGAGTATACAGCTTCTTTATCTCCCTGTCCCATGACTTCACCCTGCACTCTTTGAATGATCAACAATCCACACTTTGCCCCACTTCAAAACCCTTAAAAACCCTAGCACAAAATTCCTCAGGGAAATGGATTTGAGGTTTCGTCCCATCTCCTCATTCAGTGACCCTATGACTAAAATGCTTTTTCTGCTGAAACCCAGCGTCTTAACTTATTGGCTTGCTGTATGCGCCTTGGGAAATGATCCTATTACAGTTATAACATCATTTA
Source organism: Mandrillus leucophaeus (assembly GCF_000951045.1). Classification (NCBI taxonomy): domain Eukaryota; kingdom Metazoa; phylum Chordata; class Mammalia; order Primates; family Cercopithecidae; genus Mandrillus; species Mandrillus leucophaeus. Next base: position 1,581,016 of record NW_012110030.1, on the reverse strand, counting down.
TTTGTGAGAAACTAGACAGGCTTCCATAAGGAGCCAGTATCTGTGATAGACTTTGGATATCAGGGAGAATTCCAAAGATGAAGATGGCTGGAGAGAGCATGAGAAAGGCATGATTGGCCTGGAAGGAGAAGGTACTGATGAGCTCTGTCAGGAGCTTCCAAATGACCCAGTAAGATCCAGAGAGATATGGTATGAGTGCTATAGAGAAGGATCCATGAAGCTATCTAGGGGCCCACCATGAGTCACCTCATTAGCATAAACTCAGGTATGGTTGAAAAAGGCACATTATGAATAACAAAGATGCTCTTCTTATCCCTACCACTAAGGAAATTACAAGAGTTTTAGGAGCTCTATGTCACACTTCAGGAGCAGAGATGAAATATACATTTCTTACTATGTCACAAGCTATTACAACAAAATACCATGCACTGGGTGACTCAAACAAAAGATATTTATTTCTCACAGTACTGGAGGCTGGAAAGACCAAGATCAGTGTGTTGAACACTCACCAATGTCTGCTGAGGGTGCTCTTCCTGGCTTGCAGATAACTGCTTTCCCACTGTTCACTCATATAATGGAGAGAGGAAGCTCTGGTGTCTCTTTCAGTTGTTATAAGAGCACTAATCTTATTGTGGGGGCTCCACCCTCATGACCTCACATAAACCTTATTTCATTCCAAAACCCCAACCTCCTAGTACCATCACATTGGGGTTAGGGCTTCACCATATAGGTTTCGGATGGACACAAACATTCAGTTCTCAACATGTAGGAAGACAGTCCATGTGGAAATGTCCTCCCCTTGTAGGAAGAGAAGAAAATTGAGGCAGACAAAAGCAGCCTGTGTATTCAGGCATAGGCCACCAGCCAGACCCCAAACTATGTTAGGCACCAAGAGATCCAAGGAAAAATACACACTTTTTAATAGTAGTGGATTATTAGTATACGACAAAAGTACTTGGCAGGGAAAGAGCAAGATATATGGGTTAATGAAGCTTTGCAGAGTTATGAGATGCCCATGGGTGTGTAACCCTTCTCCTCCTGCTGTTGAGTCCAAAGCTCATACCACCTGCCACAGCACAGCCAATAAGTTGAAAGACAATGTGTGTGGGCAAGAAAAGTGACTTTATTTTGGAGAGCCAGCAACTGAGAAGATGGCGGACTAGCATCCTAAAGAACTGTGTTAAGCTAATATGAATGTGGGGATGCTTTTAGGTTAGGAGAAGGGGAAAGAGGAAAGGAGATGAAAAAGTTACTGATGACCACAGACATCTGGGCGGCAGCAAGGGTAAACTGTCTTTGGTCAGGTCAAAATCCTCTTATATATTTTTAACATAACATTGTTAATTGTGTCTATACCCTCCTTACCTTCTTGGGGGTTAGTCTTGGGGAGGGATTATTATTATCGTTGCTTTAAAGTTAAACTATAAACTAAATTCCTCCCATAGTTAGCTTGGCCTATGTGCAGAGATAAGCAAAAGTGACTAACCTAAAAGATGTCATCATGGAGGGGTGCTTAGGAGCAAAATGGAGATTGATGTGCTCGGCCTCCTTTTCACTGCTACATTCCCACCCCCATCCCTAAGTGAGTATCGCTGCAAGCCTGGAGCTCAGCTCCTGGTTTTTTTTTCAGGTGGTGTGATTCTGCTGTCTTCCTATCCCCCATGGATTGGAAGATACGACTGTCTTTCTAATCCCAAAAGATTGCTTCCCCTGGAGAGAAAAATTCCTCCAATGCCAGGACCAGATTTTACCAGCACCTGTAACCCAGCACTAAGATTACTGCCTGGAATACAACAAATCCTCAATATGTTTCCTGGGAGTGATTCAGCTGGAGGAATCACCTTAACTATAAAGTCATTTCCTTGATTAGCCAATCATATATATATTGAATACTTACTATGAGCCAGCCTCTTTTCTAGGCACTAAAAATACACAAAGATGAATGAGGAATGACCCACAGAGCTCACAGTCCCATGGGTCTGAGTTATATGAAGAAGGTTATATAAAGTTAAATGGGTTGCTGTTATGGCTGGCTTCATATAAAAATCCAAGCAGAAACTTTCTAATTCATCGGTTCATCCAGCTAGGCATTCATTAACAATTCAGCCAGTAGTACTGACTACCACGTGACTGGGAGCTCACACAGATGAAGAAAATATGTTGCTTTTACTGGAGAAGTTCACCATCATAATCACAGGGAAGTACAGTGTGCAATACAGTAGGTACTAATAAATGTGTTCATAAACATCAGTGGGCATCGAGAATAGGAAACAGGCTATATAACAGGAGTCAACAAGAGACTTGGAGAGACAAACACAGATTTCTAAACAAAACATAATTTTCAAAAGAAGCATTGAGACTTTTCTTTTTCAAGGTATAGAATTCTTAACTTTAGGAAGAAAAAAGAAAAAAAAAGTGGTGCTACTTCTGGTTGAAGCGTATGGGAGTTTTGGGGAAGCGACAAGCCAGAATCTCCC
>NW_012110030.1:1565501-1578489 GCF_000951045.1 Mandrillus leucophaeus | reverse complement strand
TCACATAAACCTTATTTCATTCCAAAACCCCAACCTCCTAGTACCATCACATTGGGGTTAGGGCTTCACCATATAGGTTTCGGATGGACACAAACATTCAGTTCTCAACATGTAGGAAGACAGTCCATGTGGAAATGTCCTCCCCTTGTAGGAAGAGAAGAAAATTGAGGCAGACAAAAGCAGCCTGTGTATTCAGGCATAGGCCACCAGCCAGACCCCAAACTATGTTAGGCACCAAGAGATCCAAGGAAAAATACACACTTTTTAATAGTAGTGGATTATTAGTATACGACAAAAGTACTTGGCAGGGAAAGAGCAAGATATATGGGTTAATGAAGCTTTGCAGAGTTATGAGATGCCCATGGGTGTGTAACCCTTCTCCTCCTGCTGTTGAGTCCAAAGCTCATACCACCTGCCACAGCACAGCCAATAAGTTGAAAGACAATGTGTGTGGGCAAGAAAAGTGACTTTATTTTGGAGAGCCAGCAACTGAGAAGATGGCGGACTAGCATCCTAAAGAACTGTGTTAAGCTAATATGAATGTGGGGATGCTTTTAGGTTAGGAGAAGGGGAAAGAGGAAAGGAGATGAAAAAGTTACTGATGACCACAGACATCTGGGCGGCAGCAAGGGTAAACTGTCTTTGGTCAGGTCAAAATCCTCTTATATATTTTTAACATAACATTGTTAATTGTGTCTATACCCTCCTTACCTTCTTGGGGGTTAGTCTTGGGGAGGGATTATTATTATCGTTGCTTTAAAGTTAAACTATAAACTAAATTCCTCCCATAGTTAGCTTGGCCTATGTGCAGAGATAAGCAAAAGTGACTAACCTAAAAGATGTCATCATGGAGGGGTGCTTAGGAGCAAAATGGAGATTGATGTGCTCGGCCTCCTTTTCACTGCTACATTCCCACCCCCATCCCTAAGTGAGTATCGCTGCAAGCCTGGAGCTCAGCTCCTGGTTTTTTTTTCAGGTGGTGTGATTCTGCTGTCTTCCTATCCCCCATGGATTGGAAGATACGACTGTCTTTCTAATCCCAAAAGATTGCTTCCCCTGGAGAGAAAAATTCCTCCAATGCCAGGACCAGATTTTACCAGCACCTGTAACCCAGCACTAAGATTACTGCCTGGAATACAACAAATCCTCAATATGTTTCCTGGGAGTGATTCAGCTGGAGGAATCACCTTAACTATAAAGTCATTTCCTTGATTAGCCAATCATATATATATTGAATACTTACTATGAGCCAGCCTCTTTTCTAGGCACTAAAAATACACAAAGATGAATGAGGAATGACCCACAGAGCTCACAGTCCCATGGGTCTGAGTTATATGAAGAAGGTTATATAAAGTTAAATGGGTTGCTGTTATGGCTGGCTTCATATAAAAATCCAAGCAGAAACTTTCTAATTCATCGGTTCATCCAGCTAGGCATTCATTAACAATTCAGCCAGTAGTACTGACTACCACGTGACTGGGAGCTCACACAGATGAAGAAAATATGTTGCTTTTACTGGAGAAGTTCACCATCATAATCACAGGGAAGTACAGTGTGCAATACAGTAGGTACTAATAAATGTGTTCATAAACATCAGTGGGCATCGAGAATAGGAAACAGGCTATATAACAGGAGTCAACAAGAGACTTGGAGAGACAAACACAGATTTCTAAACAAAACATAATTTTCAAAAGAAGCATTGAGACTTTTCTTTTTCAAGGTATAGAATTCTTAACTTTAGGAAGAAAAAAGAAAAAAAAAGTGGTGCTACTTCTGGTTGAAGCGTATGGGAGTTTTGGGGAAGCGACAAGCCAGAATCTCCCGCTTGGCATCCCCTGGGTCCCTATGTATTTCCAAGATCCCTGTGCTCAGTGAGGGGTTTCACGATGTGAAAATCACTACTCTCCTGGAACAAACATTAGAGGAGATGCTTCTTGGGTTCTTTCCCAAGTCCTGTGGATAACTTGCTAGTAAAAACCCAAACATTGCTTGACCAACCTATGCTTTAGTGTACTCGACAGGAAGAGGAGGAGGTAGATAGACCCATGCTGGCTTAACTCCCAGCAATCCTGGGAGGATAAATTAGGCACCACCTGCTAAGTTCCTTGAGCATCCAAGAAGAAAAGAAGGGAGTGGTGGGGGTGGGGAGCTACCTAAGGCCTTATGAACAGCGAGGCTTTGGCAATCCCCAAGTAGAGGCATCCTGAGTGAAACACACTGTCCCAATTACCAGAGGCAAAGGTTCTCCTCTGGAATACAGGTTTACATTGTGAGATGTTGTTTAAACATTTTGGTTCAAGGCAGAGCATTTTCAGATAAGAAGGATGATTTCAGAGTCAAGAATATAGTGATTTATTTGGAGGCAGAAAGAAAGAGTTGGAAAAAATGCCTTTTAAAAGATCAGCTTATCCCCAGGAATGTACACTCAGTCCTTTCTCAAGCTGAGGAAGGCAATTTAATCGTTCATAACTTTACTGACTTGATGAGGCAAACCAGCTTTGCCAAAGACAATGCTTTCATGGGCCTGAGGAGATTAGCATTACTACGAGTGAGCTCTGTCTTTTTACCCCAAACCTTTCTTTTCACTTGGGTGACATCCTGCCCCACGTAATAAGACTCCCCTGCTTCTCTCTGCTTGGGACATATTCCATTCAGCAATATCATCCTCCCTGCTGGCTGGCTTGGGACTTATGGTATCATTTTGGCAGCGTGACATTTAAAGTCACTAAAAATTAAAATTAAAATTAATAACGAAAATTATACAATTGTCTCTGGGCACAGTTTATTGGTTCGCACAAAGATATCTTTTCTTGGAAACTTCAATTTTAGCTTTTAATTGTCTTAAAGGGATCTTCAGAAAAATTTGGAAGTGTACAGAATTATCAGAAGAGGTATCTCTTCAAACCAAGATCATTGAATATACTAATAGTTCTTGACCCTCCATCTCCACTCTCTCAGCTCCATTTTCCTAGCTCAGGGGTCCATATGGCACTAATCAGTCACTCCACTTGCTTTATAAATAAAGCTTTATTGCAACACAGCTATTCTTATTTGTCTATATATTGGCTATGGCTGCTTTCAACACTACAATGGCAGAGTTGAGTAGTTGCAACAGAGACCGCCAACAGAGACTGCCTGGTCCTCAAAATCTAAAATATTTACTATCTGGCAATTTGCTAAACCCTTAATCTAAATACCTCCTGATGTCTCAATGTAGATGCCTTGTAGCCATCGTAAGCTCCACCTGTTCTCAGTTTAAGTCACTACGTTTCTTTCAGATATGTGCTGTCCCAGAGTTCACTATATGAGATGTCATTACCATCAGCCCAGTCCATATATCAAAATATTGGTTCATTCTTGCTCCCTTTCCTTTCCCTCACCTTCAATAAAATCAACCACTAAGTCTTGACCAAGCCTGTCCCCAACGTGAAGCTAAAACAATCTTTCCAAAACATAAAATGTTTGTGTCACTTCCCAGCTTAATAGATTTTAATGAATTTCCATTCTTATTACCCATAAAGACATTTCAGTCTCTTCAACATGTCTTATTGAAAGCCAGGGATCATTTGGCTCTCACCTATGTCTGCATTTGGCTCTCACCAGCCTGCCTGGTTGCTGTCAGTCACCTGAAAACCTTGTGCAGGCTCTCTCTCACTCCTGAGATTTCTAGAGCTCCATTTCCTGGCTTAGACCAATCTGCTCTCTGTAGAACACTCTGAATCATGCTTCAGGGTCCAGAAAAAGAGGCGCTCCTTTGAGAATGCCTTGTCTCACATCTGGACTATATTTTTGATCCTCCTATTTGTGACTGTACTTTCCTCTGTTACAGCACTTATCATACCTTACTGTTAACACTTGTTAATTGCCTGTCTTCTCAGCAACATGTAAATCCCTCAAAGGCAGGTATCTTATCTATATGGTTTATCATCAGAGCTCTTAGAAAGTAAAAAGTGCCAAGTACTTATTTGTTAAATGGGTGAATGGATTCATCTTTCCTCAGGAAAGAGATGCTTGAAAGAAGGAAGGAAACAAAAAGAAATAGTCACAAAGAAAACTCAGATCTCACTTCTTTCCCATCACTTTGCCTATAGAGAGTAGAACTATACAAAGTGAGGCTGTTGTGAACATGTGTATATTCTGGCAAGGAAGCATGTTATCCTGGGTGTGAGAAAGAAGAAGACTGGAGAGATAAGCATGGAAAAGTGATGGCATTGCACTGGCCAGGGACTTGAGCAATATTACCAATGATTGATGGCGCTATTATTACATTATATTTTACAGATTTCAGACTAGATCCCAATCTACAAGCCAAAAGAGGTCTTTACAATATAAAGTCAATTAGTCTCTTCTTCCAGTTAGTCTCTTGCTCAAGTAACTCAAGTTAAAAGCAAAGCTGTATCTCTAAAGAGACACAAAAACACTTCAAAAAAAAATCAATGAATCCTGGGGCTGGTTTTTTTTGAAAAGATTAACAAAATAGATAGACCTCTAGCTAGACTAATAAAAGAAAGAGAGAATAATCAAATAGACACAATAAAAAATGATAAGGGGAATATCACCACTAATCCCATGGAAATACAAACTACCATCAGAGAATACTATGAACACCTCTACGTAAATAACCTAGAAAATCTAGAAGAAATGGATAAATTCCTGGACACATACACCCTCCCAAGACTAAACCAGGAAGAAGTCAAATCCTTAAATAGACCAATAACAAGTTCTGAAATTGAGGAAGTAATTAATAGCCCACCAACCAAAAAATGTCCAGGACAGACAGATTCACAGCTGAATTCTACCAGAGGTACAAAGAGGAGCTGGTACCATTCCTTCTGAAACTATTTCAAACAACAGAAAAAGAGGAACTCCTCCCTAACTCATTTTGAGTCCAGCATCATCCTGATACCAAAACCTGGCAGAGACACAACTAAAAAAAGAAAATTGCACGCCAATATCCCTGATGAACATCAATGTGAAAATCCTCAGTAGAATACTGGCAAACTAAATCCAGCAACACATCAAAAAGCTTATCCACCACAATCAAGTTGGCTTCATCCCTGGGATGCAAGGCTGGTTCAACATATGCAAATCAATAAATGTAATCCATCACATAAACAGAACCAAAGATAAAAACCACATGATTATCTCAATAGATGCAGAAAAGGACTTTGATAAAATTCAACATTGCTTCATGCTAAAAACTCTCAATAAACTAGGTATTGATGGAACATATCTCAAAAATAATAAGAGCTATTTATGACAAACCCACAGCCAATACCATACTGAATGGGAAAAGAACTGGAAGCATTCCTTTTGTAAACTGGCACAAGGCAAGGATGCCCTCTCTCGCCACTCCTATTCAACGTAGTGTTGGAAGTTCTGGCCAGGGCAATCAGGCAAGATAAAGAAATCAAGGGTATTCAAATAAGAAGAGAGGAAGTCAATTTGTCTCTGTTTGCAGATGACATGATTGTGTATTTAGAAAACTCCCTCATCTCAGCCCCAAAACTCCTTAAGCTGACAAGAAACTTCAGCAAAGTCTCAAGACACAAAATCAATGTGCAAAAATCACAGACATTCCTATATACAAATAATAGATAAGCAGAGAGCCAAATCATGAGTGAACTCTCATTCACAAATACTACAAAGAGAATAAAATACCTAGGAATACAACTTACAAGTGACATGAAGGATATCTTCAAGGAGAACTATAAACCACTGCTCAAGAAAATAAGAGAGGACACAAGCAAATGGAAAAACATTCCATGCTCATGGATAGGAAGAATCAATATCATAAAAATGGCCATACTGCCCAAAGTAATTTATAGATTCAGTGCTATTCCCTTCAAGCTACCATTGACTTTCTTCACAGCACTAGAAAAAAACTACTTTAAATTTCATATGGAACCAAAAAAGAGCCTGTATAGCCAAGAAAATCCTCAGCAAAAAGAACAAAACTAGAGGCATCACACTACCTGACTTCAAACTATACTACTTTGTTTATACTACTTTGGTTTTTGTAACCAAAAGACCATGGTACTGGTACCAAAACAGATATATAGATCAATGGAACACAAAAGAGACCTCAGAAATAACACCACACATCTACAACCATCCGATCTTTGACAAACCCGACAAAAACAAGCAAAGGGGAAAGGATTCTCTATTTAATAAATGGTGCTGGAAAAACTGGCTAGCCACACACAGAAAGCTGAAACCGGATCCCTTCCTTACACCTTATACAAAAATTAACTCAATATGGATTAAAGACTTAAATGTAAAGCCTTAAACCATAAAAACCCTAGAAGAAAACCTAGGCAATAACATTCAGACATAGGCATGGGCAAAGACTTCATGACTAAACCACCAAAAGCCAAAATTGACAAACGCCATCTAATTAAACTAAAGAGCTTCTGCACAGCAAAAGAAACTATCATCAGAGTGAACAGGCAACCTAGAGAATGGGAGAAAATTTTTGTAATCTATGCATCTGACAAAGGTCTAACATCCAGAATCTACAAAAAAACGTAAACAAATTTATAAGAAAAAAACAAACCCCATCAAAAACTGAGTGAAGGATATGAACAGACACTTCTCAAAAGAAGATTTTTATGTGGCCAACAAACATATGAAAAAAAGCTCATCACTGGTCACTAGAGAAATACAAATCAAAGCCATAATGAGATACCATCTGATGCCGGTTAGAATGGTGATCATTGAAGAGTCAAGAAACAACAGATGCTGGTGAAGCCGTGGAGAAATAGGAACGCTTTTACACTGTTGGTGGGAGTGTAAATTAGTTCAACCATTGTGGAAGACAGTGTAGAGATTTCTCGAGGACCTAGAACCAGAAATACCATTTGACCCAGCAATCCCATTACTGGGTATATACCCAAAGGAATATAAATCATTCTACTATAAAGACACATGCACACATATGTTTATTGCAGCACTATTTACAAAGCAAAGACTTGGAACCAACCCAAATGCCCATCAATATAGATTGGATTTTTACAAATGTGGCACATATACACCATAGAATACTATGCAGCCATAAAAAAGAAAAGAATGAGTTCATGTCCTTTGCAGAAACATGGTTGAAGCTGGAAATCATTATACTCAGCAAACTAACACAGGAACAGAAAATCAAGCACCACATGTTCTCACTCATAAGAGGGAGTTGAACAATGAGAACACATGGACAGAGGGAGGGGAACATCACATACTGGGGCCTGTCAGGGGTGGGGGCCAAGGGGAGGGAGAGCATTAGGACAATACCTAGTGTGTGTGGGACTTGAAACCTAGATGATGGGTTGATAGGTACAGAAAACCACCATGGCACATGTATACATATGTAACAAACCTGCACATTCTGTACATGTACCCCAGAACTTAAAGTAAAATAATAAAAAAAGAAAAAAAAAAAAGCAAAGCTATATCTCCAATTGAACTTATAAGACAGGAATGGGGTGTTATGGGCAAGGTGTGGGCCTTGGAAGTGCATCTACTAGTTGCACTTACAGTCTCCTTGATGCTTCTGAGCATTCATGGCTTCTTATTGGGCTATACTGCCAGAGGTATGCATGGAAATTAAAGCAGTTTCCCAAGGCATATGAAGAGGAATATTTCTGACCTTTTCAAGTAAATACCCTAAGTGTATTTTGGTTTGCATTTACAGCTAGTCTTTTGGTTTGAGACAGACTGAATGAAGAGGAAAAACTAAGAAAAAACTAAACTGAACAAGATAGTGATGGTTCCAATATAATGCATATTATCATTTGAAATAATGCAGAGGTATGTATAAACATGTAGTTTAAAGTTATAGAGATTACTTCTAGAACTAAAAATACCAACAGTTCCCTGTAGCTGCCTTGTTTCACAGAGAAGCTGCAGAAGCCAATGGTAGAACAAACCCCAAATTCTCCCTCCAGGTTCTCAGCTCCTGATAAGGTATAAACAAAATTAAGGCAACAGCCTTTAGATTAGAGTACATTTATATCTCTGCAGAATAGGCAGCTCTGAGATAGAACCAAGGATGACAAAAGGTGATCTCAGTCTACAAAACACTTTCTTCACAAACACGAAGTCCTAAGATCCAGAGTTTCTGAGGGCATGCAGACCCAAGTGCGGTTGAGCTTTCAGGGAAAAGGGAGAATTCAGGATAACAAAGATTTATACTTAATGTGAACATCATGGAAGCTCTTCCAGACAGTATCATCCTACTGAAAAAGATCTTTGAGTTTCTGCAGATCAGACTGTTTTCCCACTCACTTCTTACATTTGGAAGTACTTGCGTCGTTGAAAAAACAGGCATTCGTTATTGGAATGAGGCTGACCAATGATAAGCTGTGAGCCTTGATATCCTAGTTGAAACGAGAATATCTTCAGAAGAATCTTATAAATATATGGACCTTCCTTCATACCCTGGATGTCGATGGCATCACATTTTTACCAGTGAGAGCTTATCTAAGCCAAGTGGCAGGTGGACCACAACTTCCTGCACTGGCTGCTGAACATAACCTACCTTCTAAACCAGGTGGAGCCCACTCAACTTTTAGCTAGCTCTGTGTCTTGGATAAACTCCCCTTGGAGTGCTAGCTCCTTGTTGGCTTTGTGATGTTCTCCTGCCTCAACATCATGGCCCAGGACAACATGGCACACATCTTTGATTCCCTGATTGTTCTGGAAAACGTTGTTAGTGACCTGACTCAGCCTAAAGTCCTTCGGGTCCTAGGAGAAATTGGGGCAAACTCTGGAGGGTCTTAGACATCATCATCTCTCAGGGCATCTCTCCCCAGACCCAGAGCTTAGTCAAGGGGCATGCAGCATATTTGCACTTGAATAGAGCAGAAGTAAAGGGGCACTCAAACAAGATGGCAGCCTCTGACTATAAAGGAGAGGCTTCGCCCACCAAAGTAACCAGGAAGCATTCCTTTCATCTATTAAAGATCGGCATATGACACACTGAGGCTCATACCCTATGAGTGGGTCATGAAACCAATTTGCAGGGTTACAGCCAGGATTTTGTTATCATTTATTCCTTTAGTTTTGTATTCTAAGAATATTTCTGTTAACAAATGCTTATATTTTAATTAACTTTATTACGTTTTTGCTTTTTAATAGAAATCTAAAATTAAGTATTACTTTATAATTCTTTCACCTATATATTGTGTGTGTCTGTCTATTTGCCTACTGGGTTGTAACATAAAGTACACTTTTATATGTTGGGTTACGATGTTTGTGAAACACTGTATTTGTGTGGTGATGGTACTGCCTTATTTACTCACTGGGACCAGGCTACAAAAAGATTTAGGCTGATACACTCATGATCACCTGTACCAAGTTCCTGCTCAGTTCAAGTGAAAGCTAATCCTAAAACTCCACTGTCATGATCAAAATGACAAAGAAAAAGGTAACAGCTAAAAGGTGATGCTAAATTGTCCCAACATCAAGATGTAGGAAAAGGCAGAAGGCCAGAGCATGGAAAGGGAAGCCCTCAGAAAATCAGCCCTCTTGAGTTTAGCCAGCTCTTCAGTGGCTGCAAGATATTCATGGAGAGAATCCTGGCATATATATACGAGGAACTGTGGAAAGTCTTACCAGGTCCTCAAGAGGATTTCTTAGTGCCCAAGTGATCACTGTAGAACTGATAAGAATATAATTTCCAGTTAATTATTCACATTCTGCAGTTTGGATCTAAGCAGAGAATAAACAGGTAATGGGTAGTGTCAGGCACTCCCAGAACTTTAAAAATATGACCTAGGAGGGTGAAATTACAGAGGATAAATATGCTGTGATCGAGGCTGGTCAACTGTAGAAATGGAAGTGTCAGTAACTGGTTACTGGGAAGATGTGGCCTGATGCTGTCCCCATGCTGTGAGCCTCCCTCAAGCTCTGGATTACAGAAAATGGGTGTTTGAGGATTTGAAATAAATAGAGGCTGTCTTCTGAAAACCTTCTATTACACAGGTTTTTATAATAGAATCTTCTCTGGGAAGTGCTGTCAAGATTCTTGCCCAGAAAGTTTACTAAGACTTCGTAGCAGGTTTTCCATCCTCACAGATATGATTTTACCCACAAATGAAGACAGCTCCATTCGTTTAGGATAATCTGGCTCACAAGTGGCCAATGGTGAAAATGAAATGCCTAAGAAATGATCCACAATGGCAATTATAACTGGAAAGAAAACCAGACCTTCCAGTTATCCAGGCAATGCAGTGCCTGTGCGATCTAACTGGCAAGCTAGATAAACCACCAGAAGCTTTTTGGATGAGTTGATCTTGGTACAGGAGATTAGGTTGTAGGATTTGATAGTTTAGTTTGCTCAGAGGAGGGGTTGAGAAGAGTGACTTGAATGTTGGCCTTGAGTCTCTCTCAATAAGGAGTTAACCAACCAGATTCTAGCTTGTGAAGTCTGAGGACCAGAAACATGGCTGTCTCTGTGTGTATGCCCATCACTTGCCATTCTCTGACTCTGCCATCATCATTCTCTTTCTCTCTCTTCACACCTCTTCTACACTAATAGAATTATTTATAAGAAAAGGCTTCCAAAGCTGTAAATCTTTTGTACATAAAGATTTTCAGCAGACATCTATGATTTCATTACAAAGAACCCATTGGCATTAGTTTGCAACAAGTGTACAAAATTATATGCACACTACGTTGTCATTGCATATTCTTCTTCCAAGAAAAATCGTATCTATTTTCCACTCAAAACTATTTCATAATTTTCCTATTTAAATAATGAATTTGCAGCCAAGCATGGTGGCCTATGCCTGTAATCCCAATACTTTGGGAAGTCAAGGTGGGAGGATCACTTGAGCCCAGGAGTTCAAGACTAGGCTGGGCAACACAGCGAGACCCCATCTCTACAAAATAATAAAATTATAAAAAGCAAACAACAAATAATGACTTTGTAACTTTTTGTAAAAAAAGGTTTTCTCTAGGAAATATGGCTGAAGGTAGGATGGAGGACTGTTATTATTTATTATAAGCCTTTCTGTACTATTTGGCATTTTAACATGTACATTTATTACTCTGACAAAATAAAATAAAAATTTCTTGTTTTATCTTAATTCAACTAAGTGTAACTCTCATTTAACTAACTTTTTTCCTCGGCACTAAAGAGGCATGTAAAAATATAAAAATCTATTCATTTGAAAACTTGAACAAAACGAATATCCAGAGAATGGTCAGCAATCGACAATTTACATCCATCACTAAATTACTCTATATTGGTTTTTGCATTGATTACCCTTAGGAAATGCAAGTGGACATTCCCTATTACATTTTGGTGATTCATATTCCTCATATAACCTTTTTTGAAAATTAGCTACACTTCACCAGCCTTTGACTTTTAAACCCTCATTTCAAGATTTGTCCCTTGACTCCTCACAAATTGAGAGCCCCAGAGTCAATGTCAGCATTTTGCCTTACCGTCTCAGGTGTGCCATCTAGTGGTGAGAATGAGACCAGCTGACTGAAAGGTCAAAAGGTGGTTATAATGTAAACTATGGATGCTGCCACCCAGGTGTCTTTAGTGTCTAGAAATCCAGCTCTTGGTGACAATGGGGGCTTCCTGTGTGATACAATGGCATAAAACGTGAATTTTAGACTGAGAGTATTGTTAAATTAACTCAAAAAAATCAATGTGCTTTAAGTAATCAGCAATTGACTAGTGCCAGAAGAGCCAATGACTAGTTACTTATTTTATCAAAAATGCATATTGAAAAAAAATCCAAACACTAAAGGTCACAATTATTAAAATTATGTAATTCATCATAAAATTTTACTCCTCAAACAGCCACATGATTACGCTCCAAGGTATAGCTGTGGGCAAACTCTCTATAGTACAGACACCTGAGGCTGGGGGAGCATATAAAGAATTACGAAGCCAAAGTTCTTCTAAATAGTTTTTCAGAAACATTTTTAATGTTTTTTAGTCCTTACCCAGTACCAATCCATTCCAAAGTTAGTTTCCATTCATTCATTCAGCAACTATACTTTCACAGGCATTCTTCCAGGAGCTAAGATAAAGCAGGACACAAGGCAACCAAGAGTTTTTCCTCATGAACATGGCATGTCAGTGCAGGAAGACAGTTAAAAAATAAGTAGATCATAAAATCATGAAATGATTTTAGATGGTGATAAGTGCTATTAAGACAATATAGCTGAGTGCAATAGGGTACAGAATGATGGTGAGAATTGAGGGAATTCTTCCTTTGATCTGTGACTTGAACGTTGAAAAGGAGTCACCATATGTTGAGATACGGCACAGAATTCCAGGCAAAGGGGACAGCACACATGAGTGCCTTAAAGTTACACTGAATGTTGTGATTGAAGAATTGCTAGGTGGCCATTACTTGGCTCCAAATTATCAAAAGAGAGGAGGTGAGTGGTAAGTGATGAGAGTAAGGATGTAGGCAGGAGCCATCATATTGAGAGCATCAAAGGCATGCTAAGGAATGCTACTTTAAACATGAAACAAAACCAGGAAGTCAAAGGACAATTTGAGAAGGAACAAAAATATAGTCTAATGTATGTTTTTTAAAAAATGATTTTTGCCATCATTTAATGATCAGACTGAGGGAGCCAAAATCAGAGACCAGCACAGGTAAGGATCTTGTTAAAGCTGTACAGATGAGAGATAGCTATGATTGGAAGTGAGGCAATAACAGAGGAGGGATTGAGAAGAGTGAGGTTCTGGGTATATTTTTAAGCTAGAGTCAGTATGCCTTGCTGATAGGTTGGAATCAGGAGAAGAAAAGAAGCCAATGTTGACATCAAGTTTTTGAGCTATTAAGAGAGACTTCTGGCCAGGCTCGGGGGCTCACGCCTGTCATCCCAGCACTTTGGGAGGCCAAGGCGGGCAGATCATGAGGTCAGGAGATCGAGACCATCCTGGCTAACATGGTGAAATCCCATTTCTATTAAAAATACAAAAAATTCACCAGGCGTGGTGGCAGGCGCCTGTAGTTCCAGCTACTCG
>NW_012110030.1:1435707-1565385 GCF_000951045.1 Mandrillus leucophaeus | reverse complement strand
AAAAAAAAAAAAAAAAAAAAAAAAGACTTCTGAGGATGAGTATATTATTTAATGGGGAGAAAGGAAGAGGGTACCAAGAGTCCTGTTTGACGTGCAAAGATTGAAGGATTCCTAGCCTTCCAGAGGAGATCAGATGCCACCACATTTTTTTTTCTTTACACCTTGAGGTAATTACTATAATCAAGAACTTCTAAAAACGTGGGATATTTCTCACCAGCTAACTGCTGAATTTGTGTCATGACCAATAACTGAATGTTAAAAACCAGACTTAAACTTCCTTTTATTACTGTTCCTCTCCTGCTTTACCTAGGAATCCTAATCACATGGAAGTGTAGAAGCATGCATTCATCTCAACAATATTTATCGAGGAGATGTTTGTGCTGAAATCAGAAGCAAGAGCCACAGTATAAAAAGCTGCAGAAAGAGAATCCCTCTTTGTAAGTTACTGCACATGTCTTTTAAGAAATAAGTTACTGCACATGTCTTTTGGGGGAAATTGATGGAGACCAGTATGACTGGACCCAAAAGAGAAAGGGAAAATGTGGTGGGACATGAGGCAGAAGTAGGAGGGAACGGAGCATAACAAAGAGTTTTGGCTTTACCCTAAAGTCAGTGGGAAACAGGAAATGGCAAGATCAAGTCCTACTTTTAAAAGATTATTGTGCTACAATACGGGGAATGAATTAGAGGCAGGGCTAGAATCAGTCCGTTTGAGCCACTGTCCCCTAAAACATGATTATGTTCCTCAATTACGACACCCCCCAACCAAACATACACACACACACACACACGAACAAATACTATTCTGTGATGCAAAGTAAAAGCAATCATATAACATATAAAACTGTATTTAATCTTTAAGTGACCCAAATGTACATGGGTGCTGATATTTAAATGGTTTTTTTCTACTTTTTTTCCCATTCCCTTTTGTATGTTTATGGGGGTGTCTTCCCCTGAAGACATTAATGTCTGATTTCTTGTTACCCTAAGAACATGTTTAGTTCACCTGTTGGATAACCCGTTATTAATGAGACAGAGGCAGTGGTTGAGGTGAGAAATGCTGGTGACTTGGATGAGGATGGTAACAATAAATTTATTAGGAGGTAAACAGAGCTTGGTGATGAACTGCTAATGGGACAAGGAGGGAAGGAGTCAAGAATGACTCCTTGGACTGTGGGCTGGTCAACTGGCTGTCTAATGTCATTCAGTGAGACAGAGAAGTGGAGGAGGACTATGTCTAGAAAAGACTCTCAGTGATGATCTGATCTAGGGTCAGTAAATGGAAGGCAGCGAGTACCTCTCTTACCCCCAGTAGAAACTGACTGTTAACCACAGTAAGCATTCTATCCTGCTGTGACTTAGAATCATGCTTCAGATAAGATCAATTTGCCATTTCAGATCAAACAGAAACTCCTCATTTAGAAGGTTAAAAAAAAAAAAAAAATCCAATTTAAAAAATCCAGCTCTACAGAAAAGACATTTTGAATAAATGCATGTCCTTAAATTACTGTTTTAATTTAAAATTTTAATGAAAACATTTAAACAAAATTCTACATGTCTGTATTATGCTCTACTATTTTCTTAGGCCTATAATTTAAGAATATTACCTGAGTTCATATCCAGGACAGCATTGGCAAACCATTGGAAAAATAAAGATAAATCAACATTAAATAAAAAGGTGTTGTTTGGGTATATAAATATCAATCAACAACTAAAACTTAACAGTTGCATGCTTCCATCTGGTCTTATATCTCATAGGTGTGTCCTTTGGTTCTAGAAAGAAAACAAAAGATCACCTGGCCCATCATTTGAAGATGAGGATGTTGAGTTCCAGGGTGGCAAAGTTTTTGGCTCGAGGTCGCAAAGCTTATTAGTGACAGAGGTTAGGTAGAAACTAGTGCCTCCTAATTCCCAGAGCATTGCTCTTACCTGTGGACTACACTGACTCCACAAACACATGTACCCTGGAGCCCTAACTGGACGACAGATATGAAAACGCAAGAGAAGTCAACATACTGGATTGAGTGCAATTATTACCAGTCACGCTCATAATTTTTTAAATGACAATAGTGTTTTAACAAGAGAACATCTTTGATCTTCCTATTATCCTACCAGTGCCCTCAGCCAACATTTGAGCATCTAATAGCTTACTCACAGGGTAACAAGATTTTTCCTTTTATCTCCCTATCAATTTGAAAGAGGTTTGAAGAAATGTAACACAATAATGGATGAGGATAAGACTTCATTTAAGAAAATTCAATATTCATGTATCCAAACTTACAAAGAGACAAATTAGGGGAAATTATTCTAATAATGCAGACTTTCTTATAGGTTTGCTTTAAATAGCTTGTTCCATTAGAACTTTCTAAATATTTATAGATCATTAAGTAATTGACATGAAGATTGGGGGTGGAGGGAGACAGCCTTAAAATTAGAGCGTTAAAATATTCATCTAACTGATGGAGAGGAACTTTTTTAAAAAAACAACAACTTAAAATACACTGCAAAACAATGCAAAATACAATCTTAAGCATCAAAATAATCTCATATGAATTGAAAATGCTGTTTCTTAGGAGAGAATGATGGACATTTTATTGTCTGATTCTTGCATTATTTCCATCTCTAATTCAGTGAGTTAAATGTAAACATATGCATTGAAAGAGCTCTGGGACATATGTTCCAGGAACTTACTAAAATGGCCATGTATTTCACTTTTGGAAGACTTTATGCTTTTGTCCTGACTGCTTCAAAATTAGAAAATAATGTTATTTTAACTACAGTTATATTCAACACAGGGATGTTCTGATCTGATGATTTTTTTCTCAAGATTCCCTCTAATGTGTTACATGTATTCACCCTCAGAAACCACACTGAAACACTCATACTCATCCAGAGTATGAGACTCAAGTCACATACTTGATCTCAAAATCATACTCCTCTGTTTTTGGCTTTGTTGATCTTACAAAACTTTGGGGCAAAAGTCATCTAAATTGATCCAGAGTACTGATCATCTAAAAGTCATCTAAATTGATCCAAAAATCATCTAAATTGATCCAGAGTTTAGAAAGCTTTCCATTGAAAAGGTGAAGATAATAAAAACTAACTTTGACTTTTTGATGAATTTTTTTTTTTCTGATGGGTTTTAAGCGCTTGAAAGGAATAGTATGAAGCCACTTTAAGAAATCAGATTTTAAAAAGTGGATCCCTCTCCGGTAAGGAGGGGCTCTGAAGTTTAGGAATATCTGTAGCCCATGGTTCGTGGTAAATTGTTCAAAAGCACTTGGAGACAAGGAAAGGAGAAGAGACTTGGAGCTTCAAATTTCAGGGATTCTGGCCTAGCCAGTAGAAACTGTAGATGTTTGGGGATAGTTAATGTTTAAAGTACATAACAAGGTATGGCAACTGTATTAGTCTATTTTCACACTGCTATGAAGAAATACCTGAGACTGGGTAACTCATAAAGAAAAGAGGTTTAATTGACTCACACCTCTGCATGGCTGGGGAGGCCTTGGGAAACTTACAATCATAGCAGAAGGTACTTCTTCACAGGGCAGCAGGAGAGAGAATGAGTGCAAACGGGGGAAATGCCAGACACTTATAAAACCATCATATCTCATGAGAACACACGATCACAAGAATAGCAGGGGAAAAACCACCCCCATGATTCAACTATCGCCACCTGGTCTCGCCTTTGACATGTGGAGATTACGGGGATTACCATTCGAGGTGAGATTTGGGTGGGGTCACTGAGCCAAATCATAACAGCAACCAAATATAACACATGATCTTGGACTAAATCCTAGATAGGAGGAAAAAAGAAACAGAAGGAGAGGAGAAAGATGAGAAAGGTAAGAAAGCAGAAAAGGGAAGGAGAGAGGGAGAAAGAAAGAGGGGGGAAGGAATAAAGAGAGAGATGATTGCTATAAAGGATATATTTGGAACAATTGGTACAATTTGAATGTAGAATGTATATTAGATTATAGTACCGTATCAATGTCAAATTCTTTGAATTTGACAACTATATCATGGAAAAGAATGTTTACGTTCTTCAGAGACACGTATTGACTCATTCACAAGTGAAGGGTCATGATGTCTATAACTTACTTTCAAATAGTTAGAAAATAATAATAAAAGAATAATGAAATAGATATAAATGAATGTGATGAAGAAAACACAGTAAAACTGTAAAAAATTGATGATTCTGGGTGGAAAGTATCGAGGGATTCACTGCATTATTCTCGCAATTCTTCATAAACTTGAATTTGTTCAAAATAAAAAGTTAATTGAAAAAGCCTATAGCACAGAGACTCTAAGGAGTTCAGTAGCCCTGGTATTTTTAAATACACACTGGAGCCAGAAGAAAAACCAAAATACATACATACATAGATTTCTCTCTCTCGTTAAAGACAGAGTTGTTTTCTATGAAGACAGAAAAAAAATGGTTATATTAATGCATTTAAACATAGGTCACATAGATATTGGCTAAAAATATTGAATATTACGAATAAAACTGTTTGGGTTCAAATTGTGGCTCTTTTTAGTTGCGTAATCTTGGACAAATAATTTACTCCATGCCTTAGTTTCCTCATCTGTACAAGACAGGTAGGAAACCGTCATCGTTGTTATAAAGGTTTAATGGAATAATCCCCAATAAGTGCTTAGAATCCACCTGGCTTATGGTAAGCATTCAACAAATGTGCAGTACTCCTACTTTAAAATGTAAAGTAGACTATAGCTAAATCCAACTGTGGCTAAAAAAGATACGAATAAAAGCAGAAAATCAATTCCAAGGTAAAGAAAACTCAAAGTCCCATCAAGTGGCATTAACATAGATGTTAGAGATATGCATTAAATTTGAATCTGGCAGTCAGCATTTCGAACTCCAAAGTAAAAAGAGGATGCAGACAAGTACATAAAATTAATTATCAAAAAAGGGGGATCCCTCAAAGGAGGTAATAGTTTTCCTAGTACTAAATCTTAAAAGAATTTAGGAAGCAATGAATATTCTAAAGATAAATATTCTGTGAAGATTGCTACAAGAGATGTAGTTACAAATTTGATGTGGCTTTTAAAAAAATACCATTCTCTGATAGAAACTAAGGGAACACTGTTAAAAGAAAGCTCAGTTAAGATATAATTTTGAAAGCAGCTAAGGTAAAAATTGTTCAACTGTGTATTGTCCTGAGAATATCCAACTTGATCCAAGAATAGAAGCTATAGTACCTAGAGCAGTAGGTGAACAGCAGATCCTTTGAATGGTCCTTCGTAAAATATTACATCTCTTAGCAGGGCTTTGCTAAGAATCAAACAGCAGACCACTAAACATGTGACTCTGTCCAAGGCTGGGAATAGAGATGTTCTATGTTGCTTCTTGAAGGCCAAATCCTTTTGTTTAGGAGCAGGGCTGGGATATGCCTGACCCTAAGAGTAAATATCTCCTTAAATGTTGTGCCCTAGGTGCCTCTGTTGCTTTGTCCTATTCCCACTCCTGTTTAGGTGAAGCAAATAACAGAGACTATGTCAGTCCCACCACATTTTATATACATGATAGTTGCTAGAAAGGGACAAACTAATGTCTTTCATTTCTCCTCACCAAAAAATAAGCACAAAATAAAATAACACAAAATCCATTCAGAGAGCAGGTGGGGAAGACTGTGAATCAAGAACATCACCTTCATCCAGTTCAATGATTGCATTGCAGTCATGCTTAGAGTGATTTCTGGGTCAAAGGTTCAATTGCTTTCTAACTACAGACCATTGCTACTCCTCTTAATAAAAGCTCAGAAATTCTGGTATTTCACTTGTGAAGAGGTTGCATCTCCATAAATGATATGGATGTCTACCTACAAACAGTATGTAGAAAAACACCTTTTAAACTTCAATACTTTTAATCTTGAGGTTACAGTTTGCCTGAGCTGTTTACAAAATCAGTGCTTAAGCAAAAAAAGAAATGCTTCCACCCCATAACCATGATAATTCCCCAATTCAAGGCCTGAAATAGAGGCATTTTGTGGCCACCTTCATGACCACCTTGGCCTACCTATCCTAGGAGCCAACATAGACTCTATAAGCCTTATGCTCAAGGTCAAGGGAGAGAAATGCAGGCTACTTAGACCTTTCCCCAGTTTCCCAGGGGCTTCTTCCCAAGACTCACAGACCTTCCAGTATTAAAGAAATAATTATTCTGATACTGTTGAATGGTAAGTAAGGCTTATATTCAAGACTACACTAGGGGTATTGCAACAGGGAGAGAGATTAAACTCAGTTCCCAATACAGCAAAGGCAGCTGGGAGTTTATAGGCAGCTTGAGAGTGTCATTAGGTGGGAAATAACTATGAGGAGACATCAAAGGATGGGGGATTCTTGCTAAAGGCCCCCAAAGATTTTTACATCAATGGTGGGGGATAAGGGGCTTGATCAGATATTAAGCATGACTATATATCAAGGGCACAAGATTCTCCCTAAACTGACTTAGCAGGATTCTTGCTACCACTGGGTGAGGCAGGACTGAAGCCCAGGTCGAGGCTTGTTGAGAATAAGGCTTAGAGGAGCCTAACTAAAGTTTGGACAAGGGGAAAATCTCTGTCAACAGATATGCTGAAGCAGCAGGAAGAAGTAAATTCTGGTTCTTGGTTTTGTGGTCCTAAAGGAAAAAATGGAAATCAAGAGTCATTACAGAAAGAAATTAAGTTTTTACAACTTTGGAAGACAACGCACTTTTCCCAAAACAAAGCATTCTAATCCCTCAGCATGCTCAATAAAGATGATATCTTTCATATCTTATATTTATTCCTGATTCCATTAAGACAAATTTCAATAGCACCAAGAAATGTGTAATGGTTTACTGCCCTCATGTTTGTCCTGGATGGCAATCAGGAACTACCAATTTAGAATTCCACTTTCAGCAGATTAGCTTTTTAGCTAGAAAGTATATCTGTGTGTATGTATGTTTGTGTGTGTGTATGTGCGTGTGTGTGTTTATGTGTTTGCTTTCATTTATTCAGATCATTTCTAAATATTGCCATATGGTAATTGAGTTGTAATGTTGCAGCCTCTTTGAAAGGAAGACAGAGTATGAAACGGGTCTCCAAACAATTCAGCCCAGCCAACGTGGGCCATAAAGGGGAGGGAAGAGGAGGGAAATATTCTATTTACCATCTTTCCCCTTGGAAAAAAGTCGTTTCCGGGGAGGTCAGAATTCCACACTCCAGTGCCAGTCAGAATTAGAACAATCTATTTGAATGTCCTTTATGAGCCCAGAACAACTGTCAAAGCTCTGTAGAAATTGAGTGGATCAGCAAGTATTTGGAATAAAACAGCTGTGCCTGGTGGTTGCTTTACTTGGTTAACACTGTTAATGGCTCAAATACAGAAAACAGGAGAGCCTGGGAAACACCTTCCCGTCCTCACTGGCAAGGTTCCTTCAGCCCTCACCCTTGAAGTGATTCTTTTCTCTCATGGGCTTGGCAGGGACATGAGTGTATGTGTGTCTGTATGTGAGTGTGTTGGAGGCACACGTTCTCCTGTAGTGGGGTAGGGGGCAGGTGGGGAACTGTGCAGGTTTTCCTGCCCTTTCTCAGTTTTTATATTATTTCCCTATTCCTTCTCCACCCTGAAAACTCAGAGAAGCCTGTATGATGCCTTTTGTTTAGCAGAAAATACAGCCGGTAGAAGATAATACACATTTTTAAATCTTACTTTCTTTCTGATATATTCTTTATATCCCACAGTGGAGTCACCAAGTTCTCCAAAGACTGATTGACTTCAAAAGTTCCCATCAGCTTAAAACAAAACAAAACAAAACACAGAGCAGTCTTGATGCTTTTGATATAGCAACCACAAGCAAGCAGCAAAGTCAATAATCCGAAAAACAACAGCTGGGGGCGAAGGAGGGGCAAAGAGGCTGGGGTAGGCCAGGGCTTATGTTCAGGGAAGATTTTTGAAAAGTCCCTTTGTATATACATACACCAATCATTCCGGGTGATAAAATGCTGTCTGCAATAAAAGGCATTCTCCCATGGCATGCTAATGACCTCCTGATCCACATTCTCTAGGCTCAGAAGGGGGTGTGGAAATGTCTCTCCAAAACCAGCTGATTCTTCTCAGTTGCTGCTAACAAATATTTTAGCTAGAAGACCAGATTAAATAGTAATTGTTAACTGGCACTGAAAGCCTTAATGTTACTTCCAGAAACAAACAGGAAAGCAGTGGTAAACTGCTCCTTGCTTAACAAGGCAGCCAACTCCACCTCCCTGAAAACTGGGGTCTCCAGAAGGACCCCTAGGACCTGGCAGTAGCCTTTAACTATTTCCTTCCCACAGCCCTTGGAACAGGCTTCAGTGATTTGAAGAGTATTTGATAAACATGCCTCTAGTTTGTCATTCCTACAAGGGCACCGAGGACCCAGAAAGCATTCATCCCCCAAGGGAAGTCATTTGGACAGGTGTCTGTCAATTTATATGGGAATACTCCACCAAAGGACATAAAAAGGCTATGAATTAGAGTCATAGAAGTCATAGAAGCAGGGATCATCTTTTCTTCCTCTGACCAAATATATTTTTAGCAAAACTCACCATCTCCCCACTCACATTCAAATACATTGCAATCTGTAGCCTCTTGCTTTCTCTTTGAAATTAAAACAAAGCACGTTTAGGGAAGTGTATTTATTTGTGCCCAATTCTCTTTTTATATATTTGTTTCCCTTTCCTGCCTGTTTGCCTCCCCAACTTTTTCTTGGACAATGTTCTTAGAGGGTAAGAGCATTGACTTTGTAGTACCCTCAAGTCAGGGGCTATGTACTTGCCAGGACCTGGCTAAGATCACTCCTGAGAAGGAGTCCTACTAGATCTATTGTTTTACTTTAGTGAATAAAAAACATGAAATGATTATAGATTTAAAGAGGTACTAACATCAGTCTTAAAACAGGAGCACATTTTATATTCAGGATAAATAAAACTGAACGAACTATTATCACAAGTCCTTCTCCTCTACCCACAGGCTCTGCAAATGGAACCATCACCTGCCAGGCTGCCCAAGTGATAAACTTGCTAGTCCTCCTCATTTTATCTTTCTCACTTACCTCCTATTCAGTAGAATAGATTCTACCTCCTTAAAGTCACAATTGTGTTACTTCTGTGTCATCCCACACGGGTGAATTTATGCTTGCATAACAGTGCTACCGTGTGTCATTGATAACTCTGTTCAAGTTATTGAGTATTTACTATGTGTTCAATGCTATATGGAAAGCTACAAAAAGTGGATAGTGCCTTTATCTTGTCAAACTCAATTTGTTTGCTGGGGCTACCATAACAAAGTGCCAAACTGGGCAACTTAAATAACAGCAGCTTATTTTCTCACCCTTCTGGAGGCTGGAAGTCCAAGATCAAGGTGTCAGCTGGGGTGGTTCCTCTGAGGCCAGTCCCCTTGGCTTGTAAATGGCCTCCTCCATGGCTCTTCACATGGTCATTCCTCTGAGTGTGTATGTACCCTAATTTTCTTTTAAAAGGGCACAAGTCATATTGAATTAGGGCCCACCACAATGACCTCATTTAAGCAGAATTACTCCTTAAAGAACTCCATGTCAAATGAAGTCACATTCTGAAGTAACTAGGGGTTAGAACTTTAATATATGAATTTTGGAAGGAGAGACACAAATCGGCTGGTATTAAGGCTCTTCGTGTTTATTATCTATTTTTTGGTCGCAGAAGTCTTCAAGAAAATTTCTGTGGACCAGGACAGGTGTTAGTATTGACATAATGAGAAAAATGAAACCCGGAAAGACTGACTGATGCCCAAACACACCAGGCTGTTGCTAGTCCAGGCTCAGACCTGACTTTCTCAAACAATGCCATCTCTCTCCCACTGTAGAGTAAATTTCTGCTGCCATGATTGCACTATACAAAATTGCCTACGTTATCCTTTACTTTTCACTTCAAATGCCTTCTATGTACCCCATTATTTTCCTTATTAATTCTAATTCTTGGGTGTTCCTCAGTATTTTTCAGTTAATTTTCTTTTTTCCATTTAATGTACATGAACTCTTCCCACTTTCCCTCCTATCAAATTTCAAGTAGAGCATAAAGTCAGCATCGTTTTATCTGTTGTTCTGCTTCTGTGGTGTCATTGTTGGGGACAGCAGCTTATCATCATAACGCATTATCCACTGAGAAAGTCTACATCCTACATACATAATAAACTTGTACTCTAGCCCCCACATTAATCCTCCTGGCTCCAGGAGGAGGAGGAGGTGACATGCATTATGATTTCCATTTTCTGAATGGAGAAACAAACACAGAAATTTTAGCTAATTTATCTAAGGCAATGTTTCCAGCCAAGGTGTCTGTCTCTTTGGGAGTATCATCAGTTTATTCTTGGTATTTTATGATGGCCTAGATTTCTTCATTCTATTTCTCATTTTGTACAGGAATCTGGAGGTGACAATGGCAGGGCTCTGGAGTAAACAGAGACTGGCGTGGGATGGACAGGTAACTAGAAAATAGCTGTCAAAAAACTCACCTAATAACTAAAATCAATATAATAAGTGTTATAAATTATTGTGTGCTCACTCGAGTCAGACATTGTGCTGAACTCTATTTTCTTATCTGCCAACCCCTATAATACTAGAGCATACAATTGTTATACCAGAATATAAGCTCCCTGCAGGCTAGGACCATCTGGTTTTATTTACCACTTTAGAGACTCCTCTGTTCTAGGTCATTATCAATAGCTTTACTTTGAACCTATTGTACAAAATGGGGAGTGGAATAAAGACACATGGGCCATGCTAAGTACCAAGAATAAAATCACAATGCCCCTGAGTAGACTGACTCTGGCTGGGGAATAATAATTGTAAAAATTACCTTAGATAAATCCCTTGTACTTCACGGTGTCTGACACATTATAAATGCTCGATAAATATTTGTCAACAGTATGAACAAGTGAATGAATGCCTACTTTGTGCAGGTGCAAAAGCAGTAAGACACTGCCCTTGCCAAGAAACAGTAGTACATTGTTACAGGAGGTATAGATGATTATTGGCCATAGGTACACTGGCAAGTCAACATTTAACTTAATATGTTCTAATTTCCATCTTAATTCTTTCTCATATGATGAGTAAAGAGCAAGATTACAATGAAATTTTTTTAAAAAGTCAGACATGTAATTATTAGGGAAAGGTGATTATGACTGAATGTTATACTGGAAAGAAACAACTTACTCATTAAGTCTGCTTTCTGCTCAGCCAAGAAATACTCTTTTCCAAAGTAAGAACTAATCACTGATCCTTGCACAATTAGTTCTGCACCAGGAGTATGGGGACCGTTCAAGAGCCTCAGAAACATTTGCAAAACTTTCCAGTTTAATCTGTAACACCTCAGAAAGTACCATATCATAGCAGAGTTATGGAAGTCTGGAAGTGAGGTCTCCTTACGGGATGTGGTAACTAGCGGATTACTGTTTGGCAATTTAAATGCAGTGAGGAGGAAGAATTTAAAATAGCCTGTGTGCATTGAGGAATAAACATCTCAAGATGGAGTAACTATGTTGGAAACAAAATCTAATGTTAAGCCAGTGTCTGTTTACTTTTTTCAACAAGATTCTCAAATTCAAGGTAATATACAAAACATTTAATAATTCGTACAGCACAGGCACTGAGCTATCAAAACTGACTCTGCGCATGTACAAAACAACAAAATAGTCAACACATTGACTGAATATCCAACCTGCTCCCAGCAACTCTTCTTAATTTGATTTCTGGGCTTATCTCTTATCTCCCTAGGTGACTTGGTGACATCAGACAGCCTCTCCTACTGTGATGAGTGCAAACCTCTGCCCTGGGAGTCAGAGAATCTAGGTTTCGGTCTTAGCTCTACGAGTTTTATGACCTTAGGGAAATTGTTTCATTGTTCTGTGCTCAACTTGCTTCTTTGGGAAAACAAGGAGATTAGGAGATTGGGCTGACATTTTTCAACGTGAGTGCTATGGACATTGGCAGTCAAGGAACAGTTGTTTATGATGTAAGTCTGTCCGGCACGTGGCAGGGTATTTAGTACCAATGGCCTCTGGGCACTAAATGCCAGTAGCACTCCCCAGTGATTGTGACAACCCAAAATGTTCCGTGAATTTCTACTGTTTTGAAACAAATGGACTAGACAGTCTCTAAGACCCTTTTCG
Organism: Mandrillus leucophaeus; assembly: GCF_000951045.1. Classification (NCBI taxonomy): domain Eukaryota; kingdom Metazoa; phylum Chordata; class Mammalia; order Primates; family Cercopithecidae; genus Mandrillus; species Mandrillus leucophaeus. Next base: position 1,553,214 of record NW_012110030.1, on the reverse strand, counting down.
CTGTTAACCTTTTAATATTTCTTGCATATCCAGTGAACAGTTCTATATAAGTAAAGCCTGTTTTGCACTGGGTATTTTTTTTCTCTACAATGACAAGCTTACTATAATATTCCAGGTCAAACATTTCTGAACAGCTCCCTGACTTAGATAGCCAGGAAAACTTGTCATCTAGGTAGATGAAAAAAGAATCAGCAACCCCATTAGGCCAGCAGTCCAGCAAATTAGCAATTCTCAACTTTTCAGAGGTGCATCGGCAGGATCCAGTTATGAGAAACAGATACCTGATTTCGTATTTGAAGTAGAATGAGATTCAATATGGGGAACTAGGTCTTTTCAAAATTTTAGAAGGTTTGAAGGAACAGGATCTAGGCCGAGCCTCCAGAAATGACTCCTAGAAAAATATTCAATGATTCATCAAGGGAGCCGGTATCTCCACCTCTAACAGGGAAGTAGGGAATAAGAAAGCTGCTTCTGGGACTGTGGTCTTCATGAACGTACTCTTGCAATGGTAACCTAAGATTACAAAACCATGGCCTTCACTGCCACAGCCACCATACTGCCTCTTACCACCTACGATGCTCTTGAGCAGTCCCTGGAAAGGTAATATTGAAAACCCAATGTTATGCCTGCAGAAAACAACCAAAACAGCAGAAATATGGTCCCTGCCTCACTTCAGCTTTATAAACCTAAAGCATATACTTGGAAGAACTGAATTTATATCCATTACAATAACTATAAATAGTTTCTAGTCATCAAGTTGCTACAGTGCAGGAAGGGACAAGAGAAGAAGCTTGATATTAAATATCAATCTATCATATCTACCATGGAGGGCATGAAGCTGTCACCATCTGAAGAAAGCAATGACTCTCCACAGAAAAAAAAAGTATATGCTAAATATATGTAAGTTTGCATATGTTTTCCTGGTATGTATAGATGTCCCAAAATCCACAGTGGACCCTAAGAACACTTACGTTAGAGCAGAGTTTCTGAACCTTGACATAATTGACACTGGAGGTTGTATAATTCTTTGCTGTGGGAAGCAATTCTATGCACTGCAAGGTGTTTAGCTGCATCCTTAGCTCTTCCCACTACATGCCAGAAGTACCCTCCCACTTTAGTTGTTACAGTCAAAAACGTTTTGCAAACATGGCCAAGTGTCCCATTGACAGCAGGGGGAAAAAAGACCAAAACAACCAAATAAAAAGCCCTTAAGTCTGGCCAGGCTTGGTGGCTCAAGCCTGTAATCCCAGTACTTTGGGAGGCTGAGGCGGGCGGATCACCCAAGGTCAGGAGTTCAAGACCAGCCTGGCCAAAATGGTGAAAACCCATTTCTACTAAAAATACAAAAAAAATTAGCCAGGCATGGTGACACGCAACTGTAATCCCAGCTACTCAGGAGACTGTGGCAGGAGAATCACTTGAATCTGGGAAGTGGAGGTTGCAGTGAGCCCAGATTGTGCCACTGCACCCCAGTCTAGGTGACAGAGCAAGACTCAGTTAAAAAAAAACAAAAAACAAAAAAACAAGACGTTAAGTCTTATTTATCTGTAAAGGATCAGTATGAACATAAAACTTTTTGAAGAGAAAGACTTGATCGACAGAGTCATGTATACAAACACCATGAACTACAATAGGTAAAATTATTGAAGAAATGTGTACATAACAAGAGCATGGACAACAGTTTCAAAAATGGATTCAGAAAGGGGACTTAATATTGTAATTAAACAAACAGAACATGGCATTTAGACTCAGAAGACCTGTGTAGTGGTTAATTTTATGTATCAACTTAACTGGGCCATAGGATACCCAGGTATCTAGACAAATAGAATTGTGGGTATGTCTGTCAGGGTTTTTCTGAATGAGATCAACTTTTGAATCAGTAGACTCAATAAAGCAGATTGCTCTTTCTAATGGGCTTCAATCAATCAACTGAAGACCAAAAGAGAACAAAACGGTTTTGTCAGAGGAAATTCCCACTGCCTGGCTGTTGGGCTGAGATACTGGTTTTTTCTGGACTTTAGAACTTGGACTAAAACGTTGGCTTTTCCTGGATCACAAGCCTGCTGGAACTTTCATCATCAGCTCTCCTGGTTCTCAGGCCTTTGGATTCAGACAGGAACTAAATATTGGCTCTCCTGGATCTCCAGCTTGCCAATTGCAAATCCTGATACTTGTCAGTCTCTATAACCATGTGACTCAATTTTTTCTTTCGTTTGTTTTTTTAAGTTCCGGGACACATGTGCAGAACATGCAGGTTTTTCACAAAGGTATATGTGTGCCTTGGCGGTTTGCTGCACCTATTAACCCATCCTCTAAGTTCCCTTACCTATCCCCCCACCCGTTAACAGGGCCTGGTGTGTGATGTTCCCCTCCCTGTGTCCATATGTTCTCATTGTTCATATCCCACTTATAAGTAAGAACATTCAGTGTTTGATTTTCTGTTCCCGTGTTACTTTACTGAGGATGATGGATTGCAGCTTCATCCATGTCCCTGCAAAAAAACATGATCTCATGCCCTTTATGGCTGCGTAGTATTTCATAGTATATATGTACCACATTTTCTTTATCCAGTCTATATCATTGATGGGCATTTGGATTGGTTCCATGTCTTCGCTATTGTAGATAGTGCTGCCGTAGACATATATGCATGTGTCTTTCTAAAGATTTATATTCCTTTCGGTATGTACCCAGTAATGGAATTGCTGGGTTAAATGGTATTTCTGGTTCTAGATCTTTGAGGAATCGCCACACTGTCTTTCACAATCATTGAACTAGTTTACATTCCCACCAATGGGGTAAAAGCATTCCTATTTCTCCACAGCCTCGCCACTATCTATTAGTTTCTTGACTTTTTAAAAATTGCCATTCTGACCGGCATGAGACGGTATCTTACTGTGGTTTATCTTTGCATTTTTCTAATAATCCACGATGTTGAGTTTTCACATGTTTTTGGCCACATAAATGTCTTCTTTGGAGAAGTGTCTGTCATATCCTTTGCCCACTTTTTGATGGGGTTGTTTTTCTCTTGTAAATTTAAGTTCCTTGTAGATTCTGGATATTAGACCTTTGTCAGATGGGTAGATTGCAAAAGTTTTCTCATTCTGTAGGTTGTCTGTTCATTCTAATGATAGTATCTTTTGCTGTGCAGAAGTTCTTTAATTAGATTCCATTTATCAACTTTTGCTTTTGTTGCAATTGCTTTTGATGGTTTTGTCATGAAATCTTTTCCCATGCCTATGTCCCGAATTGTATTGTCTAGGTTTTCCTCTAGGGTTTTTATGGTTTGGGGTTTTACATTTAAGTCTTTAATCCATCCTGAGTTAATAATATTTGTATAAGGTATAAGGAAGGGGTCCAGTTTCACTTTTGTGCATGTGGCTAGCCAGTTTTCCCAGCACCATTTATTGAATAGGAGATCCTTTCCCTATTGCTCTTTTTTGTCAGGTTTGTCAAAGACCAGATGGTTGTAGATGAGTGGTGTCATTTCTGAGGTGTCTGTTCTGTTCCATTGGTCTACATGTTTGTTTTGGTACCAGTATAATGCTGCTTTGCTTGCTGTAGCCTTGTAGTATAGTTTGAAGTCAGGCAACGTGATGCCTCCAGCTTTGTGTGTTTTTTGTTTGTTTCATTTTGTTTTGCTTAAGATTATCTTGGCTATACAGTGTCTTCTGTGATTCCATATGAAATTTAAAGTAGTTTTTGCTAATTCTGTGAAGAATGTCAGTAGTAGTTTGATGGAAATAGCACTGAATCTTTACACTATTTTGGGCAATATGGCCATTTTCACAATATTGATTCTTGCTATCCATGAGGATGGAATTTTTTTCCATTTTGTGTTCTCTCTTGTTTCCTTGAGTAGTGGTTTGTAGTCCTTCTTGAAGAGGTCCTTCACTTCCCTTGATAACTGTATTCCTATTTTATTCTCTTTGTAACAATTGTGAATGAGAGTTTATTCATGATTTGGCTCTCTGCTTGTCTATTGTTGGTGTAAAGGAATGCTTGTGATTTTTGCACATTGATTCTGTATCCTGAGACTTTGCTGAAGTTGCTTATCAGCTTAAGAAGTTTTAGGGCTGAGATGTCAGGGTTTTCTCAATACAAAGTCATGTCATCTGCAAAGAGACAATTTGACTTTCTCTCTTCCTATTTGAATATCTTTATTTCTTTCTCTTGCCTAATTGCCCTGGCCAGAACCTCCAACACTATGTTGAATAGGAGTGGTGAAAGAGGGCATCCTTGTCTTGTAGCAGTTTTCAAAGGGAATGCTTCTAGCTTTTGCCCATTGTGGGTTTGTCATAAATAGCTCTTGTTAGTTTGAGATATGTTCCATCAATACCTAGTTTACTGAGTTTTTAACATGGAGAGATGTTGAATTTTATCAAAGACCTTTTCTGCATCTATTGAGATAGTCATGTGGTTTTGTCATTGGTTCTGCTTATGTGATAGATTACATTTACTGATTTGCGTATGTTGAACCAGCCTTGCGTCCAGGGATGAAGTCAACTTGATCATGGTAGATAAGTTTTTTGATGTGCTGTTGGATTTGGTTTGCCAGTATTTTATTGAGGGTTTTCACATCAGTGTTCATCAGGGATATTGGCCCAAAATTTTTTTTTGTCTCTGCCCATTTTTGATATCAGGATGATGATGGCTTCATAAAATGAGTTAGGAAGGAGTCCCTCATTTTCAATTGCTTCAAATAGTTTCAGGAGGAATGATACCAGCTCCTCTTTGTATTTCTGGTAGAAGTTGGCTGTGAATCTGTCTGGTCCTTGGCTTTTCTTGGTTGGTAGGCTATTAATTACTGCCTCAATTTCAGAACTTGTTATTGGTCTTTTCAGGGATTTGACTTCTTCCTGGTTTAGTCTTGGGAGAGTTTATGTGTTCAGGAATTTATTCATTTCTTCTAGATTTTCTAGATTATTTGCATAGAGGTGTTTATAGTGTTCTCTGATGATAGTTTGTATTTCTGTGGGGTCAGCTGTGATATCCCTTTTATCATTTTTTATTGTATCTATTTGATTCTTTTATCTTGTTAGTCTAGCTGGTGGCCTGTTAATTTTTTTCAATAAACTAGTTCCTAGATTCATTGATTTTTTGGAGGGTTTTTTGTGTCTCTATCTCCTTCAATTCTGTTCTTAGTTATTTCTCATCTTCTGCCAGCTTTTGCATTAGTTTGCTCTTGCCTTTCTAGCTGTTTTGATTGTGATGTTAGGGTGTCAGTTTGAGATCTTTCTAGTTTCTCATGTGGGCATTTTAGTGCTATAAATTTCCCTCTTATACTGCTTTAGCTGCGTTCTAGAGATTCTGGTACAATGTCTCTTTGTTCTTATTGGTTTCAGAGAACTTATTGATTTCTGCCTTAATTTCATTATTTACCCAGGAATCATTCAGGAGCAGGTTGGTCAATGTCCATGTAATTGTGTGGTTTGAGTTAGTGTCTTAATTCCGAGTTCTAATTTGATTGCACTGTGGTCTGAGAGACTGTTATGATTTCAGTTTTTTGCATTTGCTGAGGAGTGTTTTACTTCCAATTATGCGGTTGATTTTAGAATAAGTGCCATGTGGCACTAAGAAGAATGTATATTTTGGTGATTTGGGGCAGAGGGTTCTGTAGCTGTCTATTAGTTCCACTTGATCCAAAGCCGAGTTCAAGTCCTGAACATCTTATTAATTTTTTGTCTCATTGATCTAATATTGACGTTGGGGTGTTAAAGTCTCCCACTATTATTGTGTGGGAGTCTAAGTCTCTTTGTATGTCTCTAAGAACTTGTTTTATGAATCCACGTGCTCCTGTATTGGGTGCATATATATTTAGAATAGTTAGTTCTTCTTGTTGAATTGATCCCTTTACTATTATGTAAGCCCTTCTTTGTCTTTTTTGATCTGTGTTGATTTACATTCCATTTTGTCAGAGATTGCAACTCCCCTGTTTTTTTTCTTCTTCTTTTTTTCCTCCACTTTCTCCTGAGAGGTCCACTGTTTGCCTGATGGGCTTCCCATTGTAGGTGACTTGGCCTTTCATTCTCACTGCCCTTAACATTTTTTCCTTCATTTCAACCTTGGATAATCTGATGATTATGTTTCTTGGGGTTGATCTTCTCGTGGAGTATCTTAGTGGTGTTCCCTGTATTTCCTGAATTTGAATGTTGGCCTGTCTTGCTAGATTGAGGAAGTTCTCCTGAAGTACATTTTCCCGCTTGTTTCTATTCTTCTCATCTCCTTCATGTACTCCAATCAATTATAGGTTCGGTCTTTTTATGAAGTCCCATATTTCTTGGAGGCTTTGTTCATTTCTTTTATTCTTTTTCCTCTAATCTTGTCTGCATGTCTTATTTCAGCAAGATGGTCTTCAAATTCTGATATTCTTTCTTCCGCTAGGTGGATTTGGCTATTGATACTTGCATATACTTAACGAAGTTCTCGTGTTGTTTTTCAGCCTCAACAGGTCATTTATGTTCCTCTCCAAACTGGTTATTCTACTTAGCAGCTCCTCTAACCTTTTATCGAGGTCTTAGGATTTTTGCATTGGGTTAGAGCATGCTCCTTTAGCTCAGCGGAGTTTTTTATTACCCACTTTTTGAAGCTTACTTCTGTCAATTCATCCATCTCATCCTCCGTACAGTTCTGTGTCCTTGCTGGAGAGGCATTGCAATCATTTGCAGGGGAAGAGGCACTCTGACCTTTTGGGTTTTCAGCGATTTTTCACTGATTCATTCTCATCTTGAGTATTGTCTCTTTTCAATCTTTGAGGCTGCTGACCCTTGGACAGAATTTTTGTGGGGACGTTTTTTGTTGTTGATGCTGTTGTTGTCACTTTCTGTTTGTTTTTCTTTCAATGCGTCAGGTCCCTCTTCGGTGAGGCTGCCGTGGTTTGCAGGGGGTTTGCTCCTGTGCCTGGAGATGTCACTCAAGGAGGCTGGAGAACAAGAAAGATGAGTGCCTGCTTCTTCTTTTGGGATCTCTGACATTGAGGGGCACCAAACTGATGCCAGTAGGATCGCTCCTGTATTAGTTCCACTTAGGGTGTCTGACAACCCCTGTTGGAAGGTCTCACCCAGTTGGGTGGCACAGAAAAGAGGACCCATTTAACAAAGCACTTTGATGGCCCCTTGGTGCGGGGAAGGGGGTTGTGCTTTACCGGGGGGAAACCCACTCATCCAGGCTACCTGGATTCCTCAGAAATACCAGGGGAGAAGGCTAAGTCTGCTGGTCTGCAGAGACTGCAGCCAGCCCTCTCGTTAGGGGCTCAGGCTCAATAAGATCCGGCTTGGGTCCCTGAGCCTCTGGCTGAAGTTGTTGGAGTTCCTGCAGGGAAGACCCACCCAGTGAGGAAGGATGGGTCAGGGTCAGGCCTGAAGAGATGTTCTGCCTGCACTCTGCCACAGCCGGTGTGTTTGCATGGTGGGGACACCTCTAGGGTCCAAGCCGTCCAGCCTCCCTGGCTCCAGCAGGGGAAAAGTACAGCCTGGAAATATGGAGATGGATGCCACCCTACCCCCACCCAGGGAGCTGTGTTAGGCAGTTAGGAGTCCCAGCGCTGGCTGCTGCCCCTCCCGCAAGGAGTTCAAATGGCTTAGACAGCAGGCAGCCACAACTGTGGTGCTGGTCACCCCTCCCCTCAAGAGCTCAGCAGGCTTAAGCAGGAAGCTGAGGGGCTGTTGAGAATCTGCTCAGCTCTGGGGTTGAAACCCCAGGCCCTGGTGATGTGAGTTCACCAGTGGGATCTTCCGATTCATGGCTTGCACAGTTCCATGGAAAAAGCACAGTTTCCCAGGCTGGGTAGCATACTCACTCACCGCCTCCCTTGGCTGGGGAGTGGGGGCTTCACTATCCCCGTGTGGCTCTCAGGTGGGCTGTCACACTGCACTGCTCTTCCTTCCTCTCCATGGATCATGCCAGCCACCTCACCAATTTCTTCTACTAAATCTCTTTCTATACATATACTTTCTATTGGTCCTGTTTCTCCAACCCTAATACAGCTCGATTTCAGTGTTAGTTCTATTGCCCAATCTGTGAACTTGGACAAGTCAGTTTAACTCTCTGAGTCTCTGTTTCCCTGTCTATAAAATGGAGATTATGGACATACTTATGTCACAAGATTACTGTTTGATTGAGGCAAGGTAGACTGAGTAGTTCTCTTTACCTGTATTTTACAAGAACTATGTGTCTTTTAAGGCATTCCTTCCCTCTTACCACGGCCACCCTGAGTCACTGGGAACAAGTATCTACAGCTGTACCTGTGCCCCATCTCATAAAATGGAACCAGGCGCACTCTGCTCTACTTGGTGAAGGTTCTTCCTTCTGATTCATTTGAAAATCATATGAAGGTTGTTTCCGTATCATTGGCATGATTCTTAAGGATAAATTTAGAAGAGTTAAACACTCAAACTTTAGCAAGTTTTTATCTTTTGGAATTTTTGTTTTGTTTTTTGAATTTGAAACATTAAAGAAAACAATTATTGGGGATCAAAAAAATGTTATTTCCCTGCCAAACCATATGCATTGAAATTGTTTCTATCAATGGAAACAGTCCAAGAATTTGAAAAACAAATCCCAGCAGAAACCCACAAAATCAGGTTGGCAGTTTCTTCTTTTTGATTTTTTTTAAAAAAGAAACCATAAACTAGAAGATATAGAGTTTTCTTTTTTAAATGAAACCATTATTTTCACAAATCAATGCTTACTGCTAAAACGAGAAAGTTTAATGGATGAATATTGTGGTAAAAGCGAAGGCCCCTCTGAACAGATTTTAAAAGGAAATTACAGTTCAGTAAATTCTCCTTCCTCTCTTGTTCTGTTTGTATTTCCATTCTGTGCTGTTGCTAATTCTAAAAGCCAGATTTTCACTCCACTCCACATTCTGTTCATCTTTTGCAACCTGGATAAGTCTTTCCGACACAAAAGACTTTATGTTGTGGGACAAGAGGCTCTGGATCCTGGATTTAAAGTCTAATTTGGAGCCCTCCTGTGTCAAATTCATTCACCTCTGCAAATACATTGTAATAAAATAGTGACGGTCTGATTAATCTACAACTGTTCAAATATATCTGGAGAAACAAGTGCTTTTCCCTTAGGCTCAGAGTGGCATAAGGGCACAAATATTGTCCTAAAGCAATAATAAAGATCCTTTCCTATTAAAATGAACAAGTCAACAAAAATATCCTTGTCTTTCAAAGAAAATATCCCTGCAGAAGATACTTATCAAAAGTTATTCATAGAATTATACAGTCATCCCTCTGTCTCTGCAGGGGATTGACTCCAGGACCCACTGTCCTCATAGCAAAATCTGTAGATGCTCAAGTCTCTGATTAAATCATATAGTATTTGCATATAACCTATGCACATCCTCCTGTATACTTTAAACCATCTCAAGATTACTTATAATACCTAATACAATGTAAATACTATGTAAATTGTTGTAATCGTATTTTCATTGTTACATTGTTACATATATTCATGTGTATATATGTAATTATATATAGTTTTATATTTTCAATCCCTTGTTAGTTGAATCTGTGGATGTGGAACCCAAAGATATGTAAAGTCAACTGTACTAACTACCATAATCAATTTCACTCATGTGAAATCATAAAATTTACAAAGATTGTTTAGAACAGTATGCTCAACCTGTGTTATCCATGGTATTATTACTTAATAAATGTTCAAATAATAATAGGTGCTGGTATTAATTACCTTTGAAAAATGCTAATCCCCTCTTAAAGTGTCATATATTACATGGTGTATTAAACGAAGTGAGAAATTCTTCAGTAAAATTTAATCTTATTCTCCAAGATTTTGCTAGACTTACTTGACTACAGACCTTTTTTCATAAAAATGTCTTAACAGATGTGAGACTAGAAATCTTTGCAGAGCAGTCTGAAAAATGTTGGTTGAGGATCTCAACCTACCACATCACCCACTTCACCCTGGCACACATATGCGCGTGCATGCACATATGCACATACACACACACGCACACACACACACATGTATCAGTATCACGATTGCTCCTTTTGGAGCACTCACTTTTCTCTAACATAGCTCTCCAAAACTAGCTTCCTCTCACCATCAAAACATGTTTCTCTTCTGTATACATTCCTAGAATCCTGCTTTCTGCTAACAGGCAACTTATCTAATCAATTAGTTGAAAATTTGAAGGTAAAAATGAGAGCTCTGGAATGAGAATACCTAGATTTAAATTAGGGTTTCATAATTTATGAGCAGTATGATCTTGGGCAAGTTACTTGACCTCACTAAGCCTTAATTTCTGCTCTATAAATTAAGCATGATAATGGTGTGTATTTCATTAAGTGACTGTGATGTTTAAATGAGATGATTCCTACCAAAATGTGTCTGACACAATGCGTTCAAAAACATTTTAAAGAAATATATACATGAATTATACCAATTAATCTCATGTGGGGCATTTCTCCTTCTGCTTTAGAAATGTTTCCTTTAGATAAGATTGCTGTGTAAATCCTTCGAGGGAAGCCTGTAAGCCTTGATAACAAGACTGCACCAGACGAACTATTTGATCCCAACTGTCCAGCTCCATCTCATGCCTCCCTCCCTCTGGCTGTCTGTGCCAGTCTTCATGAACCTCTTTCAGTTCTTGAAACAGGGCTACACTTTGTCTTTTGCACGTGCTGTTCCATCTGCCTGAAACACTCTTCCTCACTACTGCTTTGCTTTGACATAATGAGGCTTTCAGCTGAAATGATACTTCCTCTAAGAAGCTTTCTTTATACCACCTCTCCACCAGACTAGTATAGTTACCCCATGTGCTTCCTCTATAATAATATTCATCACACTTGATTGTAACATTATCTGCCTCCTCAACCTTACAGAAGGGACTGACTGTGTTTTTTTTTCTCTCTCTCCCCGCATTTATCACAAAACAGAACATATTAGTGGTATTATGAATACCTAACTGGTACAGGAATCCTCATTCAACCTTCCAATCCCATCCTCCATTTTGCACATACGACGTATGGATGTCTTCCACACATAAGTCTTATGCAGCCCTAACAGGGGAAGCCCTTACGATGTCTGAGAAAAACTTTTTTCATGTGCCAGGTAAAAGGGAGCTTAGAATCTGATATATTATAAATTAACTTAAAGAAAATAAGGAAACATGACTTTGTTTATTACAAAGTAAATTCTGCCACAAAGGTAATAGGATTTCCATTTTGAGGATGCAGTTTAGAGAAGTAAAGCAACTTTCCCATAATCGCACAACTAGTAAATGACAGAGCTGGAATCTAAATCTTAGACTTTGCAACTCTTAAGCAAGCTCCCTTCAATTTTCACAACACCATCCTGTCTGCTTTAGATACCATGCCAATCAAAAATAGGATACCCAGAAAAATGTTCTGAATATAGATATCTCAAGACATATGGGGTGCAGCAGTGCCAGCAGACCAATGCCAAGCAGCATCCATAGATAAGAGAGATGAGCACTGCATGCAAGCAGAAGTCTCCTCCAGGATGAGTTCTTAGCAGGCATAGGAATTCTGTGTTCCACTGTGCCCTTTCAGCATGCCAAATTGGAAGGATAGGAAAAGCCCAGACTTTGAATCAATCTTCAATTTTCATCATTGCTCTGCTACTTCAGTGTTGTGTGATTGTGGCCTGGTCACTTGCCCTTTCTGAACCTCAATATTTTTATCTATAAAGTAGGCATAATTCTACCTATTGAAAGGATAGTGTGAGAATCCAGTAACAACCTGTGTAAATCTGCCTAACACAGCTCTGGAGCCCATCGGATACTCCCTCTGTTCCCTTCTCTATGACCAGTGGTTTCTGATAAGAGAAAGCCGTCTTCCTGAACAACAACTACCTTTCCCTATCAATAATCTCCCTGTTCATTGATGCCACCTTAGGGACTATCTCTGGGTGTTGGTATCTTGGCCCTGGGGAGAGGTGAGGAGGTTGACAGGGGAGGTCAGTGGATCTCTTTTCCAATTTGGCTTTGGAACCATGGACCGGAGATAACAGGGAGTTCTGTTCAAAGAAAACACAGTGGAAGCCCGTGTGCTCTGATGTGGGATAAAGCTGGGCCATGCTATCTGAAGTGGCCTCCAGATTGTGAAACTCAACCCTGTTCATCCTCCCCGCAAACATCCTGGTGGCTATGTGGTCGTGGACAGCTATCATTATAGCATCAATCCATCTCTGGCCCCAGACCTCCCAAGGCCATCTGAAAACCAAACTCCTGGCAAGGACCAAACGGAAAGGACATTAAGTTTGAGCCCAGAAGTTGGAAATGTGAGGCTGGTTAGAAACCCCAAAAAAGGAACAATCAGGAGCTACTCTCATTTAATGCTCTTTCTATTGAAGGAATATCTTTGTCACTGCAGTTCTCCAGGGCAATCTAATAAAGTCTCTGTAAAGGAAACTGACTCCACGCATAGGCTGCCTATTGATTTCATCAGTAGTTCTTTAAAGGGTTCAATTAAGGGTAAGAAGGAAAGCAAAGTAAAGTTGTGTCTGAAGAGTGGGAAAACCCAGATCCAAAAAATGTGAAGCTGGAATTTTTCAGCCCTTCTAAAATGTGATAAGGATCAGAGTGTAAGAGAGGCAGTCAATTCTGTCATTAGGACAGCTCACAAAAGGGAGAAAGAGAAGAAACACGGAAAATTATTGACAAGGGCATGAAGACAGTGCCTAACAAAGATGGTGCTTTCTCAATCCTCCAAGAAAATACCCCACCTTTTCTCCTCAATATTCATACCTTCCTCATTTTTAAAAACGTTGTAGCCAGCCAGTTCCAATCGACTGTCATTTTTCTTTTATTTATTCAAAATGTGTGCTTGGATATTAGTTTTAGACCCTATGCTAGACAGGTGGAAAAAAAGATGAACAAAAATAAACAGTCTTGCTCTCAGAAGATTCAAAATTTAATTGGGAAGATAGACATGAATCAAGTAATCGCTTTCGTTAATGTTTGATTACAAACTGATACGTAAGTGTTCGGAAGGAAGAGAACTTGGTGATAAGAGAGGGAAATTGACCTACACTGGATAGGGGCACAATTGAAAGCTTCCCTAAGGAAGTTACTTGTAAGTTGTTGCCAAAAATACAAATAAAGCAAAAGTATATCAAAAGAGGAATGAATAAGGAAGACATTGGGTAATGCACCAATTACAGGAAGACTAGAGGGAAGAATAAACTCAGAAAATGTCAGGAATCAAGAGAAGCTGGCAGCAGAATCTCTCCTGGACTTGCTCCCAAGCACATAGCCACTCCTGCTCCATGATGTGGCTACTGAGGTCAGTAATTAAGTCTCATTGTCCCTTTGTCTTTTTGTCACTAACTCAAGAAACAAAACCTGGAGTGGAAATTCCCAACTGTACAAACCTAGGTCAGGTGCCGAAGACATAGGCTCCCTTTCTTTTGAATCACATAATGGGAATTCTGAAAACCAGGAAGAGGAGTGGAACGCTGGCTGACAAAAAATAAATAAAAAGAAAACCTCCACCATGGGGGAGAGGGGGAGAAAGTCATGGCAGAGAGTGAGAACTGCATGCACAGTAGCCCTTGCCTAAGTGTAGAGACACTGAGAGAGAGAGAGATAGAGATAGAAGAGGCTGAAATCCAGGCAGAGTTATATTGATTCAGTTCTTACAAAACTGGTAAGATTTGGGTCTTTACCTTGAGGCAGTAAGAAACCATTGATGACTTTATCAGCAGAGGAAAGGCATATTCAATTGCATTTTGGAAAGATAATTCAGAGTACAGGAGAGAGAACAGACAGTGGGATCACAAGAGCAAATGGGGAGCAGTGTAGTAGATACCGTGATGTGTATCCCAGGTCCCCACTTCAGGACTGAGGCACATCTCCCCGGCTACAGAACTGTTTGTTGCTGACAACTCACAGTTAAATCCCTTTTTGAGACTAGCCCTTGGCATAAGGAAGCTGCCACAGGGAGGCTATGTCCCTCCCTGGAGACAGCTGGCATCAGATGACTAATCAGCATTGCTACAAAGGCTTTATCTGAGGTGGCTCTGAAGGGCTATCTGAGCTCCAGAGCTCTCTGTGGGATCAGCTGAGGTCTCATGGCAACTGCATCACAGTTTCACCTCTCCTCCTGCCCAATCCTGCTACCCTCACTCCTCATCATTAGTGACTCCTGAAACAGTCCTCAGTACTCTTTCTGCCTACAAATCTCCATCTCAATGTTTTTTTTTCCTCAGGAATCTCGACCCAAGACAGCATGACAAGCAGAAGACTATAGGAGCCTAGCAATGAAAACAGGGTAGCCTCAACTATGGTAGGAGTGGATACTGGGGAGAGAAGTGTGCTGATTAAACTTTTCAAGGCCCAAGGGCCTGAGAATCGTATGAGACAAGAGACCATTTGCAGAGTCAAGAAAAGAAACTCACCCCTTCCTAGATTAGATGCTTCCAACTTCCCTAGCGGTTGAATGGAAGAGAACAGTCATTCCTTCACACACTGGCCCAAACACAATTTCAAACCTTTTCCCTATTCTAATAACCACTAATGCTCCTGCTGCAGTCGGCATCTGCCATAGTGTGGGATGTGTTGGGAGCTGGCTGCCTCCAGAGCTGAGACTCTTAAGACTGGAGCAGCTGTTCCAGCTCTGGCTCTCCTGATTCTTTGTAGCCATGTCACTAAATTTCCAACAGTCAGTTCACTTTATGGCCTTTTTTCCCCTTCTGTTTGTAATACTGCTACCGCCCAGTGCAGAGGCTGCCAAGAGGGTTGATTCCAAACACAGGGCTTTTAAAAGGTGGCAGATGAGATGATGTCATGGCATGGAAGGTAAAAGCCCCTTTCTTCCTTCAGAGTGGTTTAACCAATAAAATTAATTTGCCTGTTTAAAATTTAAAATAAAGACAAGATGGTTTAATTTTTCAATAAAGAAGTTTGGCAGGAAGAAAGGGAGTTATTAGCATGCTGATCAGGGTGAAGAGGAAACCAAATGTAGACAGATCATCCTGAAGCCACACTGAAGGGCCTCACCTCTCTTCTTCCATCTGCTGGTTGCAGAGGGAGCTGCCATGATGCAGCTCCAGCCAAGGGACAAATGGGCAGGCAGCGTAGGAGCTGATAGAAGCTGTGGGCATTGCACAGATGGCCCGCTTGAGCCATTAAGAGAAGTGACCAGTTCAGAACCATTCTCAAAAGACATTCCAGGGCTTAGCAATGACAATCGCCCCTCAGCCTCCCTCTCTGTAGCTGAGGCCCAGCTCTCTTTGCCTTTTGTGGCAACCATCAAACAGATGAACTTTGCAAAGCCTCATGAATTCCTGGCAGCTCTTCTGCAGTGCTTCCGTCTCTTGCTCTTTCTCCCCAACTGGCTACAGATGGATCAGCATTTCCTCCACAGCTGGGATGGCAGAACCAAGTCCCAAAGGGGCAATTTCATTATCTCACCCTCTGCTTCCACCTTCCGGCCTCCCCATGACCCACCGTTCAAAAGAATGATTATAGCTCTCCACTGGAGGATGACGTTGACATTGAATCTGTATTCAAAGTTGGAGAAACTTGAAAAATTCCAAAGACTTGTAAGAACTTTTGAAAGATTCTGCTTACTCCTAATAACCCATGTTTTACCAGGGTATCATACTTGCAAGATTATAAGATTCTGTTTTACAAAGTGCTCTCGCATACATTATCTCATGTGATGCATATATGATTATATCCCATTTTCTAGGTAAGCAAACTGATGATCATGGGGAAGGTGAGAGGATAATAACATTTTTTGAGACTAATCTACGCATTACAGGCTCTGTGGAAGCTCTACCCCATAACTCAGCTAAATCTTCACAATCAGCCCTGAAAAGTAGGAAATTATATCCCATTTACAAATGAGGAGATAGACAGTATTGACATGATCACCCCAAATCACGTAACTGGCCTTGGATTTGTAGTTAGGCCAGACTACTTCAAATACTTTCCCTGCACTGGCTGCAGGTTTACTTCATTTTCCTGGCAGATGGATAAATCTGTCTGGTCCACTCATTCCTCAGCTGCCCTTCGAAGCTAGAATGTCTAGCAAACTCTCACCCCAGTGAACATATTTTTGTGCACCTGTTAAAAAATGCAAAATGCCTTTAATACACCTGGAAAGACAAGTTACACCACAGTTCTCGTCTTCATTCAGCATCCAAACAGGGAATAAATTCAATATTGTCATCACCATCATTACCATCTCCATTACCCTATCATTATCATTATCTTCATCAAATCCTGTCTTTGGAGCTCCCTCAAGCACTTTGCCTTCCTTAGCGGGCATTTTTTAGAGGACAAAACAGACACAGTCCTTGCTTTTGATTTGCATTTTGTGGTAATGTAGAGTGAGAATTTAGTCTCTAGAGCTAGTGGAAATGAACGAACATTTAGGATCAGTGACTTAAGAAAATTCAATGGTTGAACTGAAGTAATAGGAATCTGTTTACAAGACAACCCTTATAAATAGCATAAAATGAGTATGCTTCTCAAAAAAAGCAATTAATTAACATTTAACTACTGTACATGTTCTATTAACTAAACATCTCTACAAATGGCTTGTGGAATGGACAATTTATTCCCACCCTTTGGGTTTTCAACACTAATGGTGGAAGTGAAAAGAGGAAAATGCTTGATGTGTAGCAAAATAACCATTCTGTCAAGGTTCAGAAGAGTTCTCTAAGGATGTAATAACAACACAGAGTTGGATGTATCGCTTTCTCCACAGTCCCCCCTCACCACTCCCACATTCACTTTGCAGAACAGAAGGACTTCCAGGAAATGTGGACAAGTGCCTGGCATTCCCAACAAGGCCAGCTGCGTTCCCAACACCTAGTAGAGTTCCCGCTGCATCACACACATACAATACGTATGTGTTAAGTTCATTAATGACCAAACTCACCTCTTCTAATTGCTCTGATAAAAAGTCTCTTTGCCATTATTTCTCATTGCATATTGCAATTTTTACTTTTCTCCACCCAAAATAAAAGCAACTCTGAAAGATGTTATAGAGTCAACAGTAATCATTTTCCCATTTTCAATCTTTTCATATCATTAGCATTCTGAAAACAGAGGCAATTACTTTGTATTTGTTCCACCTCTTCAAACCCCAAAGCAGTTATTTTTTTTCTTTCTCTCCAGTGCTGCTTGTTATCCGTTTTCTTTCCCCCAACTCACTGTGAGTTGGAAGACAGGGATCCTACCTATTGGTATCCTTGGCTACTTGCTCAGGAGCATGTTCATAGTGAGTGCTTAATGAAAGCTTTTTATTTCTGAATGGAATCAAACATTGCTTGTTCTCTGGAAACCTAAACTATTTCTCTATCTGGGACATTTGAGATGCAGTCCTCCCCAGAAACAGAGAGATGGCCTCAATGACTGTGGACTGATCCTTCCCTCCAGAAGTGCCCAAGATTCTGCTCACCCCATCTTTAGTCAAGGGTGAGGGAGAGCCAACTCTGCAATCCCTTCTTCTGGGTTTTAAAAATGTGAGTGACAACCCTGCAAGCTGAGTTACTGGAGCCTATGCCTCAGTGATGACTTATATGCATTGTGGGGCCAAAATACAAAAACAAGGCCATTCACGAGGCTCTGCGGTTTGGTGGGGAAGAGTGACGTCTGGAAAGTGGGGGGTGGGCGGAGCTGATGAGCACCATTTTCATTAACTTACAGAAAATCATTAGTGTTCAACTTATGGACAAAAAGTTCCCTCTTGGCTAAACTAATTCATTTTCCAGGTCAGGCTTTCCTGTGTGTGTCTGAGTACACGTGCGCTGGGATGTGTGGGAGTCATTCTTTTTTCTGCTGCATGGTTGATGTGTGCATGTGTCTGGGACTCATTACATGACTGAAAATGTAAGCAGCTGGAAATTCATGGGACAAAAAGGCTGAGCTCATTACCAGGAACATTAAAGACATGGCCTATGGGGAGGTAAATTGTTTAACGTTAAAATCAGAATTATTTGGCCTTTGACCCTGATGACCACCCTCTTAGACATAATTCTCTCTACTTTGGGCTTTTTATCACCCCAATGTTTGTTGGTTCTCTTCTTGTCATTTAGTTCCCTTCTTATTCAAATCATAGATCTAAACCCATCTGAAGAATATGAATGTATCCCAAATTTCTATGGCATTCTTCTTGTCTAACTACCTAATTTCATTGGATGAGCTCATTCACCCCCATTATATTCCAAGATGCAATTCCCAAATTATATCTCTAGTCCCGACCTTCTTCCAGGCTCCAGACTGATTACACAAGCTCTCAAATTCATTTCTTCTCTTGTTTCTATGTCAGCTGATGGCACCAGCATATACTCAAATTTCTCAAGATGGAGCCCCAGATCTGCCTTCCATTCTTCCTGCCTGCATCTTCACTCTCAATCTGTGGCCAAGTGAAACTGATTTTCTACTATGAATTATTATGTTTTTGTCTAAAAAATGCTCATCATATTCCAGGTCCTGCCTTAAGAGCTTTACGACCCTGTGAGGAAGGCACTACAACTGTCTCTAGTTTAGAAAGAAACAAATGGAGATATTGAGAGGTTAAGTAACTTGCTCAAGGTCACACAGTTCAAAAATGACAGAGCTGGGAAAACCCAGGTGCCTGGGTTCAGCATCCCCGTTCTTGAATCCTGTTCTCTGCTGCCCCTGTATATCCAATTCCACTGCCTGGTCAAGTCATTGTCTTTCAATTAACAGCCATCTCTTTATCTTCCTCCTGCACAGCAGTTTTTTCTTTCTAAAACACCAACCTCTTTTCTATTGTCTCTAATCTAATCTGACTTAAGTAGATCTGATATATACTAATTAAAATCCAAACTTTCCAGAACCTCTGAGGCCCTTCAGAATACATCCCTGACTGACCCCCAACCTCATGCCCTGCTACTTTTCTTTTCCAAACACCTTGCCTCTGCCCCCTCCCTCCTTCTGGCCTTCCATTAATCTAATAACAATTATGCAGGCATCAAGGTATTGAGCATCTAGGAAGTGTCAGTCTTTGTAATAGACACTTTATGTATTTGTTCTCATTATCATAGCAACCCTACAATGTAAGTGTTTGTCATATCTTCTTTTTGCCAATGAGGAAACTTGCACTCTGAAAAATTAAAACTAATCTAAGGCCTCTTTGGAAGTGAGTGGTTGAGTTAGGATTTGAATATAAGTTCTGAACACTTTTACACTGTTGGTAGGAATGTAAATTAGTTCAACCATTGTGGAAGACAGTACGGAGATTCCTCAAGGATCTAGAGTTAGAAATACCACTTGACCCAGCAATCCCATTACTGGGTATATACCCAAAGGAATATAAATCATTCTACTATAAAGACACACACACATGTTTGTTTATTGCAGCACTATTTACAATAGCAAAAACACAGAACCAACCCAAATGCCCATCAATGATAGACTGGAAAAGGAAAATGTGGTACATATACAAGGTGGAATACTATGTAGCCATTAAAACAGAATGAGATCATGTCCTTTGCAGGGACATGGATGAAGCTGGAAGTCATCATCCTCAGCAAACAGAAAACCAAACACTGCATGTCCTCACTCATAAGTGGGAGTTGAACATTGAGAACACATGGACACGGAGAGGGGAACAACACATACCAGGGCCTGTTGAGGGGTGGGGGTGAGAGAAGGCAACTTAGAGGACAGGTCAACAGATGCAGAAAACCACCATGGCACATGTATACCTATGTAACAAACCTGCATGTTCTGCATGTCTCCCATTTTTTAAAGAAGAAATAAACAAAAAAAATAGGTTCCAAATTCACACCCTTTTTCCTATTCGATCAATAAATACATGCAAAAGTATACAAATAAATCTTAGTGGTATTTTCTGCGTTGCAAACATGCCATTTGACAATATTGCTGTGTGTGTACTTGGGAAATGCTCTTCAGCATTCCTTAGGACATTTACAAAAGGTGGTGGCAGGAGTGAGGGGTGGAGAGAGGACTATTGAGTTGTCTGCTGGCTTGATCGGGGAGGGCCAGTGTACTTGGCCACCTGGCTGCACTCAACTCAAATAATCAGGAGCTCCAATCCCAAAGAACATTAGCTAATCATCATCAGAAAACAAACAAACAAGTGAGCAGCCAATCATATAGTCTGAGCCTTGTAGCTTAAATGAAGGGATGGAAGGTTCATCAGACTCAAAACTCGGCCACCAGAAACAAGTAAAGATGTTTTGTTAGAAGTTCCCCTGAAGTTTTCTTTTGGCTCCTACTGTGCAAAGAAAGGAGAACACCTGGATTCCACAAATTGTGCAAACCATGCCCACATCATAAAGTGAAGGAAAGGAAGACAGCAAGCCTCATAAAGTATGTGTTGGGCCGCTGAGCTGCTCCTGGGAGCAGCTCCTGCTGCCACCCTCCTCGCTCAGCCAAGTTATCCACATCGCCAACACCAGAGGGCACTCTGCCTTCTAGCAGACAAATGTGTGTGCCTGGGCCCTGAGGTTGGGGATTATGCGGTCCACAGACAAGGTCTCTACTCAGTCCCAATGCAGATCACTCCGATTTAGATTTTCTAGTGGGGTACAGGGTGTTATAGCAGATGGGACTTCTTGCTGAGTACAAGAAATAAATGTTTTTCTCCCCAACTATCATGTCAACATTTTTCCCTGAATCTCAATTCCCTATAAGAGGATGAACAGAAACAACTACATGTGGTGAAAACTCAACTCAGGACTCCGTATTTTGATCCTGAAACGGAGAGTCCTATTTTTCCCAGTGTTGACGTCTATCCTCAGATAAAACCTCCCTGGCTACTTATTGCCCTGGCCATAGTCCTCTAATCAGGACTGCTAATTAGAAAAAAGACTAGAGGTTAAAAAAAAATGTTTTATTTCATTTAGGATCTTATAATGCAATATCATAAATTGAGTGGCTTATAAACAAAGAAATTTAATTCTCTCAGATCTGGAAGCTGCGAAATCCGAGATTAAGGCCGAGTCATGTCTGATGAGGACCTGCTTTCTGACTCAAAGAAGGTGACCTATTGCTGCATCCTCACGTGGTAGAAGAGAAAAGTGGCCTCTCTGGGTTTTCTTTCATGAGGACTCCAGTGATCTCTCAAAGGTCTCACCTCCAGATACCACCACTTTGAGGAGTTAAGATTTCAACATTTGAATTTGGAAGGAACACAAACATTCAAACAATGGCAGAAAAGAATGAATGAACTTAACAGGATGCTAACTATATGTTATGCAGGTTACTTTGGGTGGGGGGATGGTTTTGTACATATATCTTCTTAATCTTTACAGTCGGCCAATGAGATCAATGACACAATCCCATTTTACACATGATAAAACTGAGGTTCAGGGAGATTAAAGAACATGTCTGGGTACAGCATAGATATGGATAACAGAATGACAATTCAAATAGAAAAATAATTCCAAAGGCCATGCTTTAGGCTAGAGGTTAGCAAACTATGGCCAATGGGTCAAACACAGCTTACCACCTGATTTTGTACTAATGTTTTGCTAAAACACTGCTATGGCCATTCGTTTATGTAATTGTCTATGCCTGTTTTTATATCACAACAGTGGAGTTGCATAGTTGTGACAGAGACTGTATGGCCCACAAAGCTTAAAATATTTACCCTGTGGCCTCTTACAGAAGGTTTGCCGAACTCTGCTTTAGGCATATGTGATTTGAGGCACAAAGAAAAGCCCTAACTTAAAACGTTTTCACAATAATGCCTAAAATTTTACTTCTACTCCTTTGAGATCAGTATCACCCTAGGACCCTATCAAATTTGAGGCATTGAAGCAGAATCGTACATCTGCAACATAATTTATGAATACCTTAAATAGTAATAGGGTTTAGAGCTTGGAGAGGATTGAGGGTTCTGGGAGATTAATTTCAAAACTTCTCATCTGTACAACTGGCAAAGAGAAGGTTCTAAATTTAAAGGACTATATCACTAAGTACTGTGACATGTTTGGGCTCAAGCAACTTTGCTGTAGGACTGAACTTAACTGAGCAGAACACAGTGGGGCACTCCTGCCCATTTCATAAGAGTCTCATGGATCCTGGGTTTTCCAGCAGCATTGAGAATTCAGCGGAGCTCTGGGTTCCTGGATCAATGCTATTCCAGGGTCTCCAGATCCACCAGCACTGAAAACATGGTAGTGAACTAGTAGATTTATTGTTCCACTCACATCTAAGGGGAGTTTCTCAGAGAAGTGGGAACAGATTCATAGCTAGGAATAGCATCTCTGTGCAATTTCCTGGAACTGAGGCTGAGGACTTCCTGCACAGCTAGTGAAGCAGCGAGAAGACAAGGATAATCTAGGAGTATACTTTAGGAATTATTGGAAATACTTTGAATAGGGAAACTATGAAAACTTACACTTTTAGCTCTTTAAGATTTAGAAACAGGCTCAGTACCATTGAAACTAGGTTTTTAATTTTAATCAAACCATATTTGTACTCACAAGCTGACAAAGCTAAAAAGTTTTAACTTCTGTATCAGTCGACTGGAACAATGAGAATTACACCACCACCACCCCCTCCAGGAGTTAGAAAGTAAATTATTTTCAAGGTATTTGGCATTTTTCTCTATGAGGTGGCTCTGACAGCTAGGTTAAGCATCTTTCCACTCACTATGCATCTATAATAATAGGACCTATAATTCTCTGTTACCCTACCATCACATAGGAACAACTCCAACATGTGTAAGCCAAGCTGTCCTCCCTCCTGCATCTTGTCCCTTTCTTATAGTAGTGCAACAGCTACAGCTTTTGTAGCTAATTAGATCTTAATTTTAATCCCAGCCATTATCTTTAATGGTTATGTATGTCAGCTTGAACATTTATTTAGCTCCTCCAAATGGCTATTTCGTAATCTGAAAGATGGGTGATAAAATATCTACATCACAATGAGATGGAGTATGTAAATTGTGTTGTATGGTGTCTTCTGGTTTCTCAGTAATATGTCTTCTGCTCAAAATACCAGGATGAGTCATTGGTCTGATAGTGAAGGAGCCATGCATCCTCCTCTTTCTTCAGGCATATGTTCCTTCTGACTACCTTGAACCCATTTCAGTTATCAGGGCTGGGTCAGTGACTGGGAGGGTTCTGTGCCATCTCCCTACTGTTTCTATCTCCTTACCTGTCTGTGTCTTTCACTTCCTGGGTTTCTTCTCTTTTTTTAAAGAATTTTACAAGGATTTACTCATAAACCAGCAAGTGCACTGTCTACAAAATGACATCATGATAGATTTCATCAGTCTTAGATTTATACATCAGCAAAAAATGAAATAAAATCATCAATATCAGGCATCAATAGTAGCCCATAGGTGATACAACGACTCAGGACAGTCGGAAGACTCACGGCTCCTGTGTTCTCCTCTTTCACATGTGGTTAGCTCCTTGGTTATAGTAACGGTGGTTGTAATGATGAGGATGGTGTGGCAACCATTTGTTAAGTATCTGTTATCTATCACATATTGTATTTGCCCTCTACAGAGGGAGTCTTAATCCTCTACGACTTTATATAATGGCTATGATGTTCATTTTATAAGAGGGCACTGGGGTTGACTCGCCCAACAGCTCATAAATAGCTGAGACAGGATCCAAATTCAGTTCCGACTCTAAAATTCACGCTCCTTCCTCTCTGTAACACTCTTAGATGTAGGCTTACCACATCTTTCTTCTGCCTCATTTGCCCTCCCTTCCTCCTTTATTTCTTCACTCATTTCTTTCCTAAAAAAAAAAAAATATTTTAAAACCTCATTTTTTCCGTTTCCCTTTCTTGCTAAGAAACACATTTGAGAAATCATCTTTAACAATATCAAATCATTTTTATTGGTGCTCTGCAAAAATGATAGTGGTGTCACACCAGGCACTCTGAAAGGCTAGTATATTATAGAGGAAAACTGCTCAAACTGCAGCTTCATGCTGTGGTGCTGTTCACAACTACTTCTTAATCTGCTACCCTGGGGCTATGAATGACAACCTGTAAAAGTTCTTAGAAAGCTAAAGCTAGGAGGGAAAAAGAGGTCTAGATTCACATTGACTTATTTAACCAATGTATATTATACTTGAACTATCCTTGAGACTGTACTAGGCACTGGAGATGAAATGGTAATCAAGCCTTAGTATCTGCCCTCATGGCACATATAATCTAGTGTGAAAATACAAACAAGTGGCTGGGCACGGTGGCTCGCACCTGTAACCTCAGCACTTTGGGAGGCCAAGGTGGGCAGATCACAGGGTTAAGAGATCAAGACCATCCTAGCCAACATGAGAAAATGGAGTAAAAAGAGAGAGAAAATGGTTGAAAAGGAAAGCAAAGAAAACCGAACATATGTATAATTGAAGTCACTGAAAGGACACTCTTCTCTATATATATATTATATACATTATATATTATATATATATAGTGTGTGTGTGTGTTTGTGTAATATCAGAAACTTTTCCAGAAATAAGAGAAAAAGAAAATCTACATACAGAAAGTGTTCACCTTGTATCTGGGAAAATTGACCTGGAACGATCAGCTCTGAGACTGATTCTAATAAAACTGAAGACTTAACTAATTATGATAAAGATAACAAAATTGCACAGGTATCAAATTTCTCAAGCAGAAACCTACAAAGGAAAACAAGAGTTAGTAATTTCAACAACCTCAAGGAGAGAAAGCAGGAGCCAAGGACTGTATATGAAACTAAGCTCTCCTGCAAGCAGCAAATCTACAGAAAGACAATTATAAATGTGCAAGAATTCAGGAAGTGCTCCTTTTAGAAATGCTCTTCTTAGAAGTATTTCCTAATGAATCTACTAGAGCACAAGCTCCATGCAATCAAGAGATGACTGGGAAAATTTAGCCAAGGGACTAACAGTGAGAGATTAATACATTTAATCAAAGATTCAAGACTAAAACAAGGGTGGGCCATGAATGAGAAAATAGTATGTAAACATTCTATGTTTTGATAAAGTGTAAAAATGCAACTGAATATGAGAAAGAGAAAATTAAAATGAAATAATTGATCATTTAATAGGAAATAGGAGTCAAATGGTATCATTTAAAACCAACATACAAGATAGTGAAAAGTTAAGTAGGTAAACAAAGGGCACCATAAAATGTATAGACACAAAACTAATCATTACTTTAAAAATACAAACCTTTGTAAATACTAAAACACATTTATTCAAACAACAAAGAGTGATATATACAAAGACTCTGTTGCATAAAGTAATATGACAGTGTTGAGACCAAACATATTAGTCACATCAACAAATGTAACTAGGCTTAATTTGACCTTTCTTTTCTTTTTTGGAGACAAGGTCTCACACTATCTCCCAGGCTGGGGTGCAGTGGCCATCACTACTCACTGCTGCCTTGATCTCCCAGGCTCAAGCAATCCTCCTACTTCAGCCTCCTAAGGAGCTAGGATTACACATCATCATGCCTGGCTAATTTTATTGTTGTTTTTGTAGACACAGGGTTTCACTATGTTGCCCAGGCTGGTCTCAAATTCCTGGGCTCAAGCTATCCTCTCACCTCAGCCTACCAAAGTGCTGGGATTACAAGTGTGAGCCACTGCACCTGGCCTCAGTTTACTATTAAAAGAAAATGATTTCAAATTGACTCAAAAGTAAAGCCCAACTCTATGCCATACAAGATAACATCTAAAATAATTTAACTCAAAGAGGTTTAAAATAAATCAATAGAAAAAGAGATTCAAGAGTAACAAGAAAAAAGAGCAGAGTAGCAATCCTAATATCAAAGTAGAATTCAATAAAAAAACATAAATAAGGCAAAGCATATTTTATAACATTAAAAGCCAAAATTTACAATTATACATATACATATATATATAAAATCACAGACACATATATATGTATATTTCACAGCAACTACCTGTATAAAGCAAAACTACAGGAGATGCAAAAGAGGTAGAAAAAAATACAGAATAATCAGAGACTTTAACATGTTCTCAGTACATTAGAGTTTACAGTATTTAGGTAGTTTTAGCAGGCTGAAAGAACGTAATCAATAGTGTAGATCTTAATAATACATATATAACAACTCACCATGATAATAAAGAATATAACTTCTCAAGAACAAGTAGCATTCATAATAATTGATCATACACTCTTTTGCAAAGACAATGTTGGTAACTTTCATCAAATAGAAAAATTACAAAAATACTCTCTGATCACAATGCAATTTAAATTCATTCAGAAATTTAAATTGACACCAAAAACCAAAATATGCTTTCACCAGGAAAAAAAAAAAAATTCAATTGAACACTTTTTGAGTAAATGGAAAAATACAAACAGGAATTACAGAATTTCTATAAAAATAATGCTAATAAAAAATACTATATATCAGAATCAATGAGATATATTTATAGATGATGATTAGAGTAAAATTCTTAGCTTTGAAAACTTATATCAATAAATCTAAAAATGAAAATAAATTAAATACCCAGCTCAGAAATTAGGAAAGGACAACAAAGAAAACTAAAGGAAAGTACAAGAAAGAAATAATAAAGGTAAAAATGAAAGTTATTTATGAGGTAGAGAAAAAACCAAATTCATAAATATTCTAGTTTTTTAAAATATATAAACAAAATAGACAAATGGCTTCAATTTAATGGAAAAAAGGAGAGAAAATATAGAAATACAGAATGAGAAATGACAAGGGATAAATACTAATACAGAGGAAGATTTTAAATCACAAAATTAATTTGCATACATGTATGTAAAAAATTAGAGAGCTAGATGAAATGTGTAATTTTCTATGAATATTTAATTTACCAGATTGACTTGAGTAGAAATAGAAAGATTAAATGATCCATTTCTGAGGAAGAAACGGCAAAAAGTATGAAGGAACTATCCAACCAAAAAGCACAAGTCCAGGTGGTTTCACAAGGGAAATATTACTAAAACTTTAGCAGTCACCAGATAAGCCTGATGGTACGTCACTTGTCTCTGAGAATAGAAAATGGAAGAGAATTTTCAGATCCCTTTAATAAAGCAAGTGTAATATTTATATCTAAACCTGATAAAAATAGCACCAAAAAAGAAAACTACAGACTAATATAACATAGGATTACTGATGCACAAATCCCAAATAAAATATTTTCAAGTAAACTTCAACAGCACATTATGAATACACCATGACCAAGCAGAATTTATGTTAGGAATGCAGGAATTGTGCATTATTAAGAAACTGATTACAAGAATTCAACAGATTAATAGGTTTAAAAAGAAAAATTTTATAATTATCTTCAATTATGTTTAAAAGATATTTAACAAAGTCAAACACCTATCTTAACAAAAATAGGTAAGATTACAGGAATAGACATCATTTTCTTATCTTGATAAAATATATACAGAGATACCTCAGTCCTAAAGCTAACATCTTACTTAATGGAGAAACATTAGAGATGTTCTAACAAGAGTGAGGAACAAGGCTAGGATGGAACTTACCCTTATTACATTTAATATATTGGGGATACTAGCCCATAAAATTAGAGAAGAGCAAAAAGTTAAAGTCATAAGAATTGGAAAAGAAGTAAAACTATTGCTATTTGCAGATAGAATTATGACATGCCTGAAAACCCTTAGAGAATAAGATAAACTAATTTAACAAATTTTTTTAAATCAGTAAATATGCTATAAAATTAACATCTAAAAATTAATAGCTTCCATATACACAAATAATAATCAAGCAGATGTTATATAACGGAAAAGAAAGCCCTATTTATAAAAGCAAATGTATAAAATGAAATAAACGTAGAAATATAGAAAACCTATGTGAAGAAAACTTTTTTTAGAAAAAGGCAAAAAGTACATTTCAACAAATGGGAAGATATTATTTATTTGGCTATAGGAAAACTGCTTTGGACTGAGTGTGTGGTGTCCCCCCCAAATTGTATGTCGACACCCTAATTACCAATGTGAAGGAGAGGCCTTTGGGAGGTGGTTAGGTTTAGAGGAGGTCAGGAGTCCTCTGATGAGTATGTCCTTACAAAAAGAGAAAGAGACATAAGATCTCCCTCTGTCCTTGCATGAGGAAAAGGCCATGTGAGAAAATAGCCAAGAAGCATGCCTTCCCCAAGAACCTGACCATGCTGGCACCCATATGTTGAACTTCCAGCCTCCAAAACATGAGGAATAAATGCTTGTTGTTTAAAACACTCTATGTCAATTTGTTATAGCAGTCCAAACTAAGATAGTATCTCAGTTGAGCAATCCCAGCTGATGGTACATGGAATAGAAGCAACCCTTCCCACAAAGCCCTGCCCAAATTGCAGATTGGTACCCAGATCTTGATTTCTAAAACCATTCGCCACCAGGAGAAATGGCCAATTTCTGGGCTGGGGCAAATAAAGTAAACATAAGCCTAAAATACATTCTTATGCCAGAAAGTAAAGGAACACTAAAAAATATAAAAGCAGAAATATGTTATAAGGGTACATGAGGCACCTGGAAAAAGCTCCAACTGACCAAATGTGGGGGATTTGATCATTGAAATAAACAAGGATAGCAATAGATTACAACCTATTAATAAAATTGAACTCATTAATCCACACTGTAAATAAGCAAGCAAATAAACAAATACATTAAGAAAAGAGAAAATTCATTCCTATAATGGAATGCTTACTTATAAAAATATAGGGAAAAAGTATGAATTTTGAAAACCGCCTTTTTGTAATCATCATAGTAAGAATTGATTCAGGCTAGAATCATCATAGATGTTAAATCTGGGGAACAGAAGAGTTTGATGGTAAGAAGGTACATCCCAAAGTATCTCCCCACACTAAATGATTAAGTACAATAGGAAAAATAATAATTATATTGTGGAGAAACTGAACAATGCCTAAATCAAATGATCAAAATTAACATCATCTATAAAGGAGAAACAGACATGATGTCACTTCATGATATCTTGACAATAACATAATATAATTTATCTAGTAGTGCTTTCAAAAGTTAAAACCCTGATTCTAAACATGAGGAAATGTTAGAAAAATCACATTTAGGGACATATTATTAAATAAACAGCCTTTATTTTTTTTAATGCCAATGGTAGGAAAGACAATGAAAAGCAAAGAAACCATCTCAGATTAAAGACTAAAAGTCATGATAACTAAAATCAATACCTGATCCTAAACTGGATCTTCCAAGAGAAAAACCAAAATTACTTCCTATAAAAAAAGTATTGGGAAAATCAACAAAAGTGGAATAGGAATTGTAGATCAAAGTAATCGAAGTTAAATCTCCTGTATGTAATGGCAAAGGTCACTTCTGATGAGCAGAATATAAGACCGGATCTCTATTCTCAAAGACTCTCTATTCTAATTGAGAAACGGAAACTGCCACATGTAACAATCAAAGAGCAATACAAAAACTGGTGGCAAATTATGACAACAGAAAGTGATTAACTGAACCAGTGATTTAAGAAGCCTTCACAGAAGAGATGACATATTAACGCTACCTGGGAGGAGGGGTTGGTTTGAGGTAATCAGCGAACGACAGGCTATCCTTTGTAGACATAATACCAGTATAAGCTAAGGCCAGGAGGTGAGAATAAATACAGCTCATAAAGTGTGAGAGAGATTTGCGGTAGACAGTCAATGATGGGGAACAATGGGAAAAAATCATTCAATATGTAAATGCGAAGCACCACAAACTTCAAATACACCTCAGTTTGGTTAGAAGAATTTAGATTGTGCAAATACAAGGGGTTTTTTTTGTTTTTTTGTTTTTTTTTTTTTTAACTTTGGAAGCTTTAAATATTTTGCCCAAATGTTTTTTTCCTGAGAGTAAGGCCTGTCTTACGAAGGAGACCTCTAACTACTGCTGTCCATAAAACTTTCTGTGATGATGGAAACATTCTAAATCTACACTATCTAATACAGTGGTCTCATGTAGCTAGTGTGGCTGAGGAATTGAACTGAACATATAACTACACTTAAATTTAACTAACAAATCTAGCAACAGGTGACCACTGGCCACCATACTGGACACCACAGTTCTGTACCAAAGAATTCTCATAGCAGGCATGAGTGATATAGACATATAGATGTATGCCCTCCTTTCCCACTTGACCTCTCACTTGTAGACATACTTTTAGCACTCTCCTCTAACCCTTGTTTTTGGAAAGGTAGCAGAACATTACATAAGGTACGACAATATCAGAAAGCTTAGAAAATAACTAGGTCAGGGTTTCTCATTTCTGAAACGTAAAGGTCACTCTGAGAGATCATGAAGGTTGAAACGCTCTTGAACACTAAGCAAATACTTAAGAATTTTTTGGTTTTTTTCCTTCTTTTCTTAAGCTCAGCCTTTTGCCTGCTGTAATGAAGTCTGCAGCTCAAGTGATCATAAGCTTGAAGCAGTCTTCACAATGACCTCCCACTAAGGCTCCTACAGGAAGGACATGGAGGCGTCATAAGGCTGGGAGCTCTTTTCACTGTGATCTCAGCTCCTTGAACCCCATGGGAGAGACGCAAATTAAGCTACCAGTCTAAAAATTCAGCTCCCAACATTTTGGCACATTTAGGCTTTTCCTTGGGTATAAAAATCCTTCAGGCCCTTATGCTCAAGAATGTATATTTTCTCTCCTAAAAATAAGTGAGCAGCAGGTGCCATACCAAACAAGTCTTAAATGATTTAAGCTGCAGTTGGGAAGGCTCCATAATGTAATTAATTCCAGTTACTGCTCATTTGGAGCTGGAGGAGGCTTTTGATCTAGCTGCATGAATTTCAGATCATTTCTATTGGACAGTTATAATTTTGTTATCAGTCTTTCCAAGTTGAACTTCTAGTCCATTTGGAGTAATGAGCATGCACAAGCACACACACATCCCTATCAAAGGTCAACATCCATCAATGCTGGTAAGAATAGGCAATATGCAATATTTAAGGGTTACTTCTAATTCTTTTCTAGAATTCCTTATGACATTTTATGCCTTGGCTCTATTTTATCACTGCTAGGAAAATGCCATAAATAATTGGCTTGGGATGGGCAAGGGAATGTGCTCAGCCTCTCTTCTGATTATAAAATAATGTGGAGTGTTTTGTAAAAGAGGCAGAGCAAACTTCTTCCTGTGTGTTTAGATAAATTCAGTTCCAAATAGTTTATTCTCTTTTTTCCCGTAAAAACTTGCCAAACATTTCCATGTTGTTTTGGCAAATCAGCATTACTACACCTAAAAATATTTAAATCTCCACAAAAGAGGACCAAAAAGGGGTAGAAAATCACAGGTCAAACAAAATGTTTAGTTGTGTTTGAAAAAGCATGCCCATGCTAGTCTTGACTATGTATGTATAGAGCTATGTCTATAACATTATGTAAACAACATGTAAGAGGGCATGAAACAGGAGGCTTTTCATGAGAAGGCGAGAAAGGTCAGTTGCTGCAACCTAGAGAAGGCTGAAGATGTAGCCTCATAGTCTTAGATGACACCTGCAGTTCTCATGGACAGTAAGCATGTTACATTGAAAGAAAAGACCCAATGGGGCACTCTGTTAATGAGCACATGCTCCCATTTGAACTTGCAAGGAGTAAGAAAGAGAATAGAGACCAATGGAGCCTCATAGAGGTAAGATAACGTGAAATGCTTCTGTTTCTTTGTACCACACATCCTAGGCAGGTAGTATTAAGCCAGTTTATTTACAGATTAAGTCTGTTGCCATATAGTCTCTTCTAAAAATGCTTTTCTCTGTACCCCACATCTAAAGTGATTAGCTCTGTGATGAGTTTGTATGGATATTTCAATTCCAAAAGTAAAGCCAAAGAATCTCATGATTTGATATCAAGTGAACATTTTAAATCTCATGAGTTATATTATATGCAAACAAAAAAGTAGAGTTTTATCATTCCCCTCCTCTAAAGCAGTAGTGGTGCCCCATGCTGGAAAACACAAGGTGCTTTTTATTCAACAGACGCTCCCTCTTTCTGTCAAAGCCATGAAAAGTTAATGCCATAGAGAATTGAACAAAGAATATATAAACAAACCAAAATATGATCAACATCATTTGAAATCAGGAAATGAGAGTCAATGTTCAGTTATAGTGGATTGTATTATTTCTCCCAATTCGTCACTTCCCCAGGATCTACATCCTTTGCCACTTGACTTTCCAGTTGCTACCACTAAAGGGACAGTGTATTTCCCCTACCCCTGAATTTGGATTGGGACACGTGAGATGCTTTAGCCAATACAATGAAGCAGAAATGACTATGTGTGAGGCCGGGCGCGGTGGCTCAAGCCTGTAATCCCAGCACTTTGGGAGGCCGAGACGGGCGGATCACGAGGTCAGGAGATCGAGACCATCCTGGCGAACACGGTGAAACCCCATCTGTACTAAAAAATACAAAAAAAAAAAACTAGCCGGGCGAGGCGGCGGGCACCTGTAGTCCCAGCTACTCGGGAGGCTGAGGCAGGAGAATGGCGTAAACCTGGGAGGCGGAGCTTGCAGTGAGCTGAGATCCGGTCACTGCACTCCAGCCCGGGCGACAGAGCCAGACTCCATCGTAAAAAAATAAAAAAAAAAGAAATGACTATGTGTGAGTTCCAAGTCTACACCTTAAGAAGCCTGCGTACTTCCACTTGTCCTTTTATTCCTCCAGCATTGGCATGAGCAGAACATTCTCCAGCTTGCTCACAGGTCCTAAGCGTGTGCTGAGCCATGTGGAGCAGAGCTGCACCAGTCACTACAGAGTGAAGCTGAGCATCTCCAGCCAATCTGGAGACCTGTAGTCATTAAAGCCACTCAGCTGAACCAAGACCAGATCTGTGAAAACCCAGGAGAACTGCTGATATGTGAATGATTCCAAAGGATTGTTGTTTCAGGCTCTGTCTTTTGCGAAGATCTGTTCTGCAGAATTCTTGTTGTAATAGCACTCTAATATCAGCCTCCACCGGATTCTTATAGCAACTACTACTTTGGACTACTGCATTCAAATAGGAAACAGGTTTCTAGCAATCTCAGAAATCCCTACACCTCTCTTTCCACCTGCTACCATCTCCCAGTGAGGCTGTTCCCCTTTCTCCAGATCAAACATGAGAATCTTGCCTTCTCTTTACCCATACTGCAACTCAAACTTAACTCCCCGATGAGTTAGATTTTCCTGTACTTGTATTTGACACCTTGCTTACTTTCTCTAAGCCTTAGTTTCTTATTTGGTAAGTGGGGCTAACTATAATAAGCTCTCATTATTGTTACAGTAAGTGAGATAATGCATGTAAACTACCTAGTTATAACAGGAACACAGAACTCAAAAACCAGTAACTGCTATATTCTGACCCTTGAAAATCACTCTCTTTTTAATGAATGGCTGAAACCCAGAGAAAATATTTTACCCTGATAAGATCATTTACAAATAGTTAAGGCAAAAATAATTACCAACTAATTCCAACTTTTAAATAAACAATACTTAACGTGTGACTTGAAAAAATTACTTTGAATTTTTTTTTTTTTTTTTTTTTTTTTTTTTTTTTTTTGCTATCTCTTCTAAGTAATTCTGAAGTTTAGAGAATTCTTAAATTACCTGCAAAATGTTCTCATCTCTTGGAGGTGTTTTAGTCTGATTAGCCTGAAAATTTGAGACTCGAACGATCAATTAACATTTTAGGCATTCACTGAACCAATATTCAGGGATCACCTATAATTCACCAGGCTCCAAGCTAGTTGGTGCTTGAGATTAAGGGGGCATAAGATAATTCCTTCTCCCTGGCAAATTATGAAATAAAAACTTTGGGAAGTTGGTGCATTGACATAGTAACAACCACCCAGCGTGGCATGTGCTGAGTCAATTATGAGTGAAGCTGACATTAACTAGAGTAGAAAACGAGGTAGAAAATAGGTGGAATACTTGAATTGGCATTATTTAAGGAGAGATTAACAAAAGTACTGTATGCACAGAGGAGAGCAGAGTCTATGGAGATGGCAAAGAGAATTCAGTAGTGTAGGGGTAGTAACAGTGGAGCACTATCACCACCTCATGCCTGAAGGGGTAAGCGAAGAAAGCATTTACCAAATCCAGGAGCGAGAGGGCTGTATGAAGAGGACCATCTGACAGGAACTGTGATTTGATGGAGGAATCCAGCCAGGCAAAGGGCAAGGGAGCTTGTTGATGTAATCCATACTTGTCAGCCTCCCAGGACAGAAAGCAAGGTCGAGAGAGGATCTCTTGAGCATATACTATATCTAAGTAAGAGCAAGCACAGTACTCTATCTAACATGCTAGGTCACAGGAACCAACACCCAAAAGGATACTTTCTTAGCGTATCGATAGAGACATACTTGTGAGTACAATGGTAGCCATTGTCAGTGAAAAGTTACTCCACCTGGACTCTGCCAGGCATTTGGAATTTGAATCATGTTAGAACAGCCCCTGGGAAACTCTGCTACAAATCCAGAGGGCATTAGAAAAGATGAGCCTTGAATGAGACTATAGTAGGCTGGAACGTAAACTATAAATGAGGAATTCGGGGCTCTTTCCACATCTTTCCTCCAGGGGAAGAACACAGGTAAATGGCCCTCCAAATTATCTCCACTTTAGCCCTGCTTGTTTATGGTCAGAAAAGGTTCTGCCAAAACACTCCATAAAAGAAAGAACCGAGACGATAAGAGATTATTTTTTTTAGCTAGGCTGCTATGTAAAGTTTTAATCATCATCAAACTGGACTATTTTCATGCTAGTTAAAATAGTTGGCACAGAATATTTTTCATGACCCTATTGTACTAAATCTTTACTTTTAGATTCTCCTGTTGGAAATTAAAGTCCACTATATCCAATGGGACCCTATACTTCCTGTCAACATAATTGTGGATGATGGTACCACTTATAATAGAAATAGCAATCATCTTCCATACTATAAAATACTGGTTTGGGTTCAACAGAGCTCTGAAAAGAAAGTGATATTTTGGCATTTTCAGTTTATTGCTTGCAAAATGCACTAGCCTGCATACATACATAGTTGCTTTCCAATTCAAAATGAGGCTTTTATTTTGGATCTCTATAAGGATTCCACCCTTCCTGCAATCTCCAAATGATTTTTTTTTTTTTTTGCCATTATTTTCTTAGCATCATCAGTGGATGAGAATGCAAACAAAATTTCAAGTCCTCCCTGGCATCTCTGATTCTCTGAGGGTTCTATTTATAATATCATAATAGGGATTGATTGTACTGTAGCATAAACAACCTTCAGCTTATGTAGGAATGTTTTCAACATCACATTTTCCATTCGCACATGTTCTCAATAAGTAACTCATCAACCAAGTCTTATTTTCTGTGATCTTTAATGCTCGCCTTAGGGCCTCTTCTTTTTCCTAATATTGCAAGATAGTAGCAAATAATTCCATAGTTAAGATTTCAAAGGCACAATATTATAGCCTTCTTATCTCTATTACCCATAATGAAAAACCATATTGCAGGCATAGCTTTCCAAAGGACTGTCTCATAATTAAATAGCATGCGTTTTGGAAATCTGGCTTCTACTTTTTACTTCTTTTTATCTTCTGCTTAAAAATCTTTTGATGGCATCTAGTCTCTTTCAGGATAAATGCCAACCTCTTTGGTACTATATTTATGCATTCCACAAATATTTATTGAGCATCCTATCACAGGTACTGTTATAGATGTGAAAGGTATTTTAAATATCAACCACACTGAGGTGCTTGGCTGTCTCCCACATTCTACCCTTTCTAGAGCCTGATTTTGCCTGTGTTGCAGGCCAGAGCACACTTCTAATCACCCCCCCACCCATTTTCCCACAAATTCCTACTTCTTGACTTTGCTAAGCAACACCTTCTGTGAGAGTCCTCTTCAACTCCCTTCACTATAGTTTTTCCATGACGTTGGCTGAGATTGTGGGCATTCCTGTCTCTCCCCTAGTCTGTGAGTTCCATGTGAGAAAAGTTGGAATTTTGCTGATCCTAGGGACCTAGCATGGTGTACATGCCCGGAGATTTGCTAAATGAATGCAAACCTAACCAGTAGAGAACAAAGTTACTAGTTGAAACCCTGAGAAGAAATTTTCCCACCCACAATTAAGAATTACTCAGCTGGAACTAAAAGCCATCATTGAGACCACCAGTGATTCAGAAACTTTTCAGCACCAGGTAGGAGGCTGATCGGCTAGGGGATGGCAAACCCTAGCATGCACATTACATGTTCCACATCTGCCCCATCCCCAACACAGCACAGCAGAGTTGCTATGCCTTTTGGGAAGCTGCTCTGCAGAGCAGCACATCCTCAAAGACAGGAGATAAGCCTCGGGAGCTCAGGGAGATCTGCCTGCCCTGAGTACATGCCTGATTGTTGGAAATAGGGTAATTGTCTAACCACATTGTAATTTTCTCCAAGGAAAGATGTTGTATATAACCTCTTTATTTCCCCTTTCCCCAACCCTTTGCCTTGCACAGAACTGAATGCAACATATGCTTAATAGTACTCTTTCGGCCAGGTGTGATGGCTCATGCCTGTAATTCCAGCGCTTTGGGAGGCCAAGGAGGGCAGATCACGAGGTCAGGAGTTTGAGACCAGCCTGGCCAATATGGTGAAACCCTGACTCTACTAAAAGTACAAAAATTAGCTGGGCATGGTGGCACGTGCCTGTAGTCCTAGCTACTCGGGAGGCTGAGGCAGGAGAACTGCTTGAACCTGGGAGGTAGAGGTTGCAGTGAGACAAGAGTGGGACCACAGCACTCCAGTATGGTGACAGAGCAAGACTTTTGTCGGAAGGAAGGGAGGGAGGGAGGGAGGGAGGGAGGGAGGGAGGAAGGAAGGAAGGAAGGAAGGAAGGAAGGAAGGAAGGAAGGAAGGAAGGAAGGAAGGAAGGAAGGAAGGAAGGAAGGAAGGAAGGAAGGAAGGAAGGAAGGAAGGAAGGAAGGAAGGAAGGAAGGAAGGAACTCTTTCAAGGAAGAATATATTTCTGGAAAAAAAGGAGGATGAGACTGCATGAGTTAGTGAATCCCAGCTGCTGTAACAAGTATATCCCAAATAAATGCCTCCTTACAGCAGAGTTTTCTCTCTCGCTGTGTAATAGCCCATTGCAAATGTACTTCCCAGACATTGCTTTGCTCTGGGTAATTGTTTAGAGACTCTGGCTTCCATCTTGTGGCACCACAGACCGAGACTAGAGCATCTTCTTCATCTATCCAGTTGAGAGGGAAAGAAAACCTGAAGGCAGCACACTTGCTGCTTAAAAATCTTGGCCGAGAATGGCACACATCATTTCTGTTCCAATTGTGTGGGTTAGAACTAGTCACATGGCCATACCCAGAAGCAAGCAGCTGGGAAGGGCAGGCCTAGCTGAGCAGCCTCTATCCTAGTAACAACTCTGGAAAAGGGAACCCCAATTTTGGTGTTCAGCTCCTCTTTCCTGACATAGAAATTCTTTATTTAAGAAGTGATATAAAATTATCCAATTTCTCCAAAAATGAAGTTGTGATCATAAAATACAAACTTCTGTCTTATCCATTACTTCCATATAACCCACTTCTTTTGCTAGGATTACTGCCTAACTTCTAAGAATCCCCATCAAGAGTCAGAGCTTTGAGTTCAGAGGTCTTTCTCTCTTCTTGAAGAATGTTCTGGATAAGATACAGCATTTCTCAGACTTTGTTCTGCAAAACATTTGTCTCTTCTGTGGAAACTTTTCCCAGCAATTAAATTTGGGAAACCCACCATATTATACCTCCCTCTTTAAGTGTAATAATGCATATTAGCATATATTACAAATACAAAACACTCCTCAAACTTACTTAACCACTAAGTTTATGTTATGAAGGACATCTGTGAATCACAAAATGCTATAGAAGAGGGAAAACATAATAATAAGAATTAGCATATATTTAAACCTCTTATGTGTTAGATACCATGCTATCTAGTTAAATACCACCAACCTGTGAGGTAAGAATCATTTCTCCCTTTAAGAGAAGAAAATTAGGCTCAAAGAGGTTAAGTATAAAAGTTCCACTATTAAAATGTAATTTGTTTGGGTCACTGAGAAAAATGACTGAGAGATCGTGTATTTCAGTTCTTTTAGGGATGTCACCTATGAAAATGACAAAAATGATGTTGTCAGCAACCCCAGCTTAATGCCAGATGCATGGTAGGAGTTCATCCAAAGCTTTGCAAGACCAGTCCAGCAAAACTTGCAGGAAACACTCTATTTGCCTTCTAATCGGGCTTTACCGACATGTGTATTCAGTAGTGAGAATGAAAGAAAAACAGAGGGAGGTCCAGGGCTCCGAATACAGAATTTCCCACAGAAGTTTCTCCCTCTGGGACCAATAAGTTCCAGTTCCCAAGAAGTGCTGGGCCTGCATGGGGACTAAATTTTTACCAAAAGCCTTGCTAAAGGTAACACCTCATTAAGCTATATAGGCCCACTCTTAAAGAGCTTAGCTATTCACTTAGTGAACCCAAAGAGCGGACACTGTGTTCCCATTTACCACCCCTGTCTCCTGGAAATGCCTGAATTTCCTGAAATCACGATTGTGTTATTTCCATCATTGCATTCCTTTTGGGAAAGAAACAGTTTAAAGGATTAAAAAAGCTATTTGATCAGGAATCACATCTTAAAACAAATTAAATTGTATTAACAATTATTACTTCTTCTATGTATATATGTGTTATCATCTGCCAGATTGCTATGGTAAGAATTCTTTTTCATTACCTCAATTAATCCTTACTTCCTTTTAAAATGGGCATTTATGATTACTGTTTTACAAGTAAGAAAATTGGGAGAGAGGTCAGAAAACCTGCACAAAGCCACAGAAATAGTGGTAGAACTTTAGCTCTATGATTCCACAATCCAGATGGATGGGAGTCAAAGATCCATGGTTGTAGCAGTTCCCTATACTGCCTGCTCTTCAGGTTTCATATTTTTCATCCCCAAATCACTCTATAATGTTTCTACTTAATTCTTCTGTGATCTACAAAACATAAACTTTTAAAGTTATTTACTTCCTTCTAGGAGCAAGCTGTGATGTCAGTAGCTGCCACTAATTAGATAGTAGCAGCTTTCAGCATTATAACATGAAATCTCAGATACTGACTATTATGACATGGAATCTCAATTATTAACCACCCACCTGTAGAAAAGTATGTGGTTCAGTAAAGCAAATGATGTCATTATTATTTCTGCAAAAGTTTAACTCAGTCAAAATGATACATATAGTAGAAACAGGTAGATTCACTCTGAATCTAATGAAGCTTATGTTTCCAAGGCCGTGAGAAGAGTGTGAGCATTTCTGTATTAATAATTTTTGTATTCTTTTTCTTAAAGAGGGTCCTCCAATTGTATAAGCTTCAGAATCCACAAAACTCAAGGTATCACTGTAGTAGTAAAGAGTATGGGCTGTACGGTTGGTTTGCCCTGGAAGTAAATCCTGGCTGTTCAACTTAATACCTGTGTGAACTTGTGTGTGTGACTTAGCCTCTCTGTGCCTCCATTCTGTCTTTTAAAACACGGGGTTATGACAGAGGATCAATCATAGGATTATTGTGTGAATAAAATGATTTATTGCAGCAAAGCAATTAGCAAAAAGCCCATAAAGTGATCAACAAAGGTAAACTATTATAGTATTTATTATTTTAATAGCATATGTGGATACTGACAGCCTAATTGAGCAAAATTTAATGAGCTGCAATACTTACACACAACTGCTGTTTTGCCAGCTAGAGTGCCACTAGTATCTATTACCAATCTCCATTTAAAGAACTGTTTTCTCTCAGATCTGTTAATAGTATGAAAACATATCTTGATATACTTCATTGTATCAAATAATTTAAATTGAGTTGCTGGCCCTAAGAGTTACTTTGGGGTTCATAGCTTTCCTAATAAGTCTCTTCAGCTCTGAGTTATTGATTACCCAAACTAAACACGTATCTTTGTGGTCTAAATGTACATACTAGCCATGATAGTTTGGTATATTTTCCTGTTTACTTGGCAGCCTACTAAGATAACTCACTTGCTCAAAAC
Organism: Mandrillus leucophaeus; assembly: GCF_000951045.1. Lineage (NCBI taxonomy): Eukaryota > Metazoa > Chordata > Mammalia > Primates > Cercopithecidae > Mandrillus > Mandrillus leucophaeus. The sequence continues at coordinate 1,513,270 of NW_012110030.1, read as the reverse complement.
TTTCTAAGCACAAATAATTATAATGGTAATCACACTGGTTTAGTATTTTACAATAATTTCATCTAATCTTAATCATAATGCCATACTGTAGTTCAAAAGCAAGTGTCATTATTCCATTTTGCACAAAGAGCTGAATTTCAAGGTGGTTGAATGGCTTGTCCAAGGTAACCCAGTAAGTAAATAGGGAAATAGAAGAAACCAGAATTTCTAAGACTCGAGATTTACATGGAATAAGTTTTTCAAAGTTCTAATCCCTTAGTAGTATAATGCATGTGGTTTTTTCTTTTTTTTCCCTAAACCTGGATTCTCATAAAGACATATAAATGGAGTAATACTTTTTTTCTACAAAATACATTAAACACATGATAATTGTACAGAAGAGGTGTCAATAAATGTATGTAATACTCTTCTAGTGATTGCTGTTAATAAATTCAGGCAGTGTCACCTCTGGAGAAGGCCTCATTTAATAAGCACCACTGTGAAGGCCAGTCTTACGCATGGATAAATGTAATGGGGATTGTCTTGTGAACATTATTTGAGGGATTGAGAAAAACTTCCCACCCAAGAGAGATCCTTCTCTAGACTTACTGCTTTGCCAGAGAATCTGCCATTATTTCTTTTCAATTAAAACAGTGTTGACCCAAGGAAGCTTAGTTTTCACATGCAAAATTCCTTGGAAGCTGTTTAAAGGCTATGAAAGACAATTAAGAATAATGTCACAGAGGTAGGCAAATTGGAAGCATAATTAAGAAGATGATGTGGCAACAAAGCAACATTATCAGATTTGCAGTTGGAAGACTAAAATTTAATCCTACTTTGATTTTTCTACTTTAGTATGCTACCTTCTCAGCTTAATGAACTGATTTTTTTTAAAGCACTACTGCGTGCACTCTCATTCCGACTATTATTCCTGGATTTTTTTATCCTTCAGAATTTTCATTTTTCCTAATCAGGTAATCAATTCTATTAGTGATCTTGAAAAAGGAGTGAATAGCACATTAATGAAATTTTCAGTTTATATTTTTTAGGAGGATGTAGAAACACCATTGAGGATACATAAATAAGGCAGACTGTCTGACAAAGATATACGGAGGTCTAAGATAGGAAGGAAGTGCAAGATATTTCCCTAGGAACCAATAATCTAAAATACTAGCAATCAGATAAAGTGAAATAAACTTGGTCATAAAATCAAGATATACAAGCTGGGAAAATGAAAGCATATTTGCTATCAACAATAAATAAAGAAGTCACAAAACTATTCCATGCCTGGAAGAGTTTAATACTATATAAAGCTACCCCATGAAGCAGGAGCCTGGAAAGAGCCACTAGTAACACAAAGAATGACTTTCAGCCTAAGAGCCAAGAACTGGATATCAGAGAGCTTGGGGTGGTAGAAATAGAAGTGACACTTGTAATTATCATTGTAATAATAGTAAAGCCTTCCGTTTGCATAGCATTTTAAAATGTTAAAAGCTCTTTCACATAGTTTCATTTGATCCTCAAAAGGACTCAGTGAGGTGAACAAGAAAGGAATCATAATTCCCATTAGAAGAGAAAATTAGAAGTTCAGCAGGAAAGTAATTTCTACAAAGCTATTCAATTCATGAATCCTGGACCATCATACAATTTCAGAACTCAATGATTCTTTAGCGACATCTAGTCCAATTCCCTCTTTTACATATTAGGAAACTGAGGCTTAAAGAGAAAAAGTGACTTTCTTCAGGAGAATTTAGTTAATTAGTGATAGATAAAGCAAGCACTCGAACCCAAAGCCTAGTCCATCAATCTTTCCAACAAACTGTTGCCTTCTAGATGTTCTTGAAAGGAGAGGATGATTAAAATAATCCAGGTAATGAAATTTGGTAGGAAGAGTCCATAGCTGCTTTTAGTGTTAGATAAAAAAGATTTTCACTAAGGTATTTGCAATAATAACAACACTTGCAATGGAATAAATGAATGTAGTGAACACACGGAATCAGAAAGATATAGATCAAATAGGCAGAGGGGCAAAAGTGACACCAGCAATATGGGCATTGATTTATGAAGAGAGTCTGGAAGATTAAAAGTGCTAAATATGCATGACTTGGCTAATAACTAAGGAAAGACAAGGAAGTCTATAAATAACTGAAGGATACAAATGCTATAGAGGATGCAAAAATATTTTAAAAGCAAGAGGGGAAAGTCAATACCATTAGGATTAATGAAACTCAATGAAGAAAGGGAAAAATAAAAGTTGAACATAAGGAAATAGTTAAAATGAGATTTCTTTTCTAGATTTGTCTTCCAAGGCCAGAGGTGGAATCTGGCATTTGGGACATTTAAACTCTGATTGGACCAAAATCCACAAACCAATGACATTGAAGCCATGTCCCATGGATACACAGGGGCTGAGCACATGCCCTCAAAGGTGGTTTTTATTTTACTTTGATAATCCTGGAACCATACAACATTGTTTGAATTATCATTCATTTTGAAGACAGAGGCTGTGGAGCTTTGTGTAGTAAGAGTAGTGTGAACTCCTCTGTTCAATGCAGAGCACTGGAGATGAGTTTACAAGCTCAACCAAATGGAGCAAATCAGAATTGACTTTACAAAACTGCCTCGCAAACAAATGAGATAAATAGGCACAGCTGCTGCATAGCAGAATAGATGTGTATGACCTGCCTTCACCCACCTGCCTGTTCCCATATGAAGAACTGGGTAGGACTATCACTTGCACCAGCAAAGGACATATAAGAAGCACGCTGGCTGATGCAAAGGTTGGATCCTATGCTTTTCTCCTTGTTGCTTGTATTTTACATATGTTAGCCTTGGTTCCAGGTTTATAGCTTTGCCATGCCTCTCAGTATCTGAGATGCCTTTCTGGGCTGGGCCTACCTTGTCTTGTTCTCAACACCCATGCCCTTCTGAATTCTGTTTCCTTGGTCAGCTATTGCCCTGCCCTGCATCCTAGTCCCCATGACGTTTGATATTGAGATATAGCCGATGTAATAACTGTGGTAATAAAAATAACAGCCCTGAGAAAAGACAAGATACCTGCTAAGTGATGAGAAAAAAATAGTCAAGTCTACTGAAGCTTCTGCATGCCATCAACTTCAAAGGCACCTCTCTGCCTTGCCTAGAGCCCAGACTCTGGTTGTCCTACACACTATTCCCTTCCCAGGGATGGAGTCTACAGCTCATCACCAGTACCTAAGAACACCATATCTGGCATAGAGTAAGTGTTCAATCAATATTGATTAAATGAATAAATGAACCCTTTCTATGAAACTCCATTAATTTATTCATTCAATAAATAAATGTGTTAAATGAACCCCAGCCTGCTTGATTGGCCAAGGCTTAATTATGCTAATCTTTGCATCTCCAGATCTTAGGGATTTACTTTGTGGCCCCATATCTTTACCCACCAGAGGGAGTCTGGCTGAACCTGAATCTGGAATATTGACATATACCTGTTTTTAAATATCATTACTTTCCAAAAATTGTAGTGGTTGGGCCCTGCTCACCAAATGAGAATTATGTAGAATTGGCACTAGCCATCCTGAAACTCCAGTTTATCCACGACTCTAGACCATTTGGGTATGTGACCACCTCCAAGGTTTTCAGTGGGTTAATACTCCAGAACCCAGTCCCTCCAATTTCTTCCTCCCCAAATACTGCTGGAATGCCACCTTATCTCCCACCAGAACCCATTCCACTTATGAAAACAGATCACTTTCATTTTAAATCTTTTTTCTCTGTCTCTTCCTTTGGAGACCCATTTGTTCTTTCAAAAACAAAAGGATAACTGAGATTCTCAGTAGGAAATCTGGTTGCCATCACCTCTTAGATCACTCATTAAAAACTTGCAGTATGGAAAACCACTGAAGATCATTACAGCCGTAGTCAGAAGCCAATGTGCCAGGATAATGAAAAACAATTCTGCAGTTTTCCCATGCTCTGTTAGTTGTATTTGTCATAAATGAGTTGTGGAGACTTGGAGTGAATGATCCATATCTTATTGAACTGTCCTTTTTTATCACTGACAATTGAAGGTGACTGAGAAGCAGGGCCAGTGTCAGACTGTATCTAATTGGCAACCTTCTGTCATTAATGTCCGATGTTGACTTGGATTGCTTGATGAAATCAGGACCACAACGGACTGGATTTTATTACACAAAATGAACTGGTTGAGCTCTCTTCCACTTCAGTGTTTTTTTAACCTCACCCCACCCCTAACTCTGTGGCAGAAGGAGCCAGCAGAGCAGGAATTTTGAGTAAGGCAGGTCTGTGAACAAACAAAGCGAAAACAGTAATGCAGTGAAGGAAATTGAAACCATATGGACTTTTATGCCACATATGTTAGGACAGTTCTTGGGCACTGCTGTGGAACCAGAAGACCAGGGGGACCTCTGAGAAGTCACTTTGTTGCCACATCTTTAGGCGAAACTGCCCTTAACCTAGCCCAGGCAGCTCAGAACACATCTTGCACGTAGAGGAGATGGTATGGCGAACAGCGTCCATGTCCTCCCTCCATCCTTTCCCGCTCACTGGCTGCCTTCATGAAATGCGCTCTTGGAAGCTCTCTTTAAAAGTTTGGGTCTTTAGCTAAGGTATTATATCCAAGAGAAAGAAGTGTTTGGATGAAGAAATGGGGGTTTTACTTTAGCTATTTTCCCTTCTTCCTGACCCTTAACACTTCTGGAGGAAATAAGAGGAATAAGGGCTGGATGAAGAGAGGTGTAAAATCCCAGAAGACTACTGAGTAGAATATTCCGGGCTCATTGAAAAAAAAAAATCTCCAGAACTTCCTACAAAGACAAAAGAAAGCAGACTTCTTTTGTATAAGGAAAACATGGCCAGTGCTCGCAAAGTGATTTTTATTAAGCATATGTTAGTGCCACAGAGGTTAAGTTTTGCAATCTGATTTTCAGAAAACCGCAGTTTCCTTTTTTTCATATCTCTGGCGGCTTAAGAATAAACTAATGCTGATAATAAGTACCTACTTTCTAAATGATTCGTTGAGCATTTCACAAATGTAAAAATGCTTTCACAATGCTTAACAAAAGCTAAGAAATACAAAAATTTCATCTGGAAAACATCACAAACCAAGACCCACAGATCTATTCACTTTCTCTAAAACCTTCTAGTCTGACAAATATGGCTTTTTAAAATATACATTTTATTGGTTCAGAGATATGCACAGTCATCTTCATTTTCAGAATATGAAGCAATGGCTAATTTAAGCTATTTTTATGCCTAATTAATGCTCATATCTTTTATGGTCTTTGACTCTCCTGACCCTGAGATGCTATGATCCAGCAGAATTTAAGAGAGACAGAGAGCCTGTTCTCGACACTATTGTTATATTAGCAGTTTCTGCTCTGGCCTTTCTATCCACTTTTTATATTCTCTTCCTATCTTTTTACCCTTCTCCACTCAATGCCCATCACTAAGATACCCCCTTCTATGGCAACAGATAAAAACCATCTTTTCTATTGTAAGCTTTTCAATTGTTTCCATAGATTCATTTTCAAATCACATTTGTGTTTCTTTGTAAGAACTAAACTTCCAAACAATTTCACTCTAGTGAACTTTATAATTGTAAACTATTAATGGAAATATCATATTTAATATGTTGCTCACCCTAGGAACATTTGGAAGTAAATAGAACTATTTATTGTACCTATATAAAATTTTGTTCTTAAGCAACACCTCAAACTTTGTGTCATGGCATTGATTATATTTCATCCATCACCTCCTGGGTTTCAGCAAATCAGAGATTCTTAGAGCTGGAATAAGTCTTACAAGGCTAAGTTGTATTTATCATTTTTCAGATTAGAAAATGGAAGCCTAGAGAATTGAAATGATGCCCAGGTCGCTTAGAGAGTCAATGAATGAAATGGGTCTAGTGCTCAAATCCTGACTCCTAATCCAGTGTTCTTTCCACCACAGCACATAAACCAATTCCATCTTGTACTGTCTCAGATCCCAAGTACTTCACTGAATGCTACTAAGAGACTCTTTCAGGCATAGAATTCCCTGGCTAAATAGGAGAAGATGGTAGAAAACGCACTGTGATGCTAACACAAAATCTACCTCCAGAATGTCTAGTGGTATTGATAAGTAGTATATGCTACCTGAACAGTGATCCAAAGAACCCTTGATGCAGGAATAATTTGTAAAATATTTTATGCTATGAAAATATATCTAAACATTTTACCCATACCCAAACATTTTTGCATTACTACAACCTCTCCTAGCAAATCTGCCAAGGATGTCTTTGTAGAAAAGGGAATCAAACAGAGCTGGAAAGTTGTTAAATAGTTGATAAAAATGAAAATAAATTATATAGAAGCAAAGTAAGCAGGATCCCATCATGGAATCAAAAATTATATTAATAGATGAGAAGAATTTCCTATAAACTGGAAGTGATGGGGGCCTCAGGAGAATGCCCTTTGAAAGGATCTACTCACATACTGTGCTTTGTTGATATCAAACATCTGGCTGGAGAGAACACCATTCAGTCAACCAGATGTTTAGTCTACCCCTTGCCAAACATCTGGGTGATTGATGGGATCATTTCCTTTTCATTAGGGAGCTTGGCCACAGCAACCCAGAGGTGCAATCACAGCAGGAGAACACAGCATGAGAATGACAGATAGCTTGACCCACCAGGATCCCCAGAGTGGGACATTTTTCAGGTCTGTGTGGGTCAATTCAACATCACTTTAGTTTGAGATTTGTTGGCTGTTTGTTGCTTTGAGACACTTTGATGCCAGTGCATTTTTAAATCCCTACTGCATAAAGAACCCATGGAAGTTCTGAGGTGAAAAAGAATACCTTATTGACATTCAAGAATAAGAGGCCATTGGCTGTAAGCTACACTGGTTTCCTCCCAAATTGTCATTAAGTGACCTTCCTTTGCTGTTTCTGCTGCTGTAGGGGAAGAGGTGCCGACATTTTGTTGGCACTGGCCTCGGGACTCATAATGAGTATAGAACTTGGCTCCATTATAAAACATAATCCATCTGACAAAAGGAAATTATTTAATGGGCACTCTCTTAATTATAACAATTTGGAAGAGGGAGAAGTTGAGGACAACAGCAGAAAGCATAACAAGGTCGCTGAATGAGAATTTTGTCTTTAGACTCCCTTCTGGTAGACCAGCACCTCCAAGGATTGAAGAGGAAAATCAACATTTACCAATATTTTCTTGAATTCTAGTCAAAGACAAGGGGGAATAGAGGGAAATAACGGAGGAGCAAGCAAAAAATGGGGAAAATAAAGAGCTTTATTGTCTATACATTGAGGAATAACAGGATGACTATGACATTTGTGATTTATCTTCTGGAATTATTTTCTAGGGGTAGAAGAGGCCTCTGGAATAAGATTATAGGCAGTCAGCCATGGGTCATGCCTTACCCAGGAACATTGCAAGGTCTGATCTAGGGGTCTTCCGAAAAATGATCTGCAATTTTACCGATAGCCTTGTAGGGAGACTGATCCTCTGAAGAACACAGTGTTCTTATCCGAGTTTGTCATCCTTGCTTACAATCATAACAATGCTAATGCCCCACAGGTGTTCAGAACCCTGTCGTTTTCACAGCGCTTTCATACAGATGACTTCTTTTGATCCTCGCACTTCACTAGGTGCAGTTTAAAGAAAATGCAAGGAAGAACATAATCAAACCTGGACTCTGTGCCTATTACTTTCTGGACACCTCGCTAAGTACTTTCTCATGTCATCTTATTTGGACTGTACAAATAAGGGCATGTGTATTTGTATCTCCTTTTTAAATGAGGAAAATATTGGTCTCAGAGAGGCTAAATAATTTATCCAAAGTCACCCAGCCAGTGGGTGGAATCATAAAACTGGGTTGGAATTTGAATCCAAGTCTCTTCCTAAAGCCATGCTTTATTACACCATGTTGCTACCATAATTAGCTTTAAATTTACCCAAGACAAAAAAAAAAGGAAAAGACCTTCACTACAGCACTTATATTCCAGAATATAATGTAGTGACATAAAATCATTATATGTATATATGTGTACATATTTTTTAATATACACATTTATATTTGGAATCTTCTTGGAGGCCATCCATACTAACATTTGACTGTCTTTGGAGCGTCTGAATAAAAGAGAGCCAGTCTAATAACATATTTAGTCAGTCATTGAAAATCTCTAGAGGCACCATGTACTTAGTAATGTGTACTATACTAAGAAAAAAAAATATGAGATGATCCCTGCCTTCAAAAAGTACATAATTTTGCTGAAGAAATTAATAAATATCCTGTATACAGTAGCATAATAGTATGTAAGTTAATAATTGAATTTTACACATTGGTATAAGAAACTACTATAAACAGAATAAGATGGAATATAACTGTTAAATTGTTCTTACAGATAATAATTACTGTACAGATCTGCCAGATAATATCAAACAGTACTGAAGTGGGACCTGAGGAGGATCCTTATTTTTTTTAAGCTCTATCCTGTTTGGGGATCTCTCTAGAATGAAATTGGAGTAGATCAGTAACAGGTCACATTCTAGGACCTATAGCTAATCAATGTAGAGCAACTCTGTGAGAATGGCATTATTACCTTCATTTCATAGATGGGGAAACTAAGGCAAACATAGATTTCAAACCAAGGTCTCTGATTCCAAAGACCAAACTCTGTTTCATAAACTCGGAGAGGCATGGAATTTTTAGATATTAAAGAAAAAAAATACGTATTTGGGGGGAAGGTTTCAGAAAATCTGGGAAGTGGGACTAAGAGAGCCATGTTTGTTACACAACAGAATTAGATGAACTTAAATAAAAGTATTTATTCTGTGAAGATAATGTGGATAGTAATGCCAAATGAAGATTGTTGGAAGGAAAGCAAGAGTTTTCTATAGGAATTAGGAAATCATTGTCAATTCTTGACCAGAATCTTATTTGATTATGCTGACAACATTCTATATAATAGATTGGAATAAGGAAATACAGGAGTAGAAGAAATCATTTTCTGTTCCAAGGCCAATGTGATGAAAAACTCATCTTAATGATGGAAATCCATTCAGATCAGATTTTTGGCTACATGCAAATGCATAGTTCAGTTCAGATGCATACTGACCAAATCTGTGGAGGGAGGTTTGAAGTAACCTTACCACTGAGAGGATTTGGGTGATATTTGAGGACTACCTGCAGATACTGAAATCTGCAGATACTCCAGGGGAAGATTTTGCTTCAGTACCTTTCCCTGGGGTCATTTAAAATGGAGAGTCTTTCTTAGCTTAAATTTATTTATTTACAAAAATCTGAACATTTTGATTTATTTTTTGATTTTTTAATCTAAATCTGAAGTGAAAATTTAAATCTCCTGTTAAGGTAGACATCTTCTTAGCACCAATTAGCATATACAATGACTCCAGGGAAAGTCTCTGAAGCAAAATGTTCCACTGGAGTGTCTGCAGATTTTGCCATATTCAGGAGGTCCTAAAACCAATTCTTTGCAGATACCCCAACAACGTACTTTCAGGCTTAGACTTCAAACCTCTATTCTTTGTATCTGCATTCACCTCCTAGGTAATCTCATTCATTACTGTGGTCCTAAATACAATGTCCACACTGATGACCACTGAATTCACACTTCTGGAACTAACCTCTCCCTTGAACTTCAGGCAAATATGTGTAACTATTGGCTCAACATCTTCACTTGGATGTCTAAAGTGATCTCAAACTTAACGTGTCTGAAATAATACTTTTGGTACCCCCCAAATATGCTCCCAGAACTTCATAATCTCAATAAATGCCAACTCTATTTTACCAGATGTTCTGGAAAACACTCCTAGAATCATTTATGACTCCACTCTCCCAAACCCCATGTCCAATCTATCAGCAAATCCTAATAGATCTACCTTCAAAACAGATCCAAGCCCACTTCTGCTTGAAGGTCTTTGCATTCACTGCTCCCTCGGCCTGCAGTGATCTTTCCCTAGGCGTCTGCAGGGCTTATTTTCTCACTTCTTTGAGGTCTTTACTCCAAAGTCACCTCCTCAGGAAGACATTTCCTGACCACCTTATGTTAGTAGGTCCATCCCCCAACGATCACCCAACAGCCTTCTTTAACCTTCTTTCTAGTACTTATTTCCACCTAATTCAGCAGCCGCTGATGACATCCTACTTATATCTCCTTGACCATACCCATGGCCTTCCCTGGAGGTCGCCACAGACACCTTCCTTACAGCCTATGGCTTTATTTGTCTCTGTGATAGATGGTGTTATTGATTTCCTCTGACCATGGAAACATATTCAGTCTGTGGACAAGGCTGGCCAGAAATGTTGAGAAGTTAGCACTCTAGGAAGCAAAGAAGGACAAGTTTGTGAATAAATACCCCAGCTTTTCACCCCACAAGAGGAAGCCTTTGACTAGTTTTCTGCACTGATTTTCAGAGGGTCCTCAGGGGGATTCAGCCCCAGTTGCCCCACGGGAACCCACTGATTAATGTGCCCTTTATTGAATTTTCTCCTTTCTGCAGCTCACACCTCTACTCCCCTCACTGTAATTCATGGGGTTATCTCCTAAATAAACTACTTGCGGCCAAATCCTTTTCCTAAAGTCTGCCTTTGAGGGAACCCAAACTGAAACATATTACATGCTTATTTGTTTATCATCTATATCCCTCATCACAGGGAAAATTCCACAACAATAGTTAAGTTGTTTTGTTCCCAGTTCTACCTCAGCTTCTATGTTCTTGGCACATAGGAAGAACTCAATAATTATTTTATTGAATGAACATGAATGAACTTGATCTGCATTTGCATTTGATTTCTCGCCATTGCTCTATAGCATCTTGGGTTGGAAGGTCTGTGCTGTCGACTTGACAGAGAAGACAGAATGGAAGAAGGAAAGCACGATTGTGAATGTTGGGGAAAAAACGAAAAAATGCACATTCTTTCTCACATGTCTTTCAAGGTCACAGGAGCAAGCTTCTGATAAACAGTGCCGACATCAGAAGTGGGAGTGGTAATGGGGTAGGTCATGAACTCAGCTTCATCACAAGGCTCCCACACTCACTGTAGCAGTGGGCTCCACCACTGGAGCACAGCAGGAGGACCAGGTAGGGAATGAGTTTTGGACAAGACCTTATCCCCTTCCAGTGCTTTCTCTCTCTAGTCACTGGCCTTTTATCTGCATCTGAAACACAAAGGTTTCTTTGAATGGCAGTCCTGCTCTGCTGGTCACCCGCTGAGAGGAAAGGTGAGAAGTTGAATGGCAGCCTTGCTCCACTGGTCACCAGCTGAGAGGAAAGGTGAGGAGTTCGTGGATGTATTTGTTCTTGACTTCAATGAACACCTCTTTATTTGGGATAAATCCATCATTTCAAACACATAAGGACCCCACCAAGTAACAAAGAGAAATGTTCATTAAGATGTTCCAGAGGCAGAAATCTTCACCAGGAAAACAACAGATGACTCCATTACAACAGGCTCTTTGAGGTCTACAAGCCCCATGAATGCACCTTCAATTTCAAAAACACGATTGAATGGAAATGGCAGCAGTTCTCTCTCCTGGAGATTCCAGAGCAGCCTCTCCAATGAAAGCCATGAGGTTCTAGGTAGAGGAATGGACCATGAGAGCTGAGTTTGGCTACCAGCACTGGATGACACTGACAGATGGTACAACCCTGGACAAGTCCCTTCTCATAACCTAATCTAGCCTTCGAAATTCAGAACATGAGGCAAACATGCTCTGCCTCACAAAGTTGTCAGAATTAGATAAAATCATGAGAGAAACATTCTGGCACATCTTAGCACTCCATACACATTTGCTAAAACGCTGAAATGCTCCTCAGTGCTGCTCCAAACTTCACCACATTAAGTGGAGTGACTGCTTCCCCTCTGCATGCTCCATCTTCCCCACAGACGAAAGTGTTTCCCGTTTCCAAGGGAACAGGTGATGAGAAAGCACATCTGAGCGGCTGATCAGATACTAAGCAGAGATGAATGTGAGCATAAGGCAGGAGGGGGAGTGTTGTGTCAAGTCCGTGCCTGTACATTGTCAGTCTGGGAAGGTACACTCCTGGGGCACAGGGATAGGCCTTCTCTTTTTTCCTTCCTCATAATTCTACTTCACATCAGGGTCTTACAGGGCCTCCATAAATATTATTTGCAGATGATATCAGTGATGCTCTGCTCCCGCTCCGCCCCCTTGGATGTCTGACCTTATCTGAAAGAAAGCAGTCTTAGCAGTCCTAGCTTCCCTGTTCTCATGATGGTCAGGAAGGGGAGGAACTGTGGGGAATGGTGGGGCAGTGCTATTGGTGGCCTTCCACCTCCAGGCATCTGTGAGTCCCTGTGGAAAAGAAATCCCCCATATTCAATAGAGGAACAGCCACAGCTCAATGCAGGAGTGTGAGAACCCCAAGATGCTCAGAGGATTTCCCACTTTGGCTGGATCTCTTGAGGGTGGCAGGAAGAGGATGGCCTGTAGGACCATCAGGTCTATGTTATGACTACTTAGTCAGTCCAAGACTTTTCCTGAATGTGTTAAAATTTCCTAAAATTACTGGCCTTTTAGGGCCTTAAAAATCAAGGAAAGGAATGGAATAAGAAGGGAATGGTGTTTATTGGTTAACTACCATATGCAAACTGACTTGCACCAGCTTTCTATACATTGCTCATTTAGTTCTTTTAGCAACTCTGAAGTTAGTGATACATGTTACCCATATTTTATTTGGAATTCATGCTGGTTGGGAAAAAAAAAAAAAAAAAAAAAAACTTGCCCAAAGTTATACAGTAAATGTGCTCTTTTTCACCTCACCCCACTGCTCAAGCAATGCAGGTTGTCAAAGATCCTTCCTATTGCTGTGAGGCATGTGCCACCCAGAGCAGGTCATTTTGCCTTTATGTGCAGGCATTTTGGCTGAACCCTTTGAATACCGTTGCTTGATAATCAGAGACATCATTATGGCATAATGAATGAATGTGCATGTGTTAGTGTGGAAAACCTGTCTCAACTCACACTGGGGACATGATCACTGAGAACAAGAGATGGAGAAGAGCTTGGTCCTGGGATAGGGGGAAACTGCTCTTGTAGAAAAGACAACTGTAAAGACACCATCAAAATATTGTAAAACTAGGATTACCCTCCCAGGAGGGTAATCTACAAAATGTAAATGGTGGGCAACTCACTCTGTAGACTGTGGCAGGAGAAAAAACCATGCCTACAGTACCCTGAGGAAGTCCCCTTGTTTGCATAAAAGAGCCCTAGGAGAGACCAAAAGAAAAGGCCTAACATCTTTGATGAGGGATAATTCAGTCTGAAGAAGAATGACAGTCTTTACATCTGCACCTCTGTATCCCACCCCCAATTTTCCAGCCTTACGCCAGCTATCCACTCCACATCTCCTCTACCCCAGATGTATTGGGGCACCTACTGATGCCATGCACTACCCTCTGTAGCAGCAAGAATACAGAACTTGGAGTGGTAGAGCTTCAGCATAAATCTTGACAACATGGACCTTCACAAGGAATGAGGGCTTAAGCTAGTACCTTACCTGGCTGAATTTCAGTTGCCTCACCTGAGAAGAGAAGAGGTTTCTAGGAGAATTAAGTTAGACAGCGTAAGTAAGCCAATACACCTACCTGCTTAATGAATGTTATCAACTATTGTACCACTGGCAATTGCTATCTCCCTGCTGATTCTGAAGTTATCTAAAAGTTTAAGTGCTGCACTGTCTGAAGCAGATGAAAAGAGGTAATAAAGATGGCAAAGCCTCTCCATGCTCTTTCATTCTCTTATAATTTCTGGTTCCAAAGAATCCAGAGCTCCATAACCCACTTTAATCCAAAGCAGCAGGTCAGAGAGACAGGAATAGAACGATGCACACTCAGAAACTGCCTGGGGCAAGTGTGCAAGCCCTCCCTTCTCTGCTGCAGAGACCCGGGCTTAACTCAGCTCCACAGGATGCCCCCATTTGCTGCCAACTCATGGCTTTGCTGTCAGGTGAAGCCAAGGCACATCCTAAATGAGAATGTTACTTACCACCTACTTGGCTTTTATCCAAATGTCTAGGCTTGTCTAGGGCATAAATCCAGGAAGCAGCCCTGGAGAGGTCTCAGATACTTTAAGATGACACTAAAGCCTGTGACATGGAAAGAGTAGAGGAGGTAAGAGAAGACGAAGCAGTGATGATAGTTGCTGTCTCAACAGATTACGGTGGGGGAAAGTGCCAGACTGGAATTAAGAAAATCAGTTAATTTGCCATCTTTCCCATTTATTGGATGACTCAAATTTCTTGGGCCTCAATCTTTTCATCTAAAACATGGGGTGATGAAGCTACATCTCTCTAATTCCTTCTACTTTTAAAAATCTGTCTTAGGAAAAAAAATGAGATTTTTAAAAACAAAAGAATAAGTCAGTTTATAAATAATTATGTAGACATCACAGGATTCTCTGTGCTGTATTGAGTGTTTAATTTGAAAGAGATATATTGCCTTGGTCCTCAGTTTATGATTTTGACCTGACATTAAGGGCTGATTAGATAGCCTATGACAATATACAGTGATGAAAAATTAGAATGTATCCTGGACTAAGAATCAAAAGACCTGACTCAGAATCCTGGATCCCTCCCCTGAACTGTGCACCCTCTGGAAGGTTACCTAACCTCTCCAAACAACATATCCCTTTTTGCCTACTGTACAGAGTTTTGGTAGTCATAAAATCAATCACCAAAGTGAATGCATTTTGTATTCTGTAAAGCTGTAAACAAACACAAGATTTCATAATCACCACTACTATTATTTCCATTGTGGCCTACTTACCAAAGCACTCTGCAGTGTTTCTACCAAGTTTGGATGATAAAATACCCTCAATACCCTCCCATTTGAACTAAGCCCTGACATAGTAGGCAAAGCTCTGTCTATCTCAGCCTTGTCTAGACATGGCATATAGACAAGACATAATGATGGGGAGACAGTGGCAGCCGCTATCTAGGGACTAGGAGGCTGCTGAGATAGCAGAGGAATCAGCAGAGCTCCCAGTTGATTTAGTCCATCTTTGGAGGTGTTCTGTGGCTCAGGTCTCTCAAAAGGAACTGGTCTTCATCATATTTAAACAAAGAAATCAAAGTAATTTGGTTAATGGGCGTTAAAGTACTGTTGCAAAAGTGATGGAGTCACCAAACACCAAAAAAAAAAAAAAAAAAAAAAGCCCTATATTTTCCTATTGTCAGCCAAGATGCTAAGATGAAATTCAGAAGCTGAATAAGTCTTCATGGAATGTTGAAGGTCAGTAGCCCTGTAGTGACAATCTTAGGAGGTTGTGTAAGTCATCTTGAGGGTGGCTCAGGGACCTTTGCTACGGTACACAAGGCAGGCCTATTCTCGCTGGTAACTGGATTCCATTAGCTAATGGTCCCTTAACAATGGGGCTGGATGTTGGGCATGCTCAGTCAATCAAGTAGCACGTAAGTATGACTGTGGTGCTGGATAGCTGACCCAGGTCAAAGGCATGATCCAAAACCAAGTCTACACATACACTAAATCCAGAAGCCAGGAAGCTGGTATAAGCCATGTCCCTAAAGCCAAGAGGGAAATTCAACAACTGAGTACAATGCACAAGCAGAATTTAAGAGCCAAGAAGACAATCCAGGAGTTGAGTTGCTAAAACAATAGTATGTTCAAAGCCAGTTGAGGTCAATGGTTGGTTGGAAAGTTTGGGTCATAATGGGCAATGAAGCTCTTCGAGGAAGACCAGCCAAGAGAGCAGGAGGAGTCATTTTGAAGTTGCCACGTGTTTAGCTGTCCCAAGCTTTCATTTAGCCTTTACATTACATTCATGAATGAAGACAATACTAGAGTACAGACACCAGCAAGGAATGTTGTAACACAACCAGCTCCATTTTCTTCTCTTCTTCTACCAGCAAAACCTACTACTCCTAGACTGGAAGGAAATGCGTGAAAATGTTTTCAAAGGGGATGGATATGATTTTGCTTTGTCCCTTCTATCTACCTCTCTAAAAGGTTCCCTTTTGGATATATATTATTTTTATAGCCAACAAAATATAGAGTACACTATAAAAACAGAAAAAGAAGAACATTTACCATTCCTTATCTTAGTCATTAAGGTCTGCTGCCACTGCTAGATACATTACAGTAGATATTTCTAGAAAGTGTTGTGGGCAGTACTGATGTACCCAATTCCAGTGTCACATATCTCTTCTCACAAAAAAATACAGTCCCTTGTTTCCCAATAGTGGTGACTCAGGCTACTGTGGATGGCTAGCAGGACTGCTATTCTTAAGTAAGCAGGATGTTTGGCTTTCCTCAAATTATACCCATGGGCAGTCATCTCCTTTGGTTACATGTACTCCTTCTTTTGGGTCACTGGAGTATCTCTGACATCGTAGACTAAGGAGGAAGGGGGAAAAAAAATAAAGGGCATAATATCAGCACACACACAATCCAGTGAGGCATCCACAGGATAAATATCTCCACTGAGAGAATGCATCTCTAACTGACTAAAGCAAAGATTGGGACAAAGTGGAAAAGAAAATACCATTCTCACGTTCGGCAGCTTTGATTAACTCTACCCATACAATCAATTCTGCTAGAACACTTGTTTTGAAAACAGGAATGTGTTCCAATGTGGAAACTGAGCCTAGTTAAACACATACAGCAAAGGAATACACAAAACACACACACACAGGCACACATGCACATCTCAACATCACTCAGCTACCCCAGTTCACTGCACGTGTTACAAGCCACACCCATCCACATCTGGTATTATAATTCGCCATATGATCTCAGCTGATCCTCCTTCCAGCTTTTCAGTTATTCACAAGCATCTACCTTCTGATGCCCACTGTCATAGTCCAACCTCATGTCATTTTCAAGACAAAGTGCCCTATTTATTTTTGTATTTGTCTATGTCTCTACTATTTAATTATGTATAAAACTGTGCTACAATTTGTATTCACTATTCTCTGTTTTTTATGTGTCACTGATAAAGCTCTTGATTGTTTTACTTCTAACCCCATTTTCTACACAAGTCCTATGGTTTTTCTTATGTGATTTTGATCAGCACAGTGATTTTTAGGGACACATCATGTGACACACATTAAAGAGCTGATCTACGCAAAGCTCTGCTCTTGGCATAGTGAAAAAGATCAGATAGAACTCAGGCAGTGTGTCCACGCAGTAACTCCTTTCCAGAACCTTAGGGGAAATGTATGCTTTTCTAAATCTGAAAGCTCAAGGAAAATTAGTTCAGAGACTGGGAAAATGGGAGAAAGTATAATAATCCTCTGGTGAGAATTAAAGTTTAACAATTAATATGAAGACATTACTGGCTCTATAAGCCTCATGGTAATATATCCTCAAAGATATATTATAGGCTTGAAATCTGGGATCCAAAGTCCCTGGAACCATATGCTATATCCCACAACTGTTCTCATTTCTCTCTTGACCAGTTAGAGTTAGAATTCAGAACCAGCTAATTAATATTTTTTTAAAACTCAGACTTGAGACTGAGACCCCATTACAATATGCACATGTGTGCACATACACACACACACACAAGAGACCAAGGTTATAAAAATCTTGGTATTTTAAAAGAGCAGCCTCCCTTGGCCCAGAAGTCTCAGTCACTATTCAAATGATGGATAGAGGTTTCCATTTCTCACTCAGTCAGCCAGCTCTTTGTCTGCACCCCTTAATTTCAGAGGAAGCAGAAATTCCTCAGCAAGGCCCATTTGAGGTTCACAAAGGCACAGCTGCCATAAATCAAACATTGGTGGCATTGGTGAAGTCAAGGAATAGTGCTGCAAGTAACATTTTCCTTGACCTTGCTGAGAGAAAGTCAAGTCTAGGGTTTAATGAAATGAAATCTCTACCGTGAACATGAATAAGCCTGCCAGAATAGTTTTCTTTTGAAGTGACTTAACTGGTCTGTGAGAAGATTTAAGCCCAGTCTCCCACATCCAAAGGCAGAAGCAGCCTTCATCCCCCACCTGAAGGTATAGCCAAGGGAAGACTCTTTTCTAAGCCCAGAGCTCTGTGTAAAGCTAACTAAAGCTGGGACATCTTGAAGGCATTGAAAGAAAATGAAACAAACAAATGAATAGTGAATCCAAGAAGAACCAAACTCACCTGTCTCCTGGCCAGTATTTTCTCTCCACAGGGAAAGAAAAAACCCATCATTAGTAATAGACTAAGAAAAGTATCACATGATCTACACTCTGGATTCAAAAATTGACTTCTTTTAAACCTGCAAATGAATTAAGTTATGAGTGGATGAAAAGATGTTATAGTTATTCGTACAGTGCAATTATCTGGAGAGATTTTTTCAAAGTACTCTGGTAGAGTCAATAAGCCCACTGAATTTAATTTGAATTCTAAAACTTTCATTAAAGATACTAGTGTGTTTTTGTTTTTAAACCAAGAGATAATTTTGTCCCTGTGTTAATTAAGGATTAATGTAGCACAAAGGCAGACATGGCTTTTATAAAATGAATTTTATTTTTTTTCTCTCTTTCTTCTAGCTATCTGGAAAACAGTAAAACAACTAGGGAAAGAATAAAGAACTTCTCTATGTCTTTGATTACCCTTGGTGAAGAAAGGAGTCCCATATTCTCAGTGTTCAATCCTTCTAAGGTTTACTGGGCAGGTCCTAACAGTTTTACTGGGCTTGTAAAATAAACTTCTCTGAAGTTGAAATAGTTCACCTTGAGAAAACTTGTTCCAAGTTTTTATCCCCTCTTTTGGGTATGGGCCTGTCCTATGATACAATGAGTTCCAGGTGTTGAACTCTGTGTGGGAAGGAGGTCCTGTCTGCCCTTAACTTTTCATAAAGAGTCCCTGCCCAGATTAATGATTCTCATTGACTTTTATAGATGATTTTTCTCTGGGCTCTCTTTCAACACCTAACTTATACTTAACTTCTTTATCTTCATACATACCCATGAGAGAGAGAGAGAGAGAGAGAGAGAGAGAGAGCGAGAGATATTCAATACAGATAATTTCACACTTTATAATTTTTTTGAGATGGAGTCTCGCTTTGTTGCCCAGGCTGGAGTGCAGAGGCAGGATCTTGGCTCACTGCAAGCTCCACCTCCTGGGTTCATGCTATTCTCCTGCCTCAGCCTCATGAGTATCGGGAACTACAGCCTGCCTAATTTTTTTGTATTTTTTTAGTAGACACGGGGTTTCACCATGTTAGCCAGGATGGTCTTTATCTCCTGATCCACCTACCTTGGCCTCCCAAAGTGCTGGGATTACAGGTGTAAGCCACTGCACCTGGCCCACACTTTATAATTTTTAAACAAAACATTCCATAATTACAAACGATATTTATATAATACTTCTAAACTGATAGAGCCATTACAAAGATTTATGGTAGGAAAAAAGCGATGGACTCCAACAATTTGGGATTGTCCCCAAACTCTATTTCCTGCCACAGAACATAATCCATGTTTCAAACAAAAAATAACACCAAAAAATGACTGACTCACATGAGAACCTATGAATAAAAGCACGATTATGTGAGATAAAGAGTAGGATGGATGAAGAAGAGTCTGAGTTGCAGTCACAATGCTCTACAAGTACCTGTATGAATTTAGGAAATAAATCAATCTCTCTGGTGCCAGTGTTTCAAATGCAAATGTTAGGCTGCATTGAATGTATCCCTAAAGGTCCTTTGTAACTCTGATATTTTATAACTGCATTTATTTCTTAACAAGTTAGCATGCCTTAAATTGGGAGGCTTTCCAATAAATGCACCTTAAAATTGCTGTTGACCAGGTGGCCATCATATAGTTGTCATTGACTAAAAACTTGGTTAAATAACTTGGTGTGTAGCAGCTTGGTTGTTATGCTTGAGAATAAGAGAGCTGTAAGATTTCAACATTTTAGTTACAAATTCTTTGAAGACCATTAGAAGAAGGAATAGGAGAGTTGGTCACTTCTGTTGGTAATTTCTGGTAACATCAAGAGAGCACCAGAAACAAATCTTATAAAACGGGTTTAGAAAAAAATCCTGGAGGCAATAGTAGTATACTCATAAGAAACACTGTGACACAAAATACTCGATGATGGCCAGCCACATTCTGGAGGAAAACACAGTCATTGACAGCACATTGCAAAGTAACTCAAAAGAGCCTACCTCTAAATGTGAAGAAATCTTAGAAATTCATAAACTAATTAATTTTATTTGTATTTTTCTTCTTTTCAGATGAGTGATAAATCAAGTGATAAATCATAAAACATATGTGTTAGTCTAAAAGACCTCTTGCATTAAACATAATATTATAATACAGTACAGTATAACATACCTGTTGGTCTTGATAGGTATCATGTAATATTTATAAGTAATGAGAAAGCATTGTCATAGTTGCATCAACAACTTTTTTTCATCTGCGTATGTAAATTAAAAGTGCATCTTAAATCTGTGACATCTCAGAACAGGTAAAATATAGCATGCATAAGCTAGATATTGGAGGATCCTTATAGCAACTTCTGTTTTTTGCCCAGCATCAACTGTGAAGAAGTCATCAACTTTTCTTGGAATTCCTAAAATCTTTTTGTACAAAAGTGTTATGGGGCAATATTGATTGTACTAAAGACTTCCTAAGATATATGGAGAAGGAATATTACATCATTAGTTGTATACTTCGTTCCCAGGCAAAAATAAAATCCCCATTGAACCAATTCTTCTCGCCTTTCTCAGGCCTCCTCTTCTTCCACTGAGTTTGACTCATTTTCTTTCTTCTATGCATGTTTAAAAAATCGTTTCCTTCTTCTGGTTGTTGGGGACCTGTGTATCATTAGGGCTTGTGTGTACTCCTAGTGCATGCTTACCAATGCTTCTTTTTGACATCTTCAGTCTTTCCCTAGGAAGGAATTTTTATACTACTGCTAAAAAGATAAAAATATCTTCATGTTACCTGTGATTTATTTTCCCTCCCAATTGGCAATATTTGCTGCAGAAAAAGAAAAAGATGAAAACCTCAGTCAGCAATTTAAGGCATAGATCTGTGTCTGGAAGCATAATTCTCTACTCATGGACCTTACCACAATTTCCCAAATCATAAAACTGTGAACTACTGCAAGAGAAAATACACCTAGACCAAAGGAAAGAATGACACATCTGATGTCTACTGTAATAAAAAATAATATTTACCAATAAAACGCCCAACTGTGTGATTTATTAAATGGAGGCCCTGCTAGAAATTTTTAACTCTAGAGCAAAGGACTTGACTGTACATTTTGCTTTAGGGTTTGGATTTAGTTCACAAAAATTGAATATGGCTGCTAAACCCTTTGAAAGGTTTTTGTTTTTCTATTTATTTTTTCTCTTGCATTAAGCCTGTGGGACTGGATACAGAGAGTGAAAGTACGTTGTTTGCTTGGCCAGCATCCATATTCCCTTCCTGCAGCAATAGTACCTTGATTTCCTTCTGTGGATTTCACCTTTTCCCTCACATTCTGGCAATATTGTTTTGAAAGAAATTGACAAAGGTAAATCCTGATTGACCTGAGTCAATTTGCATAGCTAGCCTCTTGGCCACAGGGATTATCAGAGATTAGCACATATCCCAGTCAGACCCAATGAGACCTTTGCTGCACCTTCTGGAAAAAAGAAACCCTCTCTTTTCCTCCGGCCTTAGCAGAATGAGGGAGTAAAACCTCACGTCTCAAGTTGCTTTAGCCACTTCAGTGCTATGAGGAGGAGCCAGGCTGTGGATAAAGTCCACCCCTAGACGAAGCTGAGCTTACAGATGTCTGTTGTCCACATTGTTTGCACCCTAGATCAAGCCACTCCTAAACCCAGTCTTCCCCAGACTTTTCAGTCACATAATCCAATAAGATTATTTTTTGCTTAAATCACTTTGTGTTTCTTTCGCTTGCAATATAGAGTCCCAAACAACATAATGTAGTTTTATAGCATCTAAAATAATAATTCATTCCATATCTATTTTCTCACTCATTTTTAAAGCATTTACAGAGTACTTATTATGTGCCAGGTATTAGAAATAGAATAATGAATACTCTCCAGACTCTGACCCTCCAACAGGACAAGCTAGAGGTATAAGCATGTGATACAATGTAATATGGATGATGTGGAAGGCACTATCAGAAGACAACAGGATGAAGTGACTAATTCAGCCTATGAGTGCCAACAAAAAAGGTTAGCAAGTGAGGAAGGGACATTCTAAGAGAAGTAAATGGCTTGTGCAAAGGTCCAGGAACTGGCATGGTACTTCTGGGAAACCACTGAGAGTCTGTTGTGTTTTGCACATGGGTTACTGAGATAAGGGCAGAGGGATGTGACTGGAAAGGTAAAACCCTTCATCAATTTTAAAGCACTTTGTACATCTGGTCATCAGTGATTTATGCACAAAAGGATGTCACTGTCAAACCCTGAACCAATAAAAAGATGCAGACATCTTCAAGTGGCAACACGAGTGTGTCTTCCTTGTCTAATCACCTGAAGCTGCCTGACTCCTTGAGATCTTGACTCAAGCCAGAGTTGCTCTCCTAACTAGGCCTCACTCTCCTCCCCCACTCTGTTACAAAGAAGAATTGTAAGGCTGATGCTGACAGCCTCCTGTGCTATTGTGCATTTCAGATATTCATCTGTGCTCTGGAAAATGGCTTGAAATTCTCCATGGAGAGTGCAGACAGAAAGGTCAACAATTATGCAAAATGAATAATGGGCTTGGAGCAATCAGGCCACACAGCTGTTGCAATGAATTCTCTGAAACCCGCCTGCCAGGTGTCTGTGTCCCTGCCCAATGGCCCTGGCCAGGCATCCAAAGCCAAGCCCTTAGTTAACTAGTATTCCTAGACAGCTAGGGGAGATTCTGAATGAAAGCAGAGAAATCAGAAAAACCACAGCTCTGTGTACAGGGGAAAAAAAAATGTCTTCTTGAGGCTCCACTGAAGGCGTCAGTGAAAAATCTATTCTCAGAGGTAAGAGGTTAACCAAAGAGCCAAGAGTTAAAAACTCCAACCTGGGGCCAAGCCACACTTCAGTGCATAGCCGTGACAATGCCTGAAGTGACCTTCTATTCTAGGAGAACATCATATAGCCTCCACTTTTTCTGGAGAGGGAAGATCAGTCCAGCAGGAAAACACTGCTGAGAATCTACTATGTAAAAGGTGCTAGGGAATGCAGAGATGAATCACACCTCAGGGTCCGGGAAAGAATAGGCAATCAGCCAATGTGTGCCAAATGTAGGTCAGCGAAGCCAAGTGCTTTGATGAAAGAGGAAGGGAGTTTCCACGTATGGAAAGCATGGAATCTGTTCAAATAAATGGCTGTTCCACAGGTAGGTGGCATCCTCACTGATGAGGAAACTGAGGACCAGAAAAGTAAGTGATCCAAGGTAGGGAGAAGAGAGGTTGGAAATAAGTCCAGCCCAATTCCAACATGACACTGTTTCCCACTTTTCCAAGGAGGACAGAAAGCACGAAAACTCTTTCATAGGTAAACCTTAGCTTTTGAACTAGGATTTATGGAGCTTTACCAAAGCCAGAGTACAAGAAAAAGCACATCTTTCTATAATATCACTGTCTTAGTCAGCTCATGATGCCGTAATGAAATGCCATGAACAAAGTGGCTTATTTTTCACAGTTCTGGAGACTGGGAAGACTAAGATCAAGGTACTGGTCAACTGGGTTATTGGCGAGGGCTCTCTTCCTGCTTTGCAGACAGCCACCTTCTCATTCTACTTCACGTGTCTTTCTTCAGTGCATGCACTCAGGGAGAGGGAGAGAGAGAAAGCTCTCTTTCTTCCTCTTCTTATAAGGCCACCAATCTTATTGGATTAGGACTCTACCTTTATGACCTCCTTTAACCTTAATTACTTCCAAAAAGTCTTATCTGCAAATACAGTTACATTGAGGATTAAGACTTTAACATATGAATTTGGTGGGGGAAAGGGACACAATTCAATCCACAGAAGTCACTTTTACTTGAAAAATTGGGAGATGGAGAAATTGTTTTTTAAATCAAAAGAAACTCAGTTCTGTATGGCTTATAATATAAATTGCTAAAATGTTTTAAGAGGAAAAAGGGGGTCTCTTCTGGTTATACCGTGAGAGTTTTGAGGGCTTGCCTTTAAGGACTCTGTGAGGACAATTTTTGAGAAGCCTCAATAGAGGAGAATAGAGGGAGAAACACCTGGAAAGGTAGGATGGAGCGAGTAGGTAGAGGGTCTTGGATCCCAGAAGGCGTGAATCCCTGAATGCTGATGAAGCTGACCATTTTCTGTTAGTCACTCCAGTCTCATTCTCCACCTTCTCCCCTGTTCTGGGCTCAGGACTCTTGCAGGCTTCCTGCTCTCTAACTTCCCCTTAGGTTCCCAGCAGGGGAGAAGTGGGCAGGGAAGAATAAAGTCGGAGAATTTACCCCATCCCTCATTGCTGGGTCCCTGCAGATCATCTCCTTTACTGAAGGCTGTTTCTATACAGTTACTCTCTCTGAGTTATAGTCATCGGTCATTATTTCTTCCTTTTGTCTCTTCAATCCCAGAAGTAGTAATGGCTTCACAGTGCTCCTATACCTAGGGTACTGCATCACTTCCTAGCAGTTTTCAAAAATCCTACCCATACCTTTGCAAACAGTCCACTTAGGGATACTTTCATAGGAGTATGACCCACACAGTCTCAGAGTCCCAAGTTTAGAAGTGCCTACACTTGCTTTAGTACTTGAGATTATTAATAATTTTTGAACAAAGGCCCCCATTTTTATTACTTTTATATTTTGAGATGGGGCTTTACTCTGTTGCCCAGGCTGGAGTGCAGTGGCACGATTGCCGCTCACTGCAGCCTCAACCTTCCCAGTCCCAGGCAATCCTCCCACCTCAGCCTCCCAAGTAGCTGAGACTACAGATCTACACCGCTACACCTAGCTAATTTTTGTAGAGATGGAGGCTTGCCAGTCTTGCCTAGGCTGGTCTCAAACATCTAGGCTCAAGTGATCCACCTGCATTGGCCTCCCAAAGTGCTAGAATTACAGGTGTGAACCACCATGCCTAGCCTGGCCCCCAGTTTGTATTTTGTACTGGGCCCCACAAACTAGATAGCTGCTCCTGGACCCTTTATTGAACGTTCTTCAAGCACTGCATTCAAGTATGCCATCTGTTTCGTGCCAGGACCCTGGCCCCTAACTCTCCTACACGGAGAGAAGGACACCCCTAGACTAGCTGATTTCCTCAGGAGGAGGCAAGACTTTTCCCCCAAAACACAGGAGGCCTTGGGAAGACACAGGTGTTCTAACTGGGTTAGTTTGCTCCTGAAGCTGGAACTGAAATCAAGACCATGGAGCTGGGTACAGTGGCTCATATCTATAATCCCAGCACTTTGGGAGGCTGAGGAAGGTGGATCACTTGAGCCCAAGAGTTCAGGACCAGCCTTAAAAAATAATCCCATATCTTAAAAAAAAAATACAAAAATTCGCTAGTCATGGTGGCGCTTACCTATAGTCCCAGCTACTCTAGAGGCTGAGGTGGGAGGGTCATTTGAACCTGGGAGATCGAGGCTGTAGTGAGCTTTGATTACACCACTGCACTCCAGCCTGGGCAACAGAGCAAGACCCTGCCTCAGAAAATAAAAATAAAAACAAAAATGAAAGACCATGGAAGGCAGCAAGCTGAGGCTGAGGCCTGCTGGGTTCAGGACTGTGGAGGTGATAAAGGTTCAGGTCCTGGCAACACAGCATTTTAGCTTGTAACACTTGGACCTCACTCATCCTCTCTGAAACCTTGGCTTTGCCATCTGGATAATACCCGACCTAACTCAATGAACAGTTATCCACCAAAAAAGCTGTGAATGTATTCATCTCTGGTACATGACAGAATGTGCAATAAATATTTGTTAAATACATAGTTTGATTTGTTTTAAAAAAAAAAAAACTTATATTTAAACTCAAAACAGACTGAACTAGGGGAAGGAATATGGAAGAAAAAACAATAATCCAACCATCAATTCTTTTTTTCTCACTGATACGTGCAAATCAAGAATTCTGTCTGCTAGAGAGTCAGATGGAAGCTGAAGGTCAAGAGCACTATGGTAGGTGCTCCAGATTCCAAAGCCCATGCCTCTAAGCAAGCTATCCCAAGGACAGTGGAGTCATTTGTCAAAAAACACAGCAGGGTAATGACTCCAAAGAGTAAGATACTCCTTTTCTATTCCCCACGTGGTGAGAACTGAGTAGCACCAAGACCAAATTGCTCAGCTGCATCTGGATCATAAGTAAGGACGTATTAATTGTGGAACCCAGTTCTGCACTGATCCTGCCCACCCTTCCCCCATGGCATAAGAGCACTTTGGCCTCTATAAGTCACTAGGTCATGCTTTCTCAGCACTTAATAGTAGCCACTTATTGGGTACCTACTATGTACTGGCACTGTGTTAGGGACTTTCATTGTATTGCCTAGACTGAGGGTCTGCAAAACTTTTCTTAAAGGGCTGATAGTAAATATTTTAGGCTTTGCAAGCTGGATGGTCTCCACAATCAAACTCATATTTATCAACAAATATTTATTGCACATCCTGACAACTCTGGCACTGTAGTCTAAAAGCACCTACAGTCAACACCTAAATGAATAGGCATCTCTATGTTCCTAAAAAACCTTACATACAAAAACAGGTGGCTACTATAATTTACCAACCCCCAGTCTAGAGCAGTGGGTTCTCCATCTTGCGACTATGTCAGAATCCACTGCAGGGCTTGTTGAAGCACAGACTGCTGGGTCGGACCCTCAGAGTTTAATCTGGGGGTCTGGGATCAGGCAGAGAATTTGCATTTCTAACAACTTCTCAGGTGATGCTGCTGCTGCTGCAGCTACTGCTTCCACACTTTGAGAACCACTGGCCTAGAAAGTATAGCCTTTTTTTAAAGTTCTGGGATACATGTGCAGGACATGCATTTGTTACATAGGTAATGTGTTCCATGGTGGTTTGCTGCACCTAACAACCCATCACTTAGGTATTAAGCCCAGCATGAACTATTTTTCCTGATGCTCTCATTCCTCCCACCCCACTCTCCAACAGGCCTCAGTGTGTGTTGTTGCCCTGTGTCCATGTGTTCTCATTCAGCTCTCACTTATGAGTGAGAACATGCGGTGTTTGGTTTTCTGTTTCTGCATTAGTTTGCTAAAGATAATGGCTTCCAGCTCCATCCGTGTCCCTGCAAAGGACATGATTTCGTTCCTTTTTATGGCTGCATAGTATTCCATAGTGTCTATGTACCATATTTTCTTTATCCAG
The DNA here is from genome assembly GCF_000951045.1 of Mandrillus leucophaeus. NCBI lineage: Eukaryota > Metazoa > Chordata > Mammalia > Primates > Cercopithecidae > Mandrillus > Mandrillus leucophaeus. The sequence goes on along the minus strand of NW_012110030.1, from coordinate 1,486,022 downwards.
TCTATCATTAATAGGCATTTTGGTTGATTCCATGTCTTTGCTATTGTGAATAGTGCAGAAATGAATATGCAAGTGCATGTATCTTTATAATAGAATGATTTAAATTCCCTTTGGTATATACCCAGTAACGGGATTGCTGGGTCAAATGGTATTTCTGGTTCTAGATCTTTGAGGAATCACCACACTGTCTTTCACAATGGTTGAACTAATTTACATTCCCACCAACAGTGTGAAAGCATTCCTATTTTTCTCCACAGTCTTCCACCATCTATTGTTTCTTGACTTTTTAAAAATTGCCATTCTGACTGGCATGAGATGGTATCTCATTGTGGTCTTCATTTGCATTTATCTAATGATCAGTGATGTTGAGTTTTTCATGTATGTTGACTGCATAAATGTCTTCTTTTGAGAAGTGTCTGTACATATCCTTTGCCCACTTTTTGATGGAGTTGTTTGCTTTTCTCTTGTAAATTTGTTTAAGTTCCTTTTAGATTCTGAATATTAGCCCTTTGTCAGATGGATAGATTGCAAAAATTTTATCCCATTCTGTAGGCTGTCTATTCACTCTGATAATAGTTTCTTTTGCTGTGGAGAAGCTCTTTAGTTTAATTAGCTCCCATTTGTCACTTTTTGCTTTTGTTGCAATTGCTTTTGATGTTTCTGGCTTGAAATCTTTGCCCATGCCTATGTCCTGAATGGTATTGCCTAGATTTTTTTTCCCAGAGTTTTTATAGCTTTGGGTTTTACATTTAAGTCTTTAATCCATCTTGAGTTAACTTTTGTATAAGGTATAAGGAAGGGGTCCTGTTTCAACTTTCTACATATGACTAGCCAGTTTTTCCAGCACTATTTATTAAATAGGGAATCCTGGACAGGCACAGTGGCTCGTGCCTGGAATCCCAGCACTTTGGGAGGCCAAGGCAGGCAGATTACTTGAGGTCACAAGTTCAAGAACAGCCTAACCAACATGGTGAAACCCCGAATCTACTAAAGATATGAAAATTAGCCAGGCATGGTGGTGTACGCCTGTAATCCCAGCTACTCAGGAGGCTAAGGCATGACAATTGCTTGAACCCAGGAGGCGGAGGTTGCAGTGAGCCAAGATCTCATCACTGCGTTCTAGCCTGGGCAACAGAGCAAGACTTCAACTCCAAAAAAAAAAAAAATAGGGAATCCTTTCCCTATTGCTTGTTTTTGTCGTTTGTCAAAGATCAGAGGGTTGTGGATGTATGCTCTTATTTCTGAGATCATTTTTGTTTCATTGGTCTATGTGTCTGTTTTTGAGTATCATGCTGTTTTGGTTACTGTAGCCTTGTAGTATTCTTTGCAGTCAGGTATCAAGATGCCTTCAGCTTTGTTCTTTTTGCTTAGGATTTTCTTGGTTACACAGGCTCTTTTTTGGTTCTATATGAATTTTAAAGTAGTTTTTTCTAATTGTGTGAAGAATGTCCATGGTTTGTCTGACGGGAATAGCAGTGAATCTATAAATTACTTTGGGCAGTATGGTCATTTTCACAATATCGATTCTTCCTATCCATAGCATGAAATGTTTTTCTATTTGCTTGTGTTCTCCTATATTCTTGAGGAGTGGTTTGTAGTTCTCCTTGAAGAGGTCCTTCCCTTCCCTTATTAGCTGTATTCCTAGATATTTTATTCTCTTTGTAGCAATTGTGAATGGAAGTTCATTCATGATTTGGCTCTCTGCTTGTCTGTTGTTCGTGTAAAGCAAAGCTTGTGACTTTCGCACATTGATTTTGTATCCTGAGACTTTGCTGAAGTTGCTTATCAGCTTAAGGAGCTTTGGGGCTGAGATGATGGGGTTTTCTAGGTATAGGATCGTGTCATCTGCAAACAGACAGTTTGACCTCCTCTCTTCTTATTTGAAGGTGCTTTATTTCTTTCTCTTGCCTGATTGCCCTGGCCAGAACTTCCAATACTATGTTGAATAGAAGTGGGGAGAGAGGGCAACCTTGTCTTATGCTGGTTTTCATGGGGAATGCCTCCAGTTTTTGCCCATTCAGTATGATATTGGCTGTGGTTTTGACATAAATGGCTCTTATTGAGATATGTTCCATCAATACCTAGTTTATTGACAGAGTTTAACTTGAAGGGATGTTGAATTTTATCGAAGACCTTTTCTGCACTATTGAGATCATCACGTGGTTTTTGTCTTTAGTTCTATTTATGTGATTCATTACATTTATTGATTTGCATATGTTGAACCAGCCTTGCATCTCAGGGATGAAGCCAACTTGAACATGGTGCATAAGCTTTTTGATGTGCTTCTGGATTCAGTTTGCCAGTATTTTATTGAGGATTTTCACATGGATGTTCATCAGAGATATTGGCCTCGAGTTTTCTTTTCTTGTTGTATCTCTGCAAGGTTTTGGTATCAGGATGATGCTGGCCTCATAAAATGAGTTAGGGAGGATTCCCTCTTTTTCTGTTGATTGAAATAGTTTCAGAAGGAATGGTACCAGCTCCTCTTTGCACCTCTGGTAGAATTCAGCTGTAAATCCATCTCATCTTAGGTTTTTAAGAGCACAGCTCTGAAGCTGAGTAGCCTATTTGAATCCTGCCTCTTTCACCTGTTAACTGAGTCACCTAGGGTAGAGTTTCTGTTTCTTTATATTTCTGGGCCTCATCTGTAGAATTAGATGAATAGCACCAATTTCACAGAATGTTCTGAGTTAAATGAGTGAATGTATGTGAAGTCCTTAGAACAGGGCCTGGCACATGATTAGCCCTCAAAAACTATTAGCTCTTGCTAAATGTTAGCTGCTATCAACTCATTTTATTCTCCAAACAACACTGGCCAGTTTATAGATGAGGTAGCCAGGGCACAGGGGGTTAAATGCATTGTCAATAGCACAGAGCTGCTAAAGGGCATACCCAGGGCCCTCTGTACTGTCTTCCTTCCCTAGCATCTGAGTCAAACAGACCTTCCTCATTGCCTCCATGAGACCCAGAATAATAGAAGCCCACATGGGAGATGGGCCTTGTGAGCTAGGAAGCATTCTGATCTGTGTCCCCAGGGTCTGGTCCTAGAACTCGAGTGCAGTTATGCTCTTCGGACTGACACCCTCTCCTGTGCTTCCTCAGGCCACACTGGGACCAAAGAACAAAGGAGCCCTCCAATCATCCTTTGCACCCCATTTTCTGTTAGAAGCCCCTGGTCTGCATGGAACCACCCTGGGCTAGATTAGGTCTTGTAACATTTACTGGCAATAAGTTAGATTTACTGGCAATAAATTATCTCATTTAATCCTCAATATAATTTTATATGGCAAGTACTCTCATTATGATCATTTAACAAATGAGGAAACTGAGGCATAATGGAAATTGGCCTAAGCCATGCAGCTAGTGAGCCAGCATGCCAATGCAGAAACACAGATCAGAATGCTTCCAACATTTTTGTTCTTTTTACTTATGTAATCTTGTCTCCTTATATAGTTGAGAAGTAAAAAGACTAAGGAAAGAGAGCGTTAGTTATTGTTTAGAGCAAAGAACTTGAAATGTCCAAAATGAAGCTTTCTCTCTTAGGCAATTTTGGTTAATTTACCTGAAAAAATATGAATAAGTTTAAGTGAATCCATACCATTCAGGTAAAGATGTGTTTGTAAATGTACTGTTACCAATTTGAAACAGAAAAAAAACTGAGTTTTGCTCACACATGGGTGGCTTTTGTGAGAAGTGGGAGAGACTTTTATGAGAAGAAAGCAGAGCTGGAGTGGCTTTGACCCCTTATCCTTAAGAATGAAAAGGAAGAATAATCAAATGTACACTGAAAACATAACAGCAAATAAGCTCCGAGGTGACATTTGGGCTGTGTAGTTTTCTTCTGGCTGTGTGACAATAAGTGCCTGTTCAGCTGGCTTTTCCCAAAGCCAGAGAAAGGTCTCTTAGCTAAAATGTCACAATGCATCTTATTTTCTATTTTCAGTGTGTGTTCTGAGGGGAGACTGACACTCTGTCTTGCCCTCACTCACCACTTAGAAAATAACAACAGTACAGTACAAAGAAAGGTAGGAAGGAAGGAGCCACTGTGGAGCTGGCTCGAGCTCTCTGACTTTCATTCCACAGAGGGTGTGAGCTCTGGGTGGAGAAGAGGTGGAAGAGATGAGAGGAGGTTCTGACATAACCTCCAAATGTACACTCCTAAGAAGTCACAACAAAAACATTTGACCTGTTTTGCACAATTATGTGATGCTCTGGCAAGTGGTTGTTGGACTTACATTTAGAGATCAGAAAATTTTTATTGGCCAATTTAGTGGTTATTACTAAAGGTCTTTGGTCCAAAGAACAGCTGTCATTTGGTGACCTGGAGGTCTGAGCTCTGCCTCAAAGGAAGGCACGACCCTCCTCCTTTCTAAAATTCACTGCCCCATTTTGACTTTCAAGGCCGCATATAATCTGTCCCCTGCTGACAACTCCAGCCTCATTTTTCACCACTCATTCTCTATTCTCTTGGTATTCTGCTGCAAGTTTTGTTGTTTCATTATTAGCAACAGAGTATCTACAACCCATGTGGTCTGTTCTTCCTAGGAGATCCTCTAAACACACTACACCTTCTTTCCTATAATTTCATCTCCTTAACTCCTACTTTTCCATGACCCTTGTGAATCTGGACCATGTTGTCCAATCTCAGAAGTATATTTGTAGTCAGAGGAGCATAGTCCAGAACCAAAATGTATTTTCAAAATTACTGAATCTTTTCACCGACACATGAAACCCAGATTCTACCATCTTCTTCCAATAGAATTATTACATGTGCCAGCTTCCATTTTTTATTCCATACTTCCTGCTGTCCTGCTGTCACCAGAACAATCTTTCTAAACCATAAGTTTATTCTGCCCATCACCATTTTGAGTCTTTTCACTCAAGTACTCTAAACAAATTACAACCCCAAAACATGCCATCTCATTTTGCATTGGTCATTTTCTTGATCTGGATCGCCCACCAACCTTTTTAGCCTGTCCAAACCCTAATCATCTTTCATAACTTAGTTCAAATGCCCTCTCTTTGATAAGCATTTCAACATCGGACCCTATCACTTTTTCCTCTGTTGTTTCTGCTGTCCTCTCTTATAGGGCTTGCAGTATAATTTACATTACTGTTACTTGTTCATATATCTGTTTCTTCCACTAGAGGGAGATTTCCTTGAAGTCAAGGGTTTCTTCTTTCTTCTTTTTGGGACCACAGCAAAGTGATTTGTAGGGTAGGTACTATCTTCTTACTGAATTTAAGTTCATCTATCATTTTAATATTTACATTGCATTTTGACACACATTTACTTATTAGTCACTCCAACAGATCTACGAGATGTATAATACTATCCCAATTTTAAGAGGAGAAAAGTGAAGCTCACAAAGTTAAATGTTGAGTCTAAAGTGGCACAGCTTGGAGGTGGCCGATCTAGACTTAAGCCAGGTCTCCAACTCCCCTTGTAGTTCTGAGCTTCTATGATTCTGTAATTCTGTTCCAAATTTTATGCCAGAAAGGAGAGTAAAATGATTATTTAATTGTAATACTGCAGAGAAAAAAGGCTGGCAAATGCTCTTCCGTTATATGCAAGGTTGTATTATGCCCCACTGGAAATGAACATTATAAACATTAGCTTCAACAATGTAACATAACAGCAGCTTCTTTTATTAGCATTGTTTAAACATTTGGGTAGTAAGCAGGAACACCTCATCAAACATATGTTCTCAGTCAAATGTATATCCTCTATGCAAATTTTATGGAGGTATCTTTATTAGGTTTTATTTATTCAAAAGGCAGAAGGTGCCAACGTGCAGAAAATAATGAACAAGACTGGACTGTGGAAAAATGGCTTAATTATGTAGGTCAAGAGTCCTTAATCAGCAACCACAAAAAAAATCACTTTACAGAAAGTGTTGGGGGAGGGGGAACTGGCACAGGGATATGCATATATTATCTCTTGGCATATTAAAATAAGACTTGACTAATGTAAAACCACGTGATACAAAGTCCCCAGAAGAAAAGAAATCTTTTCCTGTGGGTTAAAAGTGCCAAAATTGACACAATGACGGACATGTTCAAGGAGGAAGAACATGGTTTTGCTAATCTGAAGGTCTTTATTTGAATCTCTCCCATGTCTGTCACTTCCAATCTGGGTGATCCGGAACAAGTTACTTCCTTCCGAGCCTTCTCATTCTCTTTGTGAAATGGGGATAATAATAATGAACTTACCCAATAGTTTATTATTAAAAGTAACTGATGAAAATCTGTGTGATAAGAAACTTGGAAGATAGTACGTACTCAATTAGTGAATATTATCCTCACACTTTCTCCACTGACACACATGTCTCTTCTTACCATGAATATTTTTGAGAAGCTGTGACTTACGGAAAATTTGGGAGGATGTATTCACCCTCTATTTCTATTCCAGATTTTACAATTCCCTTTCTGAAACCCCTGTTTAATTTCATTTTCCTGGTCCCTTAAAACAAACATCCTATTATCTCTAGCCACTTACTTCTTTTAGATTAGGAACAATGACATTCAAGGTAATCCGAAAGGAAGAGAGGGGAGAGGTAAATTCCAAAGGACATAAAGGAAATCTATGTATCAACAGATAGCCTTTCCTTCTTTCTCCCTTTGCAATTCTTTCTACTCAGCCGAATTTGGATCTAACTGGAGCAGTGTTTCTCAAATGGAGGTGAGGTTGTTCCCCCAGCGGATATTTGGCAATGACTGGAGATATTTTTTGTTGTCCCACTGGTGGGTATAACTTGCATCTAGTGGATGGAGGTCAGTAATGCAGCTAAACATCCTACAGTGGACAGGAAAGTGCCCCCATCAAAACAAAGTTTTCTGATCCAAAATGTCAATAGTGTCAAGGTTAAGAGACCTAAATGGAACAAACTATGATCAAATTAGATATGCATAAAAGTAAAAGGCCCTAATCCAATTCAAGGATTATTTAGTGAGTTTTGCTCTTGGTGTAAAGCCCCTTACTAGCTCCTAGAGACAATGATAGAAGAGGTTTAGAAGTAGGAGAGAAATTTGGCCATTAGGCCTCAATACTATGTGGAAAACTCTCCATCAAGACTGATCTCTCTGGAATTAGGTTCACGGGAATTATTTTGCAACAAGATACAGTAGCAGTTTATGTCAGACATAGCTTGTAAAAACTGCAGGTTTTAGGGAGTAATTAAAAGAAGTCTTTATATGCAAATTACCAGCTTCTCTTAGCTAGAAGCTATCTCTGGATAGAGTTGCCTAGAGGAGGAATTTTTAAGTTTGTTTTAAACATTAATTGGCAAGTTAGCTACTTCTGACTAAGAAATAAGGCCAAGAAGTTTAGTTTGAGATTGTTATGTTGTTTTTGTGGAGGAAATTGAAAAATGCATATTGCCACATTCTAATCCTCAATGCTACAATGTGATAGTTTTCTTTTCTTTAGCTTCAGTTACTTTTTTTGTTGTTGTTGTTTTGTTTTTTTTTTTTTTTTTTTGGAGACCAACTCTCACTCTCTCGCCCAGGCTGTAGTGCAGTGGCTTGATCCCGGCTCACTGCAACCTCCACCTCCCGGGTTCAAGTGATTCTCCTGCCTCAGCCTCCTGAGAAGCTGGGATTACAGGCATGTGCCACCACATCTAGTTACATTTTTTTAAAAAAAGTTAGTGAGGAGTGGGAAGTAGAGGAGACCTAGAGAGCTGGTGGAAAGTCTCTATTCCCACAGGCAGCTCTTTGGGAAGAGAAAGAGGCTAGCAAAGACTTAATAGTGAGATAAACAGCCCAAGCTGTCTGTCAGGTTCCTCAGTCTCTCCTGGCTTCAGAACACAGCACCCATGTGAAAGGCATGGCCAGCACCACTAAAAACTAGATCTTGGCTGGTGGAAAATCTTGGAGTTAAGGAGTAGGGCCTCACAGTCAACACTAAAAGTTCAAGTTTTTTGAATGCCCATGTTTGTTTACATAGAATGGATATCAAACCGATTGGGCATAGCTGGTCATAAAGTACATTCCAGATTCGTGTTAGGAGAGTATTGGATGTGGAGTCTTCAGAGACCTACAGCATCTACAAAAGACACAAAGAGGCAAACAATGGGTCCTTCTCAGCCAAGCATGGCACTTTAACGAGGAGCTCATGGGACCCAGTTACAGGGGCCTCAAAGCTGTGGCAAATGGACTAGATACTACGTTGTCCATGTAGATAGCTGAAAAGCCTTGAAATCAAAATGGTGCATAGGTAAGAGGTGAATTAAATCCAGGATTAGGATAGATATGCATGTACCTAGTATTAGGATAGAAGAGAGACTTGGAGAGGGCCATACAGATGACTGAAACCACCTCTGCACAGATTATGACAGCAAAAGAAATGTAGCATTGCTGACTCTGTCTTGCTTCTAGCCTTACAGGCTGGCTGTCCTTACTCATTCCCAGATGTAGGCCAAGTGAACCATGGGAGGAATTTAGTTTATAGTTTAACTTTGAAGCAAGGATGATAGCAGTCCCCGCCTTAAAATGACCTCCTTCTTGCTTAGGGGACTGAAAAAGCATTTGTAAGACTAATCAAAGGCCACAAGATTAGGATTATGGGACAGGCCTGAATTCTGCTAAAATGTAGATGTAATTTCTATAATCCCTTACTACTCAGGAGTCACATGGCTAGAGGTCACAAGATTTGTGACTTCCCCAATTACTGCTATAGATAACATCATTATTATAGAACCTAAGATTGTTTTTCTTTAATGTTTTCTAGACTTTTTGCATTCTGATTTGCATTTTGGTTTGAGAATTAACTCCCATCCTTCTGTTTTGCTGGCCCTGTGATTATTAAACTTTTCCCTGCAAAAACCTGCTGTTTTTTATGCATTGGCTTTTCTGGGCAGGAGACAAGATGAACCCATTGGGCAATCATACTATTCTCATTGCAGGCTGACCAACTGCCCCACTAGCCACTAAGGACTAGGGATGGGGAAAGGGAATAAGACTCTCATAGGAGCCTACAATATTAGAGGACTGAGTGATACCATGTCTGAAGACAGAAATTAGATGGCTGGGACCTAGAAACCAGGCAGGCAAAAAAGATCAGTGGGCCAGGTATCTTATTCATTCACTTAACATATATTTATTCTCACCACTGAGGAATACAGTCATACCCATAGAGGACTTTAGAGAGCCTGAAATCTATTAGGTGTTAGAGACTCCCTAGCATCTGTGAACAGGAAGAGGTTCAATAGGCAAACAGTATAAAAGGGCCAACCAGTAAACCAGTGTATAATCATGACAGGTGGAAGGTCTCTCACATTTATTGAGCAATGACAATAAGAAATCCATATAACAATCCCGTAAGTATATTATTATTACTCCATTGTACAGATTAAAAACACTAATGGTCAGAGATATTAAACACAAGTTTTCACAGGTGAAGAGAAGTAGAGAGAACTCTACTACCTGTATGCCCAAAGCCTGTTCTTCCCTTCCTCTGCACTAAACTTATCAGGGAAACCTGGAAGCAAATGGTAGGGACTAACCCAAAGACTTTATTTGGGTATAGGATACCAGTCTATGAGGCATGTGTAGGGAAGGATCAACCCAAGCCTTCCAAAGAACTAGGATATTAAGCAGAGAATCAAGGATCACTCAGGAAAGAAGGGAAGAAATCCAAGCAGAAATCCAGCCACTAAGCCTGGGGACAAACCCAGTAAGGGAGCCACAAAAAAGCTGAGCCATTGACCTTCTGGCCCACATTTCACATCCCGACTGAGGGCACAATTGTCTAGGGTGGCCAGGATGGAACATGGCCGGGCACAATGGCTCATGCCTACAAATCCCAACACTTTGGCAGGCCAAAGTAGGCGGCTCACTTGAACTCACAGGTTCGAGACCAGCCTGGGCAACATGGCTAACCCCTGTCTCTACAAAAATACAAAAATTCTCTGGGTGCAGTGGCAGGTGCCTGTAGTCCCAGATACTCAAAAGGCTGAGATGGGAGGATGGATTGAGCCTGGGAGGTGGAGGTTGCAGTGAGCCAAGATCGTGCCATTGCACTCCAGCTTGGGCCATAGAGCGAGATCCCATCTCTCTCTCTCTCTCACACACACACACACACACACACACACACAAAATGGAACACCTGTTAAGTTTGAGTTTTAGATAAATGATGATTTTTTTATTTAGTATTAGTCATTTTTTATATTACTTGGGACTTATACTAAAAAATTATTTACCTGAAATTAAAATTTAACTGGGCATCTTGTATTTTTCTTGCTAAATCTGGCAGCCCTAGTGACTGAGCCACAGATGGGGATGAAATCCCACAACCATGAAGGCAAGAGGGGTACAGGGAAAAGGAACCTAGTACACAGCTATCAAAACAACCTCCCCCCGCCCTTTTTTTTTTAACAAGAAGTTTTCTGCCATGTAATTATACAAAAGACATTACTATTTTGTAATTATACATTACTATTTTGTAATTATACAAAAGACATTCAGTAAAATGCAAAATGTATTAATGATTAGAAACAAAATAAGATTTGAAACAGGAAAAAACTACCCCTGGTAGAATAGGAATGGCACCTTAGCATGATAAGCATGATGAGGAACATCCTTCTGAAAAAGTCAACTCATACTTGGAATTGCCAGGGAGGTAGTCTGTGCTGGAGCTGGTGGAATGGTAAAGATAGGAGTCTCCTCACTGTCCACATTGCAAGCCAATGCCTTTTCCTTCTGAAACTATAACCTTCAGAGTTTGGGCTATGGAGATATTATAAGTTAAGTAGATCATTGCAGGCTAGACAGCTGACAATCATTTGTAACATTCTTTCTGTGAGTAAATGTCTTCCAAGCTTCCTGCAGTGACCTTACAAATGAGTTTTGGCAAAACAATCTGTCGTTAATTGGGGTTTTTCTATACAACCCTGCAAAATTTGGTATGTGTCCCACTGTCCAACCTCATCACAGACCAGCCTCCTCTAGCTCAGCCTACCAGCTCATGACTCCTCTTTCAGTCCTCAAACGCCACAAGCTCCTTGCTGTGTTGGGGCATTTGCCCAGAATATCCAGTTCTTCCCAGAATAACCCTCCACCTCTGACTCCTACAACAGCGCCTTCTCTTTCAAGTGGCCTTGAACAGGATTCCTCAATAACTGCATTATCTAAGTACTATCCATCCAAGAACCCTTAAAATTACTTTCACTTTTATTAATTTATAAATTGATATTTATTGTTCGCTCTCCACTAGAATACCAATATTATTCACTCTCCACTAGAATACCATCTCTCAAGGGAAAGGTCCATTACTGTTTTACTTTTCACACTTTTTTTCAGAATCTAGCATACTGCTTAGCACAAATAGAAAATTCATTTATAGAATATGTGTAAAATTAATAAATGAATAATCTAAGTAAATGAATGAATGTTTATATCTTATCTTTTCTCTGCAAATCATGTTTTGTTCCTAGTTTATTCCTTATGATTAACACAATCTCTTTTGTCAGTTCATGTTAGCATATCTCAATTATAAGCAGACAGGCACCAATTTATCTACTTATTTATTTTTTTCATTCATTTGAGAGCCCCTAATATATCAGGACTGTGCAGATTCTGGTTTTTTTGAACCATGACAAACCAAATTCAACTCAAAGTAAAATCAGAAAACATGTAACATGATGACAAACATCACAAGCTATTGTGGGTCTACAATGCATTTTATATAAATAAATTCCTCTTCCCACATGAACTTCATAAGGCCCAAATTCGCACATCAGCCTTTTTGCCTCCAGCCCTGTGTGCTTTCTGGCTGAAGTTTGAAATCCTTTTGTAATACCTGGAGTTGCCAGAAAGGGCTTCAAGGTAGAAAAGACACAAAATGGAGGACGGAAGTTGGGATGAGATGAACAGTGAAACGGAGGCAGAGTTCACATAGTTGTGTTGTCACTTCCTGGAACAAACCTGATCAAACTAGTCACCTTTCCTGAACACTTCTCTACAATCATAGTACCTGACTTTTCTCATCCTTCCTTTGTGGGTTAGTTTCATGGCAACCATTGAATGTCACAACTGTCTCTAGCCTAATTTGTGTATGTAATTTGTGCTTACATTCTCCCAGCTTTTCCAAACCTGCTAGCCCACAAGTACCGTTCCTAGAAGAACTCTAATGGCTAACCTGGCGTCTTTTTTTTTCCCCCCCCCGCACTGTTCCATCAAATAAAGCTGTCATCTTTCCCAGTAAACTGCCTCTTGAAGAAAGGACTCAGGATACACAAGACTGGCCTCTTACTCTGTCTGGACCTTCGTATCCTAGAGTAGGTGATTCAGAGCAGAAATAAAAGAAAATTATCAGAAAGCAAATGAGATGGGGAAAAAAATACAGAAATACTGTCAAGGTCACCAGTTTATTTTTGTTGCAGGATCACCCTAAGTGAAATTATTTTAATTTACCAATTTGCAGAGATAAAAAATATCCAACTGTGAAAACCACAGTATTCACAGTAGTGTGTGGCACTGATGAGCAGCACCGTATGATAAAGCAAATTGAGATCAGGCATTTGCAAGACCACTTCATGTTGGGGGAAAACCACGTAAAATGTTATAATATGGTTAATGGCATTGCAAGGCTGATCTCACTAATTTTACAATTCTCTTTTACGCATAGGTTATCATACTAATTAGCTGCCTCTGGAATATTTGTCATTTTAATAGAGCAATTTTGTATTTCACTTTGCTTTAGTTCTGTGGCCTCCAACCTGACATTCAGAGGTTCCAACAAGTTTCAACACATCACATGTTCTGGATGATTTGAAACAAGTCACCTTGGAGCTGGAGAACCTTTGAGGATGGCATGGTGGAAAGAACATTCACTTGGAAATCACATGTTGATAATAATGGCAATGTGGATGTTGGCAATTTACTTAATCTCTCTGAAAGTGTTTCATTAAAAATGAAAATGAAGAACCTAACTTTTCAGTTTATTGTGAGGATTGAAATAATCTCTCTCACATGCCTAGCATGTAGTTCAATAAATGGTCCATATAGAATAGTAATAAAGCACAATTCATTTTTTTCCTCCTCTTTTGATGGTTGTGTGAAAGGAAAATAAAACTTGGAACCCCAAGTTACTATGCCAAAAGGAAAAAAATTAAGCTGAAAGCTGAGTTATGTAAGAAGCTGCCTTTCCTTTTGTTTCTAAGTAGATAGCTACAGATAAAAGCTACATATCTCCACTGGTAGCTACTCTACGTTCACCTTATCTTTGAGATGGTGTCTTGCTCTTGCCCAGCTAGAGTGCAGTGGTGCGATCTCGGCTCACTGCAAGCTCCCCCTCCCGGGTTCACATCGTTCTCCTGCCTCAGCCTCCCAAGTAGCTTGGACTACAGGCACCCGCCACCATGCCTAGCTAATTTTTTTTTTTTTTTTTTTTTTTAAGTAGAGACAGGGTTTCACTGTGTTAGCCAGGATGGTCTCGATCTCCTGACCTCGTGATCCACCCACCTCGGCCTCCCAAAGTGCTGGGATTACAGGCATGAGCCACCGCGCCCAGCCCACCTTATCTTACCTAAAGTACTGATTTACTGACACTAGGCAAATACATAATTTACTATCCCCCCATCTGCTCCGTTTCTCTTGCAACATGTGAATTCAGTAATGTGACCATATCCTCCCTCTTTCTCATCCAGCCAGCTTTTCCCCTTTAAATATTGAACCCCTCAAAAATCATGTTTGGAGAAAGGCACAGACCTGTCTCCCAAGCACATCTCTGAATTTGGCAAAATAAACTTCTAAATTGGTTGAGACCAGACTCAGATACTTTTTGGTTTACAGTTCCACAATTCATATGAGTAGATCTAGCAGGGAATAAAAAATTCAAAGCTGTTGGGAAGAATAATTTCATATCCCAGAAGCTTCAAGCATTCTTTTCCTTCTCACTCCTCCTGGACAAATCAGAGGGTTTGCAAATGGCAGCATAGTAGAAGCTGATACTTCTGTCAAACATGTAACACAGGAAGCCAACAATATGCTGTAATCAAGAACGGAGCCTCTAGGTGAGAAAATAAAAATCACTGACCTTGGTTTCAAGTTCAAGTCATGTTTAAATGTTTACTATGGCCTAGACACCTTATAAGAACTAGATCTAGAACTTACATTTTAATTGCATGTACATGTAGACAACATGCATCATAGAAATGAGTAAAGTTAGAATGTTGGCCTGTGGAAGTATATTGTAACCTGTCAAGTATTATTATTGTTGTTGGTTTTGTTATTGTCAACATATAGGTGGAATCTGGGAAATCTACCAACAATAACAGTGATTATTGTTGCTAAAATACTAACAAAGGCAGAAGAAAAAAAACTGCAAAAATGTGGTTCATTCACATAAAACTCATGCCAGATATAGTTATAACCATCAGGAAAGCTTACATTTATCCTTAACATTCTCCTCCAGAAATTAAGACCAGCATGTAATCTGAAAATTTGACATAATAAAATAGGAGCTGGGCTGAATTCTTGACAATGGTTAATGGAACTTTCTGTTATTTCATCCCGAGAAACTCTACAACATCCAGAAGTTATTATTTCCATCTTTGTTTCTAGTCTCCACTAGATCTTAATTTCCTTTCTTGGAGAAGTGTTTAATTGATGTCCCTTTCCCCAAACCATTAATGCCAAACCTTCTTGCATTAGTGTAATCTTGGACAGAGCTTTAGAAATATCATAGAAATAGTATGTAATAACCCCCAAATGGAGTATTTTGAACCAAATGGGATTAGGCCACATTCCAAGCACAGTGGAACTAGACTAGACACACAGAGCCTTTAGGAGTTCAACCCCACTGCTGCTGCCTCATACACCTGAATGCTTGGCAGGTCCTGAGAGAGCTCCCCTATTGCACCCTCCAGAGATTTAAACAGACTTTCAATACTAGAACATTCTCTCTGCCCTCTCTTCATGCAAGTAAGTCTTACCTATCTTTCATGTTTCATCTTAGATATTCCTCCAGAAAACCTTTCCTAATCACCCCCTCCCACCATAGCCAAGGCTGCTTTTAATGATCCTCCTATGTGCTCCCATCATAGCTACAGGGACAATTTGGATGACCTGTTCCAAAAATCTCTTTCTCCTTCTAGACCACCAGCTGCTGAGAATAGGGACTGAGCCTGCTTCACTGTTTTGTTCACAGCCCTTCATACATAGCAGTCACTCAATAAATATTAGCTGAATAGGTTTTGAGAATTGCATCTCGAAAGCATTCACAACAAATAAACTGATTCCTCCAGAAAACAAAGTGAATTGCTCGTTATCCAGCACATTTTAATAACATCAGCTACCTAAATGGGTAATTCAGGCTTGAATTATATACTTTGCTTCTGGGAAAGCATATCAGCCATCATCATATCACCATATTTCATTGCTGTGTAGACACCACTCTGACATTATCTCATGATTTAATTTCTGATCAAAGCAGGAACAACCAAGATATGTAACTAGAAATGTGTTGGCTCTGCCATTAACCTTGGTGGCTTTGTGGACGTTCCCTGAACCTCAGTGTGCTTCACCACTGTCAGCTCTACCCTACATGCTCCAGGAAGGAAGATGAATGAAGAAATGTAAAAGTCCAGAGTGGAGCCCATGGGACTGTATGTAGATTGTTGAAGGAATAACTTGGGTATTTTTGCAACTAAATATGGTTGGCATTCAACATCACAACTTCTTCACATTCTCTGTTTCCATCACTTTCCCTGAAATATTCACATCATCGGCTTCTATTGTTTCCCTATGGGTCTGAAAGGCTCTGTTGAGGTTTTACAGCCTCGTTCACAAAAAACTCCTACTTACCAAACCCATAAGGTCAGTACCTTCCGAACCCAACTCTAGCTACTCCCCAAGCAGGCCAATTAAGGAGCCCACCTGCTGTAGATTGTGTTACCTCCCAGAATATGATCACATATGGCTTCTTGAAAGGGGGTGGAGGAATGATGAATGTCAAAAACACGTGTTTATACTTAAACCTGTTACGAACAAGAGCTTTCAACTCTTTGGTAAGAGAGTTTCAATGGGGTTCTGTGTGTATCTGCTGACTTTAAGAATGATTGTCTGTCAAGTGTTTTTGCAGACTCCTCAGAATCCCTCAAGGCAGTAGGGAAAAAGCAGAGGGATTGTAACCTGGAAACCAGAACAAGTTGAGGATTCATTCTCACCTCATGACATCTGCAATTTGGGAAATGGGCAGGCTGCAGAATGATCTCATTCACTTGAAGCCAGAGACTCACACCTCCTCCCCTGCCCCTGTGCCTATCATCCATCTATTTTTAAAGGCAAGGAATCTTAAATGTGCTTCAAAAAACTAAAACTAAAGTCATGCTCACAAAAGCCCAAGTCCCTGGTTCAGTGACTGGATCTCCAGAGAGGAGGGTCAGAGCTTTATTTTTGCTTTGTCTCTTCCAAAACATGCAGGAAAAACAGTTAACAGCCATTTGAGAGTTGCAATTGAGTTTATCTCGGCTACTTTCGGTACCTTCCCTCAGTTCCCAGGAGCAAGTACTTTTGACTAGAGGCAGAGGTCACTTGGTGTCTTAATGAACCCTCTGAGCCTGATAATTCTGAGTGATCTCTTAGATTTTTCTTCCCACACAAAATTCATTTCAGCATTTTACATAAAATTTGTATTTTTATAAGAACCTAGGGACTGCAGCTGAGACAAAGCTTTAGTTTCTGCCATCAAATCTATAAGAAACCTATAAGAATAGCTTCACCTTATTAAAAACACCAGCATGAGGAACATTATAGGATTTAACAAGCCTTCAGTTACACATTTTTTTCCCAGTTACTTTTAAATGCAACTTGGAGTCTCTCCTTATAATGAGACCAGTATTGGCTAGGGTAGGAAAAAAGAAAACTTCTTTAAAACATTCTAAATAGAAGGTTAAATAAATGGGTGCAAGTGGAAAGATAAAATGTCTTGTATTCCCCAACCCTTCCATTTCCCCGGATTATCAGCTCAAAGCCTCAGACTCATGATGCCACTGAGGTCAGAAAATAGGTGTCATTTCTTTCATCTATAAAGCAGCGGAAGTGAAGGTGGAATGAACTAGCTGATCTTTAAGGCAGAGCTTCCCAGCTGCTGTGCCAGGCACTCTGCTAAATCTCAAATGGATCACCAGTGTGCCAAGATATGGATCAACTTTCTTGATGACTAGGCACAGTTGGACAACAACAGCCCTTAAGCCAATCATTGCCAGCTACAAGCATCTTTGTTTATTCCAGTGTGCTATGAAAGTATTTTCATTGAATATATCTGCCATGATGTGAAGGTGTTAGAACACACTGGTTTAAAGTCTCTTCCAGTTCTGTTGTTCAATTATTCTAATTCATATGTCCTTTAAGTAGGACTTCATTGGTGACCACTGCACAGCTGAGTACTGCTGGGGAGGTGGCACTTCATGTTCTGTGTGATGGTACCCCTGGAGTTGTGCAATGCGTGACATGCACAGCCCTGAAAAAATGAGCGAAATGTGAAAAGAAAAGAAACACACGACAGAGACATAGTAGGTCCTGAAGTTTTTTTAAGCAAACAAGAGACAGCCCAATGAACTAATACTTAGGACCATCATTGGGAAAGGGGAAGGTCATGGTGAGTAAAGGGACTCATTTTCCCTTGAGGTACTCACTTTTATGGAAACCTAACAGATCTATTGTGGTAAACAAAGATGAAAACACAATAAAAGAGAAGAGGAAATAAAGAGGAGATGCAACGGCTTTCACTTAACTCTCAGAAAGGTTTTGAGTTGGGCAAGTATCCTGCCCTGTGACACAAGTGAATTGAGGAGCTTCTGTTCAGTAAAGGAAGAACGTTTGATTGCTGAGGGAAGAAATCACTGGGGTGCAAAACTGTGGGGACCCTTAGATTTTCCTGACCCAAGCGCCAGGGAACTTGGTTTCCTCAAGAAACAGAGGCTATCAGAAATGAAACAAACAAAAACACAGCCATCCAAATTAAAAGAGTTGAAAATACTAGGCACATTGCAAGAAACCGAGACTGTGAGAACATCTTATTCTTTGCAGAAGAAAGGTACCACTGGTGGGGAAAAGGTGTCTCCTACCATGAAACAGGAATTGGCAGAGTGGAGTTGTGAAGATAGGAGAAGTGACATTAAGGAGACAAAGTAGGTGTAAAGAGTTAGAAGGTCACATATCCACCAAAGGAATTGGGGTAAATTCAGTACCTTTGGAGGCTTTCAGATAGACACTGTAATCAACACACAAAAAAAGTAAAGGCAAAGAAGACATTGATCATTATAGGAAATTTTTTCACCTCTTTGTATTTGTTAATTACTTATAATCTTAATTTTAAAAGTCATGTATACACACCTTACAGAAAGCCTAATGAAAATGGAGAAGTATAAACAAGAAAAAACTTACCGTTAATGCTAGATAGGGATTGTCACTGTTAATATTGCAAGAATAAATTAAAATGTACTTACCTATTTCCTATGGTTGGACATTTAGACTCTATTTTTTCATTATGATAAATCCTCAATATTTTCCCTATCTTTGATCATTAGGAAACAAATATTCTTTGTTCCTATTGCTGATTATTTCTTTAGAATAGATTATTTCCTGAGATAGCCTGGGTAAAAAAGTATGAACATCTTAAGAACCTTAACACATACAAATAAATGAAATGCTTTCCAGAACCCTTGTATCAATTCCCACCAACATTTGAGAGCTCGCTCAGTGCCCCTGACTAGTATTGATTATACTTTCTTACACTTTTGCCGAATTAATGTGACATTTCCTTGTAATTTTAGTTTGTGCTTCAGGTCAAATCTTTTTTTAATATGTTAATTACCAGCAACAGAATTTTTTTTCCCCAGCAATAGAATTTTAATGGCAGAAAAGAGATGCTCATGGACACCTTGACCGTGCTGGGAGATGAAGGGATGGAGGGACAGAGAGTGGCAGAGAAAGAACTCAGGTTTATGGATCAGCAAACTACAGACGGTGCACCAAATCTAGCTTGCTGCCTGTTTTTATATGGCCCACATGCCTGTTCCCTTTTTAAATGCTTAAAAACGACACCCAAAGAATATTTTGTGACATGCGAGAATATGAAATTTTAATTTTTATCCATAAATAAAGTTTTATTGGTTCTGTGCTAATTATTTCTGTATTGTCTATGGCTGCTTTCACACTGCAACAGCAGGGTTCAGTAGTTGTGATACAGACATTACAGATTATGAAGCCTGAAATATTTACCATCTGGCCTTTTACAGAAAATGTTTGGTGACCCCTGTTGTAAGTAATTACTTACCCCCTGCTGGGGGCACAGAAATGTTCAGCTTAGTAAGAAGTGGTTGGATTGCTCAAGTTTCTTTAATAAGAACATTTATTAATCTAAGATATTCATGCTCTTCGCCTTTAAGACTGTAGGATTGCAAGAGTGTCACTGAGCAGAGGTGAGTGAGCATCATTCAGATAACACACCAAGGGAAGACAAGTGAAGGACCAGATTGTTCTTACAAGGTAGTGCAAAGCATAAAAGAATTTGAAAATCTCTGTAACCACTGAATTATTTGTTTTCCTTGTTAAAAGCAAATGTTCAAATTGAATTGAAGCCTTAAGTCTTCCTAGAAACTCACAAACACAGAATACTATATGTATATGTATATATATAATATATAAATAGTAATATATATTATATAAAATGTTATTATTTGTATAATTATTATATTCTAGAGGAGCAAAGCAAATCCATGAATTGACTCAGTAGCAGAGGAAGGTAGAAAGGTCCTGGTCTGAATATGAAGAAGTCTAGAAATTTAGCATTTGCCATTAACTTGGCCATGTAACCCTCAGAAAATAATCTGACATGTCTGAGAGGTGAGCTGGAGGAGAGTTAATGTTTCTATCAGCTCTGGTATTCGCTGATTTTTCTTAATCTTAATTCAGTGTTGCCCGGATCAACAGCAGCAGCAGCACCTAGGAACTTCTTAGAAATGCAAATGCTCGGGTCTGCCACAGGCTTACAGAATCAGAAGTTCTGGTGATGGGCCCCAGCATTTGGTCTTAATAAGTCCTCCAAATAACTATGTTGCACACTAAAGTCTGAGAAGTACAGATCTCTAAACTGTGTTCCTCTTGAAGGTTTTCCAATTCCAAAAAGCATTTAAGATATTTGATTTTAAAACCTCAGTTATACATTTACATTTGCAAACACCTTGCCTCAAAAAACACTCCTCCCAATGACTCATTTTCTCCTTCCACTGGAAGTATAGGTTTATTTAAAGATCATACTCATTAAGCAGGATCATCATTCCCACCTGAATAAAGATCATGAGCCATGGGGAGGGGTGGGTGGAGAGAAGAAGGATGCCCACCATTCAGCTCACCTACTTGGCACATGTGCCCCTGCAAAGCTGCAGCCTGGAAACAGCCCACAAAAGCAGAGGTAGACCCTCTTAGTAATAGACCAGTATGGAACCTGTTGTTACTCAGTGTAGCAAATTATACTTAAGCTATAAAAAGACAACCTCAAAAGTCATGAGTCTTGTACCTTTGCATGGAGTTGAACTGAGAGTTGATGACAGACAGCATCTGGATGAATTTCTGCCTAACCACAAATGTGAATACCATCCTCTCAGTTGGTACTGTGGGAATGTGCTGTTCTAGAAACCTGGACACCTGGCCTCATATCCCACTTTGCCAAAGACTGGTTATGTGATCCTGAGAAACTCATTTAGTCTGTCAAAGCTTCAATGAACTCATTTAGAAAATATGAATAATACCAGTTATTGTACTCACCTCATAGAGTTCTGGGGAAGATCAAGTTGTAAGAAGGGGTGCAAAGGCCCCTTGAGCACTCGCAAAATGCAAATTATTGTTATTCATGAATGCCTAATAGTGTTCAGAATATACTGTTTATATCAGTTAGGATTGTGTTCAATTGAATACAAGAAAAACTCAACCAAGATCACTTAAACCAGACGGAATTTTGCTTTTTCCAAGAAACAAGTCCAGAGACAGGCAGCCCAAAGTTGGGTGCAGTTGCTTAAGGAATTCAAAGGATCCTGGCTCCTTCTAGCTTCCTGTTCTAGTATCCTTAGCATTCAACTTTCACCCTCGCAGTTCCAAAATGAAGATCCCTCCCCACCCTCCAGGCATCTATGTTCTAAACAGGAAAAGGTCTACCTGCTTCATCTGTGCCTTTACAATAACAAAACGGTAACTTTTTTGGAAGCCCCATCTAACAGAGAGCATATTCAACCAGAATATTAAGGAAAGCAACAATTGCAACAAAATATATAATTAAAATATATGCTAAATTTCTAACAGTAAAATAATTTAGTAAACATAGAAATTTACCTTTGAAAGGGGGAAAGGGAGTGGAGGCATCATAATGTCAATTAGATGAGGCTGCTAAATGGTCCAGGCAAGAGCAAAATACACAAAGACCAGCAGATGGGCACAGGTCTGTGGTTGCAAAAGAGGCTGGTCACCTGCAAAACTGGTATTTTTATCCTCTAACGTGACATAAGGTTCTGCCATCAAGAAAGAAAGAGCTGGGAAGGATATCTAGAATGACTGCTGAACGAGCACTCAAGAATGTTTTTCATCTCTGGTTTATCTTTCTACACTCTGTTTCAATCTCATTGTCATTCGCTTGCCTCGGGTGAATAGCTTACTACTGATTTGGTTTGTTTTGGTTTTTATTATTAACTAGCCTAAGGAATTTTCTTTTAACCTATGAATTTATACCATTTGCATCGTTGTGATTTTCAAGTATGGAAAATTTCAATTGTTATCTTTTAGAATGTTGCCACTTCATTCTCTCTTTTCCATTTTACCAGAACCCATATTTTGAAATTATTTCCATCATCTTATTTTGTGTTTTCTATTTACTTTTCTCTTTGCTTATTTTCTCTCTTTCCATTCTTCCAGTTGGAATAATGAAGTTTTATTTGTCCCCCTTCCTACTTCTCTATTGGTATGAAAGCAAACATTCTATTCTTATTCTGTTATGAGTTACCCTTAATTTCTATCAGGCATATTTGACTCAGTAATTTCTGAAAGTATCATTATATTTTTCCCTCTCTTAAATAATACAAGCACCTAAGAATGCTTTAATTCAAATCACTTTTTTTTCCTTCCATATTACTGTTATAATAATGTATATTTATTTGGGGGGGGGTTCTTTAAAAATGACATTGTATTAAAAGTATTAAAATGAAGAGACAATGATTAAAGGCATGGAATTAGAAAGTATAGTTTATTAGAATTGCTACATAACTGTAAAATTTTGCTCTTTGCTCTGGGGGAACATCCTATAATAGGCAATTTAAAATTTTTTAAATAATATAAAAAGGGAGCTAAATACCTGAACATTTAAACAAAATGAAGTGAAAAAAGGAAACAAATTCACTGCAAGAGACAGAAATTACATTTTAAAGGCTGAAAATAATAAAGAAATTCACTAAACAACAGGCCCTATTGTCCTGGCTCCTTCAGAAAGATTACTAAATGGAAACTGGGAAGTGATTTGGACAATAGCAGATTCTGGGATATGGTGGAAAGTTCACAGGTTGGCACTGGCTAGAACAGCTGAATTTTGAGAGCAGTTTGCAGACACAGGGGTGCTGGTGGCCCTGAAGCACAAATGATGAATATTTAGATTACAGATATATAGAATGCATATAGATATATAATAATGTATAGATTTATATATTTACACTTGTTTTGCTTTCTATTTTTTCTTGCTTTCCACGTCTTCCTTTTTCTTTAATGAGAGCACATCTTTTAGTAGTTCCCTGTAAAAGTATAAGATTAGTAAACTGTCATTTTTTTTCCTCTGAAAATGTCTTTATTTTACCTTCTTTATTAAGAGGTATAGAGTTTCCCTTGGATCTCAGAAGGTATTATTCCATTGTGTTCTGCCACCCATTGCCACTGGTGGGAAATATACTCGTCTATTTGTGATTCCTCCGTTTGAGAAAATTTCTTTTTCCTCTCATTCATTTTAAGATCTTCCTCTTTCATATTCTCCAGTTTCTCACAATGTGTCTAGCATGTGTTTTTTAGTTTTCCTATTCAGGACTTAGTGTGCTTTGTCAATGGGATAATTCAATTCTTTTTCCAAGTATGGAAAATTTCAATTGTTATATTTTAGAATGTTGGTTCTTCTTTATTCTCTCTGTTCCATTTTACCAGAACCCATACTGGATACACTTCATACTCACCCCCATGTTTCTTAACTGCTCTTTCATGTTTCTCCATTCTGAGATCTATAGTGTGGGTGACT
The DNA here is from genome assembly GCF_000951045.1 of Mandrillus leucophaeus. Taxonomy (NCBI): domain Eukaryota; kingdom Metazoa; phylum Chordata; class Mammalia; order Primates; family Cercopithecidae; genus Mandrillus; species Mandrillus leucophaeus. Next base: position 1,462,756 of record NW_012110030.1, on the reverse strand, counting down.
TCCTCAGGTGGATCTTCCAATCCCATCAATCCTCTTTCAGCTGTATCTAATCTGCCATGTAACTCATCAACTGAGTTCTTAATTTCAAATACTATGTTTTATTTCTGTAATTTTTATTTAGCCCTTTTTGAAACTGATATTTTGCTTACAGACCTTTTTTTATTATACATTTTATTCTTTCTTTTATTTAATTCACATTAAATACATTAATGTATAATCTTTCCTAATATGTTCTGTTATATCCTCTTTTTAGAGTATTCATTCTCCTCTTTTTTCCATATAAACTCACATTTTATAATTTTGGTATAATGAACTCAACCTCATTAAGTCTTGTTTATCTTCGGAAGTCCTGTAAGCATTGCATTTTGAGATTGTATCACAGAACAATTCTCATTTTCTTCTGCCAGAATCTCTAAATTATTAATGATCTTGAATATATTTTATGTTAATTTCTTGTCCAGAATTCCTACACCACATGAGCTATGTATACTCTTGTGTTTTCCTCACCCACACTGGAGGTATTGGGTTTTGATTTCTTGTGGATGACTGTTTTTACACAATAAAGCTACTGGAATAAAATAACTCAGAAAATACCCACTACCAATGGGTAATTTTTCAAGGCTCTGATTCTTATATATGGAACACAAATCCATCTTTCTCCCCTTATCTAGGTCTAGGTCAAGGTCAATTCACTTGTCACCATGAAGGGCCTATATTTACACCTGCTTTGTTAATAGCTTTTCTTTCTGATAGTTATTCAGGGCTGTAAAGTTATACCTTAACAAACGAGATTTTAACACAGGATTCTAAATCAAATAACATTTCCTCTTCTTAAGCCTTGTCTTAACATTTGCTAAACTGATTTTAAAGTCAAGTCTATTTTTAGCACTTGCTTCCCTTTAGTGTAGTTGCCAGTCACAGCAATATTTGATTCTATTTTGTTACTTGGTCTCTAATTTAATCACCAGCAAACTTTTCTTGTTTCAATCCCCAATTATCCTTTTTCATTTTTGTACTCTATCTCATTCTCATTTTTTCTCATACACAAGTTCACAAGTGTGCCAGTTGTATTTCTTCTCTTAAGTAGTAATTAAAGATGTATGTCATTTCAGGGAAGAGACGTTTCCCCTTCTTCCAAGGCTCATGCCATTTCTGATCCTACTTTCAGACAGTAGTAAGTACTACTGCTCTTATCTCAGCCACCTGTCAATACCATCATATCCCTTTGTGTTGACAATGCTATAAACGATGCTGCAGTTCCTAATCAGCTGCTGGATCTAAGTTTTCATATCTCCATCAAAGTCAGAGCTCTTTCTGATTCCAGTAGAAAGGGACTTATCCTCTGAATATAAGATAGATCATTTAGCTGCCTGGTGGCTCTAGTTCTTTAAGTTTATTCAAAGGTAGCCTTGATCCTACAGGTTGACTATTTCCTCCACCAATTCCTTTCATGTTCCCCAGTAATTGGCCTGAGGGAAACTATGAGGCAACATTATTAGCCTCCCTCCTTTGATTCCAGTGTGTTTAGAGGCAGGGTGACCATGTTACTTAGCTTCCAAACAGAGATACTTTTGAGCATGAACATGAAAAGGGGCACTTCTGTAATTTCAACAGGAAGGCATAAGCCAGGACTGTACTGTACTGAACAAACTACCCTATTTTCAGATCCTTATATGTGGAGAAACCACCACTGCTTGCTTTGACCTTATAAAGTTCCAGATATGCACACTCACACACATACACACACACAACTATATATATATATATATATATAGTGTATACATATATACACAAATTAGGTGTCAACATGACCATAACTTCATAAGGGAAGTGAGTTACCTACTTATGTTTCCTAGGGTAGGTTTTGTTTGACAAGACTAAAGAGGTATAGAAGAAAACAAGTATGAGAAATGAGATACCAGTTAACAGGGGCAGACAGAAACAAAGAGGGAGAGGAATAAGAGGAAACCATAGGCCCTACAGTTAAGGTACCAGCTTAATTCTCCTCTGGTATACTTGCCTTGGCTGAACTGTGCTCTGCCAATTTGCCACCAAGCTAAGCAGAGAGATATTATGAGATTAAGCTTTATGAAGAAAAAGCTTTCTGTGTAAAACACCTTACTATACCTACTATCATGTTTTTGAGGACATAGTTCATTACTTTACAGTTGCTTCTTTATAAATACTCGTAGCAAAAATTTCTCACAATTTGATCTTAATACCAAAAACTTATGTCTATCCTGAACGATTGCTTTACATTATGTTTATTTTATGGACCCAGAATCATGTGCCTATATACATTTTGCAAACTAGAAAGCTCAGAATAAAATTTGTGGCCTCTAAGAAATGTCCATTACATATACTTTGCATATAAACTCCTCTTTGCATATTCTATCCTCATTTTCCCTCTAACCAGATTATCTCACCTGTCTATATTTTATTTCACCTTTAAAGTTAAAGGCACTTTAAATGAAATGAGAATCCCATCTAGCTCTTTACAAAAAAATTTACTTCTCTTTTTTAAACTATTGTCTTATTTTGATGACTATAGAGATATAAACTTTATTAAGGCAGCAATATATTCAAAGATGCCTATGTAAGCACAGATTTAGACCAGACTTTTCACTTTGTGAATGAAAGAATGGCAGGAAAAAAGTCAGGTGCATGTGTCACCAGGCTTAACTCAGACAATTCTTATCAAACATTCTTCATTAAAAAATCTCACTTGACTAATTTTACTTTCAAATGCCATGAACACTGTCACAAATCATTTAGAGTTTCTAGAAGTAAGAATCTGTTATGAGAAACATGCTATAATGATCTGGACACCATCCTGACATTTTATTCCCTTGGTATAGGATTTCTGACAAGCTATGTTTAACAGGAAAAAAAAAGTTTGTAATAAAGCTGAACACTGCAATAATTGACTATAGTGTAAATAGAATTTCCCAATGCAGCCTACTTCCACCACTTTTATTTTTCTGTTTCTGAAAATTGTTTATTGGCCATTAGATTCAAATGTGGAGCATGGCTTTTATTACCTTGCAGGAAGATATTTCAAGATGTGCTATATAAATCCCCTACTGTCCCTCTGTTTCCTCTCGCCAGCAGCTCAGTCATCTGGATGATAAATAAGCTCATGCTGGTGTTAGCATTTAACTAGCAATGAATTTTACTTTATTGCAATATTTATGAAAGATTTTTAAAATGTGGTTAAGTGAAAGTCTTCTCATAGACTGCAATCAATATTTCTTAGCATGAAGTATAGAAACCAAATCTTCAGAGTTCCTTTCTTCTAGTGAGATCTACACTGCTTTCTGGACAAAGGACCCCAATTTTATTAGTCAGGAAGACCGCTCATTTTAGAAATTTTTTTATAGTTTTTTATCATGAAAGTTGTAGTATATTATGTTTTGCTTTTCTTTTTCTTCCCCCCACCCCTTTGGCTGTAAAAGAACATGCGACTGGGGAATTTAGGCCAAGAAACCTGAGTCACAATAATTACCATTTCCAGGCTACAGCACTGTGTTTTCTATTAAGCCTGTAGAGCAATTAGCAATGTTTTATAACAGCTGTGAGAATTGTTGCTTGACCTCGTCTGATTACAGTTCTGACACTTTTAAGAACAAATTGGTAAACAGTGTTGGCTTCAGAGGCCCTTTCAGAGTTTGCAGGAGAGGAGTTGGCCTGTGGGGAAGGAGAGTCTTTGACAGAAATGGGCTCAGAGGTGGCCCAGGTTGGAGAACAAATGATCCAAGAAAAATGTTGTCTTGTTAGCATGCAAGGACAGCTGGGATTTTTTGGGCTGGGACTCAAAGGCAAAGCCCATGTCAGCATTTGACAAACCTACAAAGATACCAGCCAGCCTACCAGCCAGCCTGGTCAAGGTGAGAGAAAAGACAGCCCTCTTATTCTTAGACATCAACTGAGAATAAATCCTAGATGGAGGAAAAGCCCAGCTCTTCCAATTTTCAATTGCCTGATTACAATTTCAGTCTTTGCAAGGAGCCCTTTAAGTGTCCCTGTTGTGCCACCAAAGTGGACTTCCGGTTCCAACATGGTCCTGGCTCTGACATGCAGTAAAAACAAAGAAGGTCTTAAATAAGGCAGAGTGACAGCGTGCTAGGGATGACCACAGGTTTTGGAGCCAGCCAGAACTCAGGTTGAATCTCAGCTTACCTGTCGCTAGGCTGTGGACAAGTAACTTTACTTATCTGAGCTTTAAATTCCTTGTCTGTAAAGTGGGAATCATTTTTTCAAATAAAAGCTAGCGAATATGAAGTGGTAAGGGGAAAAAATGGTGGATTAGGGAAAGGGTAACCAAAAAGTTCACAGATCAAATTCAGTCTACTGTCTATTCTTGTAAATAAAAGTTTATTGGAACACAGCCATGCTCACTAGTTACAGACCATGGCTGCTTTCATGCTAGTTTTAGCAGAGATCCATATGACCAACAAAGCCAAAAATATTTACTACCAGGCTCTTCACAGAAAAAGTTCACCAACCCCTGGACTAGACCATTTGGGGTCTTCATCTACAAGGATAATCTGAAAAGCAAAATCTATGGGGTGACTATCCCTATCAGAGGTTTAAAACGTGATGTTATAGCATGCTGATGTTTAGTAGTCAGCAGTGAGATGTGTCCCACATACTTTGTTACATGTAAGTAGTATTTAAAACATATTTTGTAAATAATTTTATTTTTTAAATTAGTATAGGTTTAAAGTAACTCACGTAACAGTATTACCAATAGATACTTGTTGCTTTTCCTTATTTGTTCTATAGCTATGGAGCATAATAGCAAACATTTACTGTTTGTAGTTTTCCACACACTGTGCTAAATGCTTTATACTAGTTATCTCATTTAATGCTCATAAGGATCCTCTGATAGGTGCTAATATTAGCCCCAGAGAGCCTATGCAACTGAACAACCTCACCAGCTATGGATTCTAAGACAGATCTGTTGAACCCTATGGCTCTGTGCTTGCTCACGAAGCCACTAGGACTGACACTACAAGCAGTCCAGCAAAACCTATTCTCCCCATCTTCCACAGAACTTGGACTTTATCTGAGCTTACAGCTGAACTACATTTCCCTGCCTCCCTTACAAATGCAGGCCTACCGGCTGAGTTGTGTCCAGTGGAGTCATGTGTGTCTCTTCTGGGCTGGGGTTTCTAATTGAGCAGGTGGCTCTCCATCCTCCCCTTCTGTTTCACCGTGAGGCTGCAGACAATAACTAAGTTCTAGAGGATGGCAGAGCTACCAAATGGAAGGAGTCCAGTTCTCTGAACTGCCAAATGGAGGAGAGCTCTTTCAGTACCCAAGCATTTACTTTAGACTGTTACATAAGGAAGAAATAAGCTCCAACTTTGTGCCAATTTGTGTTTGCATCTGTTTATCACAGTAGTTTAGCCTATCCCAACTGAGAAAGTTGTAAAAAGACATTGGTCTACTTTATGCTTCTTGTCATTATTGCTGTTGGCATAATAATTTCCCTCACCAACTAACCTTGTTTCCCTTTCATATGTTTTCGTCTCCAAAGCCTTTTCTTTTCCTATTCCTTCTCCTCTGCCACAGTTCCTTCCAGGATCCTCCAAGCCCACCTTCTTTTCTTTTCCTCATGGCCAGTGTTTTCCATTATCACTCTCTCCTTCCTGTCTACTCAGCTCCCTTCACCCATGCCAAAGCATTATTCCTTCCTTAATAGAATCATTTGATCCCTTTGAAGTATGAGGCTCCAGTATACACAGAATACATCTGTGTGACAATGGCACTCTTATCCTGACCCCAAAGCCCTCTGATAGTATTTAAAAGCACTTAAGATGGCAATAGTCAGAGAAAGAAATATGTCAGAGAAAAGTAGGCAAGAAAAAAAAAATGAAAGATGGCCAAATGTGTTCTCTTTCTACAAGTAACTTTACAGTCTAGAAGGAATGCAGTAAAGACAGCCAGTGCATGTGCTTGGGGATTTCACTAAAAGATACGACAAACTACTAAAAATGATATATAGGGACTCCAATAAGTTCAAATAGTAGGAAATAAGGTTTGAAACCTCATTTCCAGTTCCAATGAAGTCAAGATAAATTCATAGTTTGTGTATGGATTACTTTGAACACTAAAGAAGAAAGATGCATGTTTTTAAAATCCATTGTGTGTTTACAGAAACCACTGTATATTATTATGGTCTTAGCCCTGGATGCCCTTCTCCTATGGCAGATGAGGACAAATGGGCACAGCTTATGAAAGGGTCATCTTTATGGAAAGGCTCTGTGCCCAGAAGTTCCATATGGAAGCTCAGCTCAGAAAAGTGCACTGTGGACCTGCAGTGTCACCTCCACTTAAATATTGTCCTTCCATGCATTTTAAATGAAGGACATTGAGCATAACTTTCTTTTAAAACGATGTTGATTGGCCTGTGGTTTAATATAGTGAAGCCATATGGGACCACTGATCGACATGCAACATTTGCTCTTAGGCTTAAATTTTTTTTTTTTTTTTTTTTTTTTTTGAGACAGAATCTTGCTCTATCACCCAGACTGAAGTGCAGTGGCTCAATCTCAGCTCACTGCAACCTCCACCTCCCAGGTTCAAGTGATTCTCCTGCCTCAGCCTTCTGAGTAGCTGGGATTACAGACACCTGCCACCATGCCTGGCTAATTTTTATATTTTTAGCAGAGACCATAGTTCACCATGTTGGTCGTGGTCAGGTTGGTCTCGAACCCCTGACCTCAAGTGATCTGCCCGCCTTGGCCTCCCAAAGTGCTGGGATTACAGGCATTAGCCACTGCGCCTGGCCAAGACTTAATGTTTCAAACCCTCTTACTGTGTTTTCTGAGTCTAATTCTGGTGTCTGTTTGGATCCATTTTTCTGCTAGGCTACAAGTTGTTATTCCTATCAGTTTTTGGTATGGTTGATTCTATTAAGTCCACTTTGGAACTTAAAATTTGGCTCTTTTAGAATTTTGCCAAAAATAAAGGGACTTAGAGTAGGACTTTGAGGGTGTCTCCTAGGAATAAAGGACTTGTGAAGATGGTTGAGAGGGAAAAGATCATTTGGACCTTTGTAAGTAACTCCTATGAATAAACTAACCAAACCAAAGGGAGAAAAGAATCTCAAAAAGACCCTAAAATAATAGCCATCATCATCATCTCTATTAACTAATAATTACTAACATAAGATAATGAATTCCTAATAAGTGTAGCCATTCACCATAGATCTGAATCCTGGTTTAATTAGAGCATTAGCTTCTTTGTTTGGAAAGCAATGATAAATAATACAAATCCCATAAGTTGTAGGCTAACCATAAGGGTTAAACAAGATAACATATGTAAAAGTGTCTGGCACATAGTTGGTGCTTATTTTCAGTTGGGAATGTTCCCTTCCTAACAGTGTAATCATGATGGAATTGTCAATAAAACTGCCTCATCAGCCTGGCCAAAGGATGACTGTATATGCAGTGGGAGGCCAATCACACACCCTCTCCTGGGAATCTAAAACATATGTGAGTCATTAACAATGAATAACTGCAGGAGCTGAGTCTTTCTAATGGCAGCTTCTGAAATAAGAGTATATCGGTCCTTAAGTTCCTCATACCAGACTCCAGAGAACTCTCCTAGTTCCTGTCCTTGACAAGATCCAATTGTTCAATTTTGCCTTAGAGTCTGGGATCTACCCAGTCTCCTTGCTTCAAAACCCCTTTTTCTCCTTTAGTTAGCCCCTGGAGAGGTATATGCTTGCAAACAGAGTCCCAGCTGAGACACCATACTACCCTCTACAAAAATATGGCAATACTGACACAGAGGCACAGACTGTAATGATATTTTCTTTGCCATCACTCACCCCTCCAACCCAAGGAAAATCAACCAACCTAGTTTCTACTACTACACAACAACACAGAAGAAACCCAGGTGCACATTGACAGGGGATTGGACAAAGAAAATGTACACATACAGCATGGAAACTATGCAGCCAGGAAAAATAACAAAATCATGTTCTTTGCAGCAACATGGATGCAGCTGGCGGCCATTTTCCTAAGCAAATTAACAGAAGAAAAGAAAACAAAAAACTGCATGTTCTCACTTATAAGTGAGAGCTAAACATTGAGTACACACGGACATAAAGATGGGAGCAACAGACACTGGGAACTACTAGAGGGGGAAGGGAAAAGGGGACATGGGCTGAAAAACTACCTATTGGGTACTATGCTCACTACCTCAGTGACATGATCATCCTTACCCCAAACCTCAGCATCACACAATATATTCATGTAGCAAACCAGCATTTGTACCCTCTGAATCTAAAATGAAAGTCCAAATTTTAACAAATAAATATATATTTGCTTTTAAAGACAATGGTGATAGTGCTCCTAACAGTGTAAAAATGGCTCCATGTTGACGGCTGGGAGCTGAAATAAATTTTTTGCCTAATGTAGATTCTCTCTTCTTTAAAGTCGAAAACTGCAGAACTATGGACCCAAGGGAAGCACCAAGTGGTCACAAGAGACAGGGGCTTGCCCCCTTCCACAGCAAAGCTTAAAGAGCTTCATGGAACATGCTAAGGGCTGTTTTGTCACAGAAACAATCTATAAGAGCCACTCAGGAACAGTGTGTCTGTGAGAAGGGTCAACACCGCAATGTTGACAAACAAGTAAATTCCAGAATGTAGTTCCCAGCATGGCCAAGTCAAGGTAAGTTTCTACCCACTTACAACAATTGGAAGTTGCCTTTGAAGCTTATTCTTAACAAGCAGGCCCCATGAAGCAAAGGAAGCTGTCAGCAGATGCTATTCCCTATACTCCCTAGAAATCTAAGCCAGGAAAACAGATAAAGCAAAAACCAAGAGTGAAAAGCTAAGGTCCAAGACAGCAAACTAGGACTTCACTGAAACAATGTGAAATTTAAAAGAAACTCTTAAAATAAAAGTATTCCTTGCAAGGAACAGCAACAGACATGCCCAAGGAGGTGGTGTCACATGGAATCTATTGAAACAAAATCATTTCTAATGCATGGATGATGCTCGTTCTTTCTAGTAAGCCTAGAACGACCCCCTTCTTTAAAATTACAGAATTCTTTCTAACAGTTAATCACCCTTTCCAACCATTTTATTCATCTCCACTTTGTTCCTTTTACCACCTGCCACAGCTAAACTTTTTATTTTTCTTCCATCCGCTAATGTTTAACCTTATTCAATTTCAGGCAACTGGAATGAAGAAATAGAAGACATATACCCCTGGCAACTCTAAAAACACTTTATTTCCATCCACCATTACTTCCTTTTCTTGCTTCTCTGAAGAGATATTTCTATAGTTGCCAGATTCAAACTTCTTCCCTGCACTTTCCAGAAATGCCCTTCTTCTCCTTGACGACTTTGCCCTGGTGATAATCCTCTCTCTCTCCTCGATGTTCTCTCCCTCTACTTCTTTCTCTCTCCTCCTGTCTCTCACATTCATTCTCTCTATATTGGCTCCCCCAACCACACACATACACAGAGCCTACAGATAGAAGGCGTTTTGATTTTCCCCTTCTCCCACTCTTTCTGGGAATAGAATAAATCCTATTATAATGTAATTCAAATCTGGAGAGGAGACAACCATTCTTTTAGCATAATAAGCCACATGTCCTTTAGGAGCAATTATTCTTTGTAGCACTAACGATCTGATTTTGTTGTAGGTGCTCTATCTAGAGGCACGGCCTGCTGCATCACATGTAGGGCCCAGTGCAAAAGGAAAATGTGGTGTCTCATTTGAAAGGCAGGGGAAAAGTGCCACTAAAAGTAGCAACATATTAACCTTTGTCCTTTGTTCAGGGGTCTCTCTGTCAACCTGTCATGGTGTCTTATTTGTTATTTACTGTTACACTCCTTTAAACACAGTGATATTTGCTGGTTGTGTGCAGATCCTCAGAGGTTTCCAGGGGCCCTGTGCAGTGACTCAGTGCACAGTTAACCATCTGCTGGACCTCCTTCCCGCCAGTCACTGGGCTGACCTTCTTGGATGGGAACAAAGAATCCAGGCTTGCTTTCCCACAGGCCAATGTCTCCAATACACAGAGATGGGTGTTGGGCATCATCTGTGCCAGGACACACTCAGTACCCGAACAGGGTGTCCAGGAGGCTCATCTCACAAAGTTGCCCACTGTGCTGCCATAGCACTGCAAGCATCTGCCTAGGTGGGAATAAGGGACGGCAGCGGCAGCTTAGGCAAAGATGGGAAAGGAAAGGATGAGATCTGGGGTCCCAGGCGGCAGGAAGAACAGGTATCCAAGGAACTCTCCCAGAGATTCAAGACAACCAGCATGAGCTGAGGCTTTGATCACTCCCTGTCCCCAACCCACATCAGACTTCACTCACAGAACCCAAACTCAAAGATAAAAATACTAATAATGTCAAGGCAGTAATAAGAGAATCTCCACCACACCAGCCTCTCAATACTCACAAAGAGCTAAAGATTAGACACCAGGAAATGCTTGCCAACAGACATAGCTAAAAGTAGGAAATTGGAAAGCATTTCTGCTTTCCAAATCTCATGAAAGAATATCTGATTAGTGGAGTCTATCTACCGCAACAGAGTCAGAGAAGTTAAATTTTTAGGTTTTATCAATGGAGGCTAGAGCTGGATAAGGCAAAGCCCCGTATTTACCTCTTAATAGTCTTAATACCCACAAAGAGCTAGAGATTGGACAGCGTGGACATGTAGTCATCACTATGCTTGTGGTGCAACCCCAGGGCCTAATTTCCTGCTCTTTGTGGGTATTGAAACTATTTTTCCAATCTCCTCTATCATCATTCTCCCATTATTCCTTCTGTGCTCCGTTCAGTCCAGCTATGGGTAGTGACTTGCATTTTTCCAAGCAGGCTCCACTTTGGAGTTCCTCTACGTTTGCCAACAATATCCCAGAAATACCTTTTCCTTCATTTTAAATCTGTGGAACTACCGTTCATCCTTCATGGCCCGGTTTAAACATCACCTTCTCTGACATTCCCAGTCAGAAGAAATCACCTCCTTCCCTCTGTATTCTTTAACCAGTGTGTAAAAACCTATTCACCGTGTGTCTTGGTGTTGGCACACCCCCACTAGACTAAGATGTCCATGAAGAAAAAAATTTTATTGTTCTTTTTATAGCCCCTCTGCCTAGCTCAGGGTCTAACATATATAACAAATGTACAAAATGAATCTGTTGAGCTGAGCTAGAATTCTCTATCAGACTTGCTCGTAAAGTGAAGGAAACTTATAAATACTAGTAAACATACAAACAGGGTATGAATGCTGAATCCATTAGAGCAGAATGAAGTAATTATGGAGCAGAAAAGATAGTTGGTATCTCATAATAAGGGAATAATGTAAGGAATAAAACCTCTCTCTTGCTCTCTTTCCTCAGAGGAGTCTAGAATATGGAACTCATCAAGCTGAAGTACCAAACAGAAGCAACTTAAGTGCCTGTTATTTATGTATCTCCCTCTTGTGGTAATTAGAGAGCCTTCATTTACTGTTACAGTAGTCATGATTAGAATTTAATAGAAACAAGACACTCTTCGCTTTTTAAAAAACTGCAATATTCATGTGATTTGAGGTGCATAAATCCAGTTTCAGCTATCTATATATCCTTAAGGTCCTAGTCATGAGCAACATAGACAGGAATATATAGTTGGTCCTTGAACACCACAAGTCTGAACTACACAGGTCCACTTATAAGTGGATCAAGTGGATTTTTTCTTTTGACAGAAAGCAGGAAAATACAGTATTCACAGTATGCAAAACCTTGAAACTGTGCTGACTTTTCATTTATATGGTTCCCCCAGGCCTGAGTATGACGAGATTTGGGTATGACTGGATTGGGGTATGCAGGTGGTCCTAGAACAAATCCCTTATGGACATCGAGGGACAACTGTATATAAAATATTCCAGTGGGTCCTTTCTTCTCAGTGACATCCAGTACTTGATTTTTTTTTCTTTTTCAGTAAAGACAGATATGCCAATGAAGATGCAGGATGAATGCCAAATATTTTACAATGTGAAGATTCAGATTCTTTAATAGAGCATTTTTCTTTGAATACGTAAGATTCTTCCAGTGCCTTAACTACTCTCTTTGGAAATTAGGCCCTTTAGATAGACCATTACATGAGAGTTGCATCTAAAACAGACGGTCCTTTAGAATTGACCATAGGAGTACTGTTGTTTTGGTAATGGTCGAGTCCACCATACTTCATGAAACCATGTATAATCACCTCTGACAATTCAGGGTCTTCTTTCTCTGAATTTATCTAGTATACTTAAGGTTTTTATGCAAAAGTATTTATTATTGGGTACACAGGGACATAAAGATGGGAACAATAGACACTGGGGACTCCAAAAGAAGGGTGGGAGAGAGGGAGTGAGGCAACAGTTGAAAAACTTCCCGTCGGGTACTGTGTTCACTATCTCACCTCTGGGTGATGGGATCAATAGAAGCCCAAAACTTAGGATCACACAATATATCCCTGTAACAAACTTCCACATGTACGCCCTGAATCTAAAATAAAAATGGAAATTTTATATATATACACACACACACACACACACAGGTATATATATATGTGTATATGTGTATATGTGTGTACACGTATATAATGTGTGTGTATATATGTACATGTGTGTATATGTATATGTGTATATATGTATATGTGTATATGTGTATATATGTGTGTCTGTGTGTATATATATATAGAGAGAGAATGTCTGCCATGTTCAATACACTTTTCAGGATAGGAATAAAATGAAACACAATCCCACCTTCAAGGGGCTTACAATCTGGTAATGGAGATAAATGATCTACCTAATAACAATAAAGAAAATGATAAATAAAAGACCACTTCAGTGGTTCTTAAAGTGAGTACAAGTGATATATGCAGGAGATTTTTAAACATATGTTTCTTTTACCTTATGATTTAAGAATATTTCAAGGCCAGGTGTGGTGGCTCAAGCCTGTAATCCCAGTACTTTGGGAGGCTGAGACTGGAAGATTGCTTGAGGCCAGGAATTTGAAACCAGCCTGGCCACCATAGCGAAACCCTGTCTCTACTAAAAATACAAAAATTAGCTAGGTGTGGTGGTGGGCACCTGTAATCCCAGCTACTGGGGAGGCTGTGGTGGGAGAATTGCTTGACGCCTGGAGGCAGAGGTTGCAGTGAGCCGAGATTGTGCCACAGCACTCCAACCTGGATGAGAGACTCCATCTCAAAAAAATTTTTTAAATGGTATTTCAAAAGAGCATCCTAAGTGATTCTAATATGCACATTCCCCCTCTTTAAGGGCCACCGAACTAGGAGGAGTTCAAAAGATGTAAAGATTACTTCTTGGATGCGGGCAGTAAAAATTAGGATGACTCTGAGAAAGAAATGACAAGTTTAGTGCTGGGTAGTTCTGTGACACAGGACTGTGATCTCCAATATGTACAGGGATCAGGCAGGTAACGTAAATAAGTAAATTAGGTCTATCTAGGTCAAGTTGATGTTAGGGAGTGCTGGGAATTAGGGCAAGTTGAAAAACACCCTTTTTTATGTGGAATAACTACTTCCCAGCTCCAGCCAACTGTCCCATATAAGAGAAAAAGACTAATAAAGATGGATCTTCCAGTTTTTCAAGGGATACCATATATTTGAATTTTCTGGCAATTAATTTAAAACAGTTTAAAGAACTATGCAGTCCCACAGTGCTTGGGCAAAACCAAACATGTGTGCAGATCACATTTGGCCTCTGGACTATTAGTCATTAATTGAACCCACACTCTTTCAGGCTCTGTGTGAGGTGCTGGAATACATACAACAATTTTGTTGCTTGCAAAGTGCCTACAGTCCAGAGAAAATGGATGATGACTGTGTCATATAGCCAGAGTCTCACAAAACTGTGCGAGTGCAAAGGAAAGAAAACTCACTGCTCCATGTGGAGAGACCAGCGGGAAGTATTTCCCAGCCCTGACATGAAGAAATAAAGAAACAGGCCAAAGCTAGCAAAGGCTCCAAAGGCAACCTCTAGTTGCCCTCGCTGCTCATCAGATCAGACACTCCCAGCAGCACCATGACAGTTTACAAATGCCATGGCAACAACCTGAAGTTACTACCTTTCTTCTAGAAATTTCTGAATAACTCACTTTTTAATTTGCTTGTAATTAACTGTTTATTTAATTGCATGTAACTGCTAGCCAACAGCCCAAACACTGCTACTCTGGGTGCACTGCCTGCAGGTTTCCCTGCTCCACAAGGAGCAGTCACTCTGCTGTACACTGCTACTTCAGTGAACCTGCTTTCTTCCACTGCCAGCAGAATTCCACTGAATTCTTTCCTGAGCAAAACCAAGAACTCTCCTGGGCTAAGCCCCAGTTTTGGGGCTCACCTGCCCTGCATCATTGGGGTTATGGAAAGCTTCAAAGAGGAAATGACATGTGAGTCCCATCTGGAAGAATGAGTAAGCATTTTCCAGGTTAACAGCTAGAAACAGGAACAGGCAAAAGGAGGGCCACTTATAAGGCTCAGAAATATGAAAGTATCCCTTCTCTAAGAAGATCATCAACTCCACTAGAGCAATATACTTTTTTTTTTTTTTTTTTGAGACAGAGTCCCGCTCTGTTGCCCAGGCTGGAGTGCAGTGGCGCAATCTCATCTCACTGCAAGCTCAGCCTCCCATGTTCACGCCATTCTCCTGCCTCAGCCTCCCGAGTAGCTGGGACTACAAATGCCCACCACCACTCCTGGCTAATTTTTGTGTTTTTAGTAGAGACGGGGTTTCACCTTGTTAGCCAGAATGGTCTCGATCTCCTGACCTCGTGATCCACCCACCTCAGCATCCCAAAGTGCTGGGATTACAGGCGTGAGCCACCGCAGCCGGCCTACTTATTCTTTCTTTTTTAGTGCATTTTATCCTAGGCTGAGCATAGGAGACCCTCTATAAATAGCTTTGACGTGTTGTGAGGCTCAAGGATATGAGATAAATAGTAAATAGTTTTCCTTAGTGATCTGTACGAATTATCATAATCTCTATAAAGCCCAAAACCTGTGATTCACTTAGGCATACCATGATGTAACAAGGTTCTTCAATTAGAAAGAAAAGAAAGTTTGGAAATCATGAAATTCCCTTCCCAAAGTCACACATAGCTAACTTTCAATTGCTCACAGGTTGATTATCTAGTAATAATAAATTCATATTCTTTGCAGTTCTCTCTTTCCTCTTTGATTTCTTTTTGTCTTATTCTATGATCATATTATCTCCATCAGAAATTCAGGTAGGAGCCAGGTATCCGGCACATCCACTTGGCTACATATTAATAGCTTTGAGATACAAACTGAGGTATATCAGACTCATTAGCGATTTCCACATTTTCTGATAATTTTAACCATCAGATTCTTCAGATCCCCCATTACTATGGATGAATTGAGTCAGCTAAACACTTCAAAGTCCAAGAGGACTGATGTTTCAGACAGCCTTGTTCATAAAGGGATATTGACTCATAACTCCTTTTGCCACAGAAACTAAGACTTCTAAGCAGAAACACAATTTCTTCACTTAGGCTGTAGACAACAGCTACTAGTTCTCATGAGGACTGATACAGCTAAACACTTTCTAAGAGGAATGGATGCGATTTCAAACTGTGCTCGTCTTCGAGCAACAGAGTTCAGAAATTCATATTATTTTGTGTTATGAGCAAGAAATGGAAACACGAAAATATATTGCCATGTGATATACTATGGAGAAACAGTAAGGAGTAGTGCAAAAGCAGAAAAGGTGAAAATAATTTTCTACCTCAGTTTTCCAAAGCCTTTAAATCTATCAGGGTTAAGGAAACAAAAGAAAATAATTTCTTTTCCAAACTATCTATTTCTTGGTACATAAATCTCCTTGGTACATAAAAACACTTTTCTCTCTATTCCCTCCCCAACCCCCAATTTATATAGTCCACTGAAGTTTTCCTCAACATCATTTACTAAATATATCACAATATACTCTTTCCCTGAGGCAACCATTTCAAGAGACACCTTCCCCCAATCTGGGAATTTCTCAAATAAATCATCCCATTTGGACTTTCCTCCCTCAATATATTTAATGCTGTAAACACATTGTGAAGGTTATAAAAGCTAAAATTCTGCTCTAAAATGTCAACGTATTTGGGGTGTAGGCTGAAGGTGCAGAATGACTCCTAAGGGCAAAGTCAATTACCTCTTCAGTTTGTTGAGTCTCCAGAACTATTTTACAAATGTTTTTGTTAAAATAATAATCCTCCCCCACAAGAGAAGGCTGTGCCAAGCACTTTTTCCCTTCATGTGGTTTTGGAGGAGAACATTTGCAGGAGAACGTACATTTCTGTTTTATTTAAACTTAGATCATTACAAGATTTAAGCGCATCTTGTCCCACAGCCAATACCCGTGGCTATCTGTGTAAATATAAATCAATAGTGAAGAATGAGAACTTGTTTGAAACGTAAATTCTCACATTTGAGGCCAGGTTATGTTGTGAAACCAGCATCTCCATATTTTTACTTGTTTCTGTCTAGCAAGCAACAGCCTGTGGACCAAATTCGACCCATGGCCTGTTTTATGCAGCCTGTGAGCTAAGAATCATTTTTATATTTTTAAGGATTATAAAATAAAAATAAAATCCACAAAGAATAATATCCAAAACTGAATGTATCATTTTAGGCCCCTAAGCCTAAAATATTTACCATCTGGATCTTTACAGAAAAAGTAAGCTGACTCTTGATCTAGGCAAATAGACACTTTCCTGTTGTTCAGGTCCTTATCAAATTTCCAAGCACAGTTAATTCTACCATCTTCACTTAGACAACTTATGGTATCAATGATTCACAAAAATAAGAGAAAGTTCTTGCACGTTTGATTCTGTGATTCATTTTGTGTATTGTCTTGGTTTAGGTTCACCTAGAAGAATAGAAGCAAACCACAAGACAAAGATTTAAGTGTAAGAGTCTTATTTGGAGATAATCCCAGGCAGCACTGCTAGGAAAGGAGGAAGTGAGATAGGATGGTGTGATGGTTAATATTGAGTGTCAACTTCATTGGCTTGAAGGATGCAAAGTATTGTTCCTGGGAGTGTCTGTGAGGGTGTTGCCAAATGAGATTAATATTTGAGTCAGTAAACTGGAAAAGGCAGACCTGCCCTCAATCTGGGTGGGTACCATGTGATCAGCTGCCAGCTTGGCTAGGATAAAAGTAGGCTGAGGAATGTGGAAGGACTAGACTGGCTAAGTCTTTTGGCCTCCATCTTTCTTGCATGCTAGATCCTTCCTGCCCTCAAACATTAGACTCCAAGTTATTCAGCTTTTGCACTCCTGGATTTACAGCAGTGATTTTCCAGGGGCTCTCTGGCCTTTGGCCACAGACTGAAGGCTGCACTATTGGTTTCTCTACTTTTGAGTTTTTGGGGATCGTGAGTCAATTCTCCTTAATAAACTCCCCTCCATATATACCTCTATCCTGTTAGTCTTGTCCCTCTAGAGAAACCTGACTAACACAGTCAGGGAAGCAGCCACTAACTGTGT
The DNA here is from genome assembly GCF_000951045.1 of Mandrillus leucophaeus. Classification (NCBI taxonomy): domain Eukaryota; kingdom Metazoa; phylum Chordata; class Mammalia; order Primates; family Cercopithecidae; genus Mandrillus; species Mandrillus leucophaeus. The sequence continues at coordinate 1,445,235 of NW_012110030.1, read as the reverse complement.
GTGTCAGGGCGGGGGCGGGGGGTGGAAGCAGTTAACAAGCAAATTTTCTCTTGTGGGCAATCAAGTTTAAACCTGCAGAGGAACTCCAGCTGAGAGTTATTCCACATGTGAGGTGGCATCTCAGAGTTCTTCCACAAGTGAGGTGAGGGACATAGGGCAGGAACACATTAACTCTCATCAGAGCTTGGTTGATGGCTCCTTCCAGAATCATGTACTTCTCCAGTGCTTCTAGCTTGATGCTCAGCTGAGGCCAGCCGAGTGGTCTTTGGTCATCACAGAAAGCCTTCAGTGGATGCTAGTGGCTAGAAGTCAACTGAAGATATGGTTTGAGGAGATAGGGGTAAGGCATTAACACCTGCTACATTGTATTTCTTGCAATGCCCTACATTTTAAATAAGCTCCAGACTGTCACTGCTTCTCCAAGGTGGTTGCCATTTCTACAAAACAAAACTTAAAACAGAAGGGTCAGTGGGAAAAACTAAAGTCTCTACTTCCACAAATTATCTTTTTGTCCCCTCCTCCTACCATGCATAATAGATGCTCCTTGCCCTTAGTCAAGCACTTTTTTCAATCTAGATTGCTTTTCTCCCCAGGGGTCTAAGCTCCTAGCTAACATGCCCTCGGCAGGCTGTAGTTACTGAGCTTGCTTGCCCATTCACAATGAATAATGGGCTTGAATACACCTATGAGCAGCTCATTGAATTCCCTGAGCTCTAGACACACCTCCTGTCCCCCTATATAGTCATAATCTTATCTCTGTATGGTAATCATGGGCACCTATCCTTGTCAGTACAGTATAGTAACTCACTTCTTGGACTACTTGTTTACATGCATGAGGAACCCATAATGTTCAAGCTGCAGTCATAGCTTTAGGATTACTGGAACCATTAATGTGTCCTGTAGTAGAAATGTCCTCCATCTACTCCCACTGGAGACCAGAACCTGTGGTTTAGCAGAGACTAAATTTGTGGGGATGAGAAGCACAAATTCCCCACATAGGTCACTGGGAATAATGGAAATGGAGTCATTCCTTCTTCTATATCTTGCTTTCCAGAACCATGTTCTCTAACTATTGAGGACACAACCCTGTATAATGGACATTGGTTCAAAATATGTATCACACCATGAAAGACAGTAAGTAGCCCAACCATGAAGGGTACATTCACCAAGACGGCTGAATGTTGCAGTGCTTTAAGAGGCCATTGCAACAGTTTCAGCAGGTACCACTTCCAGAATGGGATGGTGTATTTTAAGATCTGTAGATCCCATGGTAGTAAGGTGCTCATCGTCATACCTTTTTTTCCTGAAAAAATTGGTTGCTTAATCCAAAGTGATGCAGGCTTCTGTGACAATAAATCAAACGATAAGCACATAATCACTCTGTGTCCTCAGACAGGGGTACCAACTAAGGCATTATATACAAGGAAGTCAAATCCATGCCCAGAACCCGTATTAACATAAGAAGAAACGAATTTCAGCCCTCTCCAGGTGGAAGGGGTCCAGAGTAATCAACTTGCCATCAAGGAACTAGAAGATTTCCTCAAAGAATGGTAGTACACTGAGAGCTCAGCATCAGTCTCAACTGCTGACATTTTGGAGAGTCTTCAAGTGGCAGTTGGATCAGTCTTGGCGAAAAAAGAGTCCTTGTTGTTGGGCTCATGGATAGCCTCCCTCTCTGTCACTGTGGCTACTTTAATTATGAGTTCATTGTACAAATACTGGTGGCCAAAGACAAAACTTCACTGGCTTCTACTGGGTAAGTCATTGATGTAAACTGTTTGTTTAGGGTCTCCTCTGGTGGGCATCAATAGAAAACACAGAGATTTGCAAATTTTGTGCACAATCCTATAGAACTAACTACACATCTCTTCACTACATCAATTCAAGTTGAAAGTCAGGTATACTCTGCAAAACTTTGTACAACAAGAGCGTTTTCCCTCATCACTGCCTCCTAGGGCCACTCTTGATTGTGGCTGTAGTGCAGCAACAGTTCATACTACAACCCTTCTGTGATCCAGGCCTGGATACTTTCCTCCTCTATCAGTTGGTCATCGTGAACCCCTAGAAGCCATAGGCATGTGAGCTAAAGAAGAGACATCAGTACAACAGAGGTAGGTAGCATGGGAGCCTCAGCAACCTATTCACTCAGCTGTGCCCTGGAGACCTGCTCAGGCCTAAGTCCTGAGTATACTATTTTCATCATACAATGGATTGCTACTGTGTTCTCCCAACTTTACCTCTTAATAGGTCTGACAATATCTAACTCATCACAATGAACTCCAATTGTATAATCACTTAATGTCCTCCATGAGGCTGAAGAACATGCCAGGAACCGCATCTCAAACAATGAATACTTTTCTGCTGCAGATGGCATGGCTTTGTTTCAAGGGTCTGTTCTATGACTCTCCTATTGGGGTTTGCCAGAGACCCTGTCACAGATACCTCTAATAACTTGAGATCTGCTGAGTCATATGGCCCCGTCAGCTGTACTGAACTTGTACTGAAAACTGATACTGCTGTGGAAACCTCTCTCTATACAGCATTCGAAATTGGTAGCCTTATGAGTCACAGGATAAATGAATTGGATATATTCCTAAATGTGGTTGGTGCTATATCCAAGATTTTCATAACAAGTATATGTCTATTTCTTAGTGGTAGGAGGTACAAAGGAAAGTCAATCATAACATGTATCCAGACCCCTGATCCCTAAAAACTTCATCTTTGTGGCAGGCCCCTGCATTTGGTAGGCTTTATCTCCCACCCAAGCATGTGTCTTACAAGAGCATCCAGAATGCTTGCCACTCCCTGTTTCTCAGGCTCAGTTAACATGATACTGTAATAATAAAATGAATATGATAAAACAATATTATAAATGCCAACAATATATCAAAATTTTAATGTAAACTTTCATTACCAAACTCTTAGGGAATAGAATCTAAAAATTAAATTCCCATGAAACTTAAAGCCCCAAGTAGTTAAAGTATCAAGTTATTTTGCTCTCATGAGTTAGAAGTCCTAAGAAACTGAAGTCCAAATTATTTCTCCCCAATTTCTTCTTTTGGTCAATTCAATTTCAGAGTTCTCAATGCCTGGGTGGAGTTAGGAGTTCTTTAGCAGAGATGCTCTTGAGCACAATGGTTCTTTGGCACTATGGTCTTGCACTGAAATGCAATTAGTTTCTTTAGGAAACTACAATTTAACTTACAAAGTTAATTTAATTCAATGGCAAGTCTTTATTGCCCCTGAATTCTTAAAGTTTAAGTAGTTAGGCTATGCACTGGTCTTACACCCACCACATTTAGAAGGCAAGCAGGTCCCTCAAGGAATTTGCTCAAGGTCATATAGCTAGCTAGTAAGTGGTAGCACCAATAGGCAAATCCTAGGCAGCTGCCCTGAGAGTCTGTGCTCCTAATCCTCCTCACTAGCTTCAGTTTTTCTGAGGTGCTGGTTAATCTATGCCAGGTATTGAGAATACATCATCTATGGGCTTTGGTCCACTTGGACTTTAAATTCATTAAGAGATTAATTTGGTTACTATATATTTGGCACTATATATTCACCATATTTTAAGGGGAAAAACACATTGTCTTTTCCCTCAGAGGATAATAGTCTTTTCTTGAAAAGCAGCAACTACTGTCACCAGATGTTATTTGAGGAAACTTTCTTTTCCATCTGCTATATTTAAAGCCTTCTAATTTCCATTTCCCCTTTGAGGTCCTAGATCCTGGCACCCCAAGACTGGACTGAGTATAGGCTCTATCTAGTAACATAGCATCTACATTATTTTGTGAGCAGTCACTTTCAGTGCTGTACCACAGTGGCTGTAAAAAAAAAATCTAACTCTTAATAAAGAATTCCTGAGACCTAAGAAACCAACTCCAAGGTAATGTTTTCCCTTATTCATAATGAGCTAGCTTAGAGTTAACTGGGAACAAAATGGTGGTTGATCACTTTTGACCCTGAATACCAACTGTATCAGGCTGAACCCAACTGTATCCCTCTCACATCACTCTCCTCATCCCTTACCCTTAATTCATAATGGAATTTGGGTCAACCAATCTAATTCTATCTATCTAGCATACACAAAACTCAGATGACTTTCACTTTACAATCAGTAAATACTGTACTGCTTCCAATGTGTAAAAAGTCTGTATTTGGAAAGGCACTTTTCCCAATATTGGCCTCAGTTAAACCCATGTGGCTTATATTCAAGTGATAGTCTACACCCCGAGGACATCCCCTGACATCAGCAGCTGCTGAGAGAAAGAATGACATGTACACTTCCTGTGGGAAGCTCCACTTCTGGAGATGAAAGGTCTGGGCTATAAATGCCCAGTTTCTCTAACTAATATTGGTAGTTACAGTTAAGTCAGCCCATCTTCACTCCTCCAAGAGAGCCGTCTCCACCAAGGGAGGAGATCCTCCACATGGAAGGGAAGTCTGTAATTAGAGAATAAGCATTTTCTCCTATAAATGACTAGGAAGATTCCTGCACATAATCTTAGAAAATAGTTTTGCTTTTTATTGAAGATTTAAAGACCAAGAAATGAAAAAAAAAAAAGAAAAAGAAAAAGAAAAGAGTCCTCATGCTCAAAAATAAATGAGGGAAAACATAGATTAGGTTAGAATCTATGTGAAGTAGTAGTATATCTTGTCTCTAAATCACACACATACATACATTCCACCTCTAACGGCTATTATGAATTCAACCAATTTTTAAGGAAGTCAAAGCAAAGGAGAAGAAATAAAAGGACAATTGTTAGGTCTTCTTTCTTTCTTCCAGACAGGCAAGGTCCTGGAAACCAGAACTGATGAAGAAAAGCTTCTGCTGATGAATTCTAAGACGACATTCATGATCAAACATACTTCCTCAGCATATGAGAATTACCAACTCCCTCATCCATTCACTGCTGAAATCATCTTTGCAAAGATTATGATAGTGAGAGGAATCTAGCATGGCTGACTTCATCTTGCTTCTGGCCTTCCTTACCCATCCTTACCCGTTCCTGGGCATAGATTAGGCTAGCCATGGGAAGAATTTAGTTAATAGTTTAACTTTAAAGCAAGGATGGTAATAGCCCTTCCCAAAACTTAACCCCCTTTGTAAAACTAATGAAAGCCTACAAGATTGGGATTATGAGAGGGGCCTGAATTCTGCTAAGATGCAGGCATAGTTAAACTATTACCAGCCATCGTTCTTGGAGGTCACAAGACTTGAAACTTCCCCAGTTACTCCTGTAGGTAGTATCACTATCACAGAATCTCAGATTGACCTTTTGAGATGTCTTTTCAGACTTACGCATTTCTGGTGACTGACTCCACCCAGACCCACAACTCATGACTCAAGTGGTCCTGTGGTCCCCACCCAGAAGCCGACTCAGCACACAAGGACCATTTTTCCATACCCCTATGATTTCATCCCCAACCAATCAACATTCCCTATTCCCTAGCCCCCTGCCCACCAAGCTATCCTTAAAAAACCCTAACCTTTGAGCTTTCAGGGGAGACTGATGTGAGTGATAACTCTAGTTTCCACATATGGCCAGCCTTGTGTTAATTAAACAGTTTCTTTACTTTAATTCCATGGACTCAGCGAACTGGTTTTGCCTATGCAGTGGGCAGGAAGAACTTGTCAGGTGATTATATAGCCCCTTTTGTTGCATGGAAAGTGAAGATATTAATGTTTTCTCTGTCTTGTCTCAGGTGGCTGAGTAAAACTCAAGGCAAAGGAAGGGCTTTGTAAAGTGTAAAATGAGCCACACAAGTTCACTGACAGCCCTCTTTCCCATGTAAGGGGAAAGTTTGTTTTCATTAGTTGCTTAGTTTGGGTCAGTGTTACTTGATTTCAGGCTGTGCTAACCCATCTACCCAATCCAGCAAGAATTTCCAATTCATTTCCAAATATAAAGCATTTTGGCCACTGTGATTTCCTATAGTGGATCCTAAACCAAGTTTTTCTAACTCTGACTCTTTTTCTCTTTGCTTGAAGCAGATTTAAGTCTGGATTGTCTGTTTGGGTGGCCTCTATGCACAGTTTTGGCTCTTTTTTTTTTTTCTAAATCTCATTGGCCATCATTTCAATTTTTCTATTTGTCCGTTCCCTTCACGTATAAAAGGCAGTAAAAATAGTAGGAAAGGTAACTACAACTTATTGAGCATTTACCACATGCCAGACATTATGCTAAACACTCTATATAAATTATTTAATCCTTGCAACAGTTCTAAGGGAAGCAAAATTTCTATCTGATAAAGGAGATAATTATGAAAATTTATCAATAACGAGTGAAGTGCACATGTACATATATGCACTCACACACACACAAAAATACCAAGGTTTATGGTAGGTATGCAGAGTCCTTGCAAAGAGTCACTGGTACTTCTTTTGTGGAATCCTTTCTTTGTCCCAGGAAAAGCCTCACAAGCTCATAGGCTAAGTTTACCCAGCCATCTGACCAGCTTCCTTACTTGGACTAAAAATGATGTCTCACTAAATCCTTGCAATGAGTCCACATTATAGCAATTATCCTTCTCATGTTGTGCATGGGGAAATACTATTTTAAAATCTGGCCAAGTTTCAGCCCATTACTCTAAGAAAACAACAGAATTCCTCTTGAGGAAACAAATCATTCTTTTATTTGAGAGGCCATGTTTATGAAATATATAGCTATAGCCTAGTCTGGATTAAGAAAAGGGAAAATAATAAATGCTCTTGTTCTGCCTAAGAAGGTAGCAGATATTTCTTCAAAGAGTGAAAGGAAATTTGTGTTTAATTTTGATTTGAAATGCCCATCAGTGATAGACTGGATAAAGAAAATATGGTACATATACACCATGGAATAATACACAACCATAAAAAGGAATGAGATCATGTCCTTTGTAGGGACATGATGGAGCTGGAAGCTGTTATCTTCAGTGCAAACAAACACTGGAACAGAAAACCAAACACTGCATGTTCTCACTTATAAGTGGTAACTGTATGATGAGAACACACAGACACGGTAGTCAGGGAACACACTAGAGCCTCTCAGTGGGTGCAGGAGGAGGGAGAGCACCAGGAAGAATAGCTAATGGATGCTGAGCTTAATACCTAGGTGATGGGTTGATCTGTACAGCAAACCACCATGGCACATGTTTACCTGTGTAACAAACCTGCACATCCTTCACATGTACCCTGAAACTTGAAAGTTAAAGAAAAAAATTTATTTGATTTGGTATGGGCTGTTTGGTTTGGTGAGTTAGGAGTACAGGTCTTAGAGAAGCAAAAAGCCAGGAATGGTTCCTCAGGGAAGCATGCACACCAGAGCCAAAGAAGCAGACGGTACAGAAAAAAGTTTTCAGTGATTATTTCTTGTGAAAAGGAATAATTGATAAACTGGTGAAACAATGAACATTGATTTTCACATACAGATGCTTCTAATTATGCGTGAAAATCCCCCTCAGTTTTCCACATACACCGAGTAAAAGAAGTGTGTTACACACACCAATTCTTGTTTTAGTCATATCTTGTAGGCATGATGAGTTGAAGAAAATCAAAATATTTTACCCCAGAATATATTTCTTTGACATATTTTGAAATGACTGCCACAGGACCAGCGACAAAATTGGCCCTGAAATTTTGTGGGGGAAATTTGTATCTGTAAAGAATTTCCATTAATGTAACCAAGACTTCCCTTTCTAGGCCTTTCCCAGATTGAGAATAGGTTAACTCAGAGTCTAACATCTTTAAAGTTCTGAAAAAAAAAAATTATCACTTATTCTCTCTGAGGGCTGCTATCTGTGAGAGTCTATGTACATAACAAGGTCAACTTTGCTAGCCAGGCCTCTTGCTTTCTCCCTTCCATAACCTGTCTTGCCACTAAAACCTGTTTGTGGCCATTCTCTGAGCCCCCATTCTTTCTGTAACCTCAAAATGGTATACAAGCTTCTGTATCTCACTGGGAATTGCGTTCTTCATTCTGAAGGCTATTGTGTATACATGTTGCCTGGACCAGCAACCTCAGCTGCCCTACCCTTTCCCAGGCATAAATCGCGATATAGCAGGGCTCTTTCTGCTCCACCCTCAGGCAGATTTCTGGGCATTCAGAGCACCCACTCAGCTAGATCAACAGCCTGACCTGCTCCACCCATCCTGTGCCAAGATCCTGGTTCAGAGAAGCCCTCTCTGCTTCATGCCCAGGCAGATCTCCAGGCATTTAGAGTACCTACTCATCTGATTCAGCAGTCCATGCCACCTCACTCTTTCTGGACATAGATCATGGTGCAATGAGACCCTCTCCACAGCAGCCCAGGCAGATCTGCAGGCATCCAGAACATCCATTCACTTGGATAAGCAGCCCAAACTGACCCACCCTTCCTGTGCTGAGATCCAGGTGCAAGAGGGCCCTCACTGATACACATTCAGGCAGATCTCCAGGCATTCAGAGTGCTTGCTTTCCTGGGTCAGCAGTCTAAGTCACCCTTCCTGTGCACAGATCTTCTTTTGGGGGCACCTCTCCACTCCATGTGCAGGCAGATTTCCAAGCTTTTCCCACTCACTTAGATCAGCTGCCTGACCCACCCCACCCCTCCTGTGCAGAGATCCTGGCACAGAGAGGCCCTCTCTGGTCAACGCCAAGGCAGATCTTCAGGCATTCAGAGCACCAGCTCTCCTGGATAAGGAGCCTAAGCCACCACACCCTTCCTGTGCAGAGATCCTAGTGAAAGAGGGCCCTCCATGCTACTTACATATCTGCAGGGATTCAGGTCACTTGCTTGCCTTGTTCAGCAGCCTGAGTTACCCCACCTCTTCTGTGCAAAGATCTTGGTACAGGGGATCCCCTCTGCTCCACACCCAGGCAGATCTATGGCATCTGGAGCACTACTCACCTGGATCAGGAGTTTAGGCTGCCCCCAATCCTTGTGCAGGGAACTTGGGACTGAGGGGAGTTTCCCAGTTCCATGTCTAGGCACACCTCAGGGCTCTTGGTGGCCACCCACTGGATTCTTCTTCAGTGCTGGTGCTTGTGCCTGCCAGTGGTAGACCTGCAGGTGGGACTTTGCAGTCTTGTCCCACCATCTTGCCCCCAACACTCCCTTCACCCAACAAACCAGGGAGCTCAGAGCATTGTGCACTCCATGAATCAGCCCTTTGCCTGAAGCAACAGAGAGATTCTCCTGGTAATCAAGGATCAAATATATACCCAGCCATGTTGGCTGCAGCCAGCTTTTACCCATAAGCATCATCTACCAGCTTGTAGCTTGAACCACTTAGCCCAATGTAAAACCTGCCAAAGAAAATACAAAGAGATATAAAAGCAAAGCTAAAAGGCTGTACCCAATAAAAGTAGGGGAAAGGGAAAAATAAGACATGGGAATAGTATAGGGGAAAAAAGAAGAAAAAATCTTACCTACATGAAAATAATTACAAGAATTAGAATTGTTCTGTCTCCAGATGTGAAAGAATTGGTGCAATAATTCAAACATCATGAAAGATCTGAATATGATGATACCATCAAAAAAAAAAAAAAAAAAAAAAAAAAAAAAAAAAAA
>NW_012110030.1:1432240-1433502 GCF_000951045.1 Mandrillus leucophaeus | reverse complement strand
ATGGCTGCAGAATGCATATTCTTCTCAGCACACAGATCATTCCCAAGGATAGATTATATGTTAGCCCACAATACAAGTCTTAAGAAAAAAAGAGAAATGATATAAAGTATCTTCTAGTTTTATTCCACTGTGGTCAGAGAAATCTCTAAGAACAGAAATTTTGGAAACATACAAACACATGGAAATTAAACAACATGTTTCTGAATTATCACCAGATTGCTGAAGAAATTAAAAAGGAAATTTCAAAGTTTCTTAAAACAAACGAAACTGGAAATACAACATACTAAGACCTATAGGATATAATAATAGCAGTACTGAGGAAAGTTTAAAAATTTATAGCAATAAGTGCCTACATAAAAAAAAATAGAAAAACTTCAAATAAACAACCTGATGACACACCTTAAAGCACTAGAAAAGCAAGAGCAACATAAAAATGGTAGAAGATAATAAATATCAGAGCAGAAATAAATGAAACTGAAAATTTAAAAATACAAAAGATCAACAAAATAAGTTGTTTTTTGAAAAGATAAACAAAAGTAACAAAACTTCAGACTAACAGAAAAAAAGAGAAGATCTAAATGAATAAAATCAGAGATGAAAATGGAAATATTATAACCAATACCACAGAAATCCAAAGGATCATTAGAGGCTATGCTCAACAGCTATATCCCGATAAATTGGAAAACTCAGAAGAAATGACTAAGTTCCTAGACACATACAATCTACCAAGATTGAACAATGAAGAAATTCAAAGCCTGAATAGGTCAATAACAAGTAATGAGATCAAAGCTGTAATAAATTTTCTCCCAGGAAAGAGAAGCAGAGGACCCAATGGCTTCACTGCTCAAATTCATCAAACATTTAACAGAGCACTAATATCAATTCTACTCAAACTATTCCCAAAAATACAGGAAATACTTCCAAGCCCATTCTATGAGACCAATATTACCCTGATACCAAAATCGACAAAGATGTCAAAAAAAGAAAATTACAGACCAATATCCCTGATGAGTATTGATGCTGAAACCCTCAACAATACACTAGCAAATTGAATTCAACAACACTTAAAAAGATCGTTCAGCTGGGCGTGGTGGCTCATGCCTGTAATCCCAGCACTCTGGGAGACCGAGGCGGGTGGATCAAAAGGTCAGGAGATTGAGACCACGGTGAAACCCTGTCTCTACTAAAAATACAAAAAATTAGCCGGGCGTGGTGGCGGGCGCCTGTAGTCCCAGCTACTTGGGAGGCTGAGGCAGAAGAAT
>NW_012110030.1:1426731-1429020 GCF_000951045.1 Mandrillus leucophaeus | reverse complement strand
GAAATGAAGAAAGAGATAAGCATCCTAAAAACAAATTAATCAGAGGTCTGGAATTGAAAAATTCAAACAATTTCAAAACATAAGTGTAATATTTATCAATAGACTGAGCCAAGAAGAAAGAATCCCAGAGCTTGAAGACAGGGCTTTTTTTTTTTTTTTTTTTGAACTAAAGCAGAAAAAAAAAATAATTTTTAAAAATGAAGAAAATCTTCACAAAATACAGGATTAAGAAAAGCAAACAAACCTATGAATTATTAGCATTTCTGAGAGAGAAGGGGGGAAAGTCAACAACCTGAAAAACGTATTTAATAAAACAATTCAAGAAAATGTTCTTAATCTTGCAAGAGAGGTAAATATCCAAATACAAGAAATCCAGAGAACACCTGTGGGATACTATACAAAATGAACATCACAAGGCATATCGTCACCAGTGTCCAACGTCAATGCTAAAGAGAAAATCTTAAAGGCAGCTGGAGAAAAAGATCAGATCACACACAAAGAGAACCCCATCAGGCTAACAGCAGACTTCTCAGCAGAAACTTTACAAGCCAGGAGATTTGGGGGGCCTATATTCAGTATTCTTTAAAAGAGGAAATTCCAACCAAGAATTTTATATCCTGCCAAATTAAGCTTCATAGGTGAAGGAGAAATAAAATCTTTTCCAGACAAGCAGGCATGAGGGGAATTTGTTACCACTAGACCAGCCTTACATGACATCTTTAAAGGAGTTCTAAACATAGAAACAAAAGAAAAAATACTTGCTACTACAAAAACACAGTTAAGTATATAGCTCACTTACTCTATAAAGCAACTACAAAATGGAAACTACAATGTGATCAGCTAACAACTTCACAGTAGGATCAAAACCTCACATACCAATATTAACCTGGAATGTAAATTGTCTAAAGGCCCCACTGAAAAAGCACAGTTAAAAACTAGATTTAAAAAAAATAAGACACATCCATCTGCTATCTTCAAGAGACCCATCTCACATGTAATAATACCCAAAGGCTCAAAGTAAAGGGTTGAAGAAGGACCTATCACACAACAGAAAACAAAAAAAGAGCAGGTCACTATTTTTATATTAGACAAAACAGACTTTGAACCAACAACTGTAAAAAAAGGACAAAGGGCATTACATAATAAAGCATTCAATTCAACAAGACTTAATTGTCCTAAATATATATGTACCCAACATTAGAGAACCTACATTCATAAAACAACTAATTCTAGACCTTTGAAAAGACTTAATCACACAATAGTAGTGGGGAACTTCAACACCCACTGACAGTGTTAGACAGATCATCAAGGCACAAAACTAAAGAAGAAATTCTGGACTTAAATCAACACATGATCAATTGGACCTAATAGACATCTACAGAATACTCCATTCATCAACCATAGAATACACATTCTTCTCATATATACAAGGACAATACTCCAAGATAGGCCACATGCTTGGCCATAAAGCCAGTTTCAACAAATTCAAAAAAATCAAAATCATACCTCTATAAGTCATTAGGCAAAGCCAGCATCACCTGGCAAAGACACAACAAAAAAGAAAAATGACAGGCCAATATCGCTGATGAATGTAGATGAAAAAATCCTCAACAAAATGCTAGCAAACCAAATCCAGCAGCACATCAAATAGCTAATTTAACACAATCAAGTAGGCTTCATTCGTGGAATGCAAGGTTAGTTCAATGTACTCAAATCAATAAATGTGATTCACCACAAAAACAGAATTTAAGATGAAAATTATATCATCTCAATAGATGCAAAAAAATCCAACATTCCTTCATGATACAACCCCTCAAGAAACTAGGCATCAAAAGAACATAGTTGAAAATAATAAGAGCCATGTATGACAAACCCGCAGCCAACATCATACTGAATGGGCAAAAGCTGGAAGCATTCCCCTTGAGACCTGGAACAAGACAAGGATGCTCCCTCTCACCACTCCTATTCAAGGTAGTACTGGAAGTCCTAACTAGAGCAATCAGGAAACAGAAAAGATAAAGATAGACCCTAATGCAGTAATAGCTCAAAACTTCAACATTCCACTCTCAGCACTGGACAGATCATCCAGACAAAAAAATCAGGAAAGAAACATTGGACTTAATCCACACTACAGACAAAAATTAACCTAATATATTTGCAGAACATTTCATCTAATGGCTGCAGAATGCATATTCTTCTCAGCACACAGATCATTCCCAAGGATAGATTATATGTTAGCCCACAATACAAGTCTTAAGAAAAAAAGAGAAATGATATAAAGTATCTTCT
>NW_012110030.1:1385821-1425666 GCF_000951045.1 Mandrillus leucophaeus | reverse complement strand
AGCCGGGCGTGGTGGCGGGCGCCTGTAGTCCCAGCTACTTGGGAGGCTGAGGCAGAAGAATGGCAGGAACCCGGGAGGTGGAGCTTGCAGTGAGCCAAGATGGCGCCACTGCACTCCAGCCAGGGGGACAGAGCGAGACTCTGTCTCAAAAAAAAAAAAAGATTGTTCATCATAACCAAGTAGGATTTACCCTAGGGATGCAGGGATGGTTCAACAAATGCAAATCAGTCAATGTGATACATCATATCAACAGAATAAAGGAAATAAACCATATGATCATTTCATATGAGTCATATCAAAAAGTATTGGATAAAATTTAACATCCCTTCATGAAAAAAAAAATCCTCAAAAAACTGGGTACAGAGGGAACATACTTGGGCACAATAAAAGCCATATATGAACAACACACAGCTAGTATCATGCTGAACAGCAAAAAACTGAAAGGCTTTGATCTAAGACCTGGAACACAACAAGGATTTCCACTTCCAGCACTCTTATTAAACATAGTAATAGAAGTCCTAGCAAGAGCAATTAGGCAAGAGAAAGAAAAAAAGGGCATGCAAATTGGAAAGGAAGAAGTCAAATTATCCTTGTTTGCAGATGATATGATCTTACATTTGGAAAAACCTAAAGACTCCATCAATAAACTATTAGAACTGATAAATTCAGTAAAGTTGCAGGATACAAAATCAACATACAAAAATCAGTAGTAGCATTTCTATATGCCAGCGATGAACAATCTGAAAAAGAATTCAAGAAAGTAATCACATTTGAAATAGTAACAATAAAATAAAATTTAAAAATAAAATAGGAATTAACCAAAGAAATGAAAGCCCTCTACAATGAAAACTGTAAAACACTGATGAAAGAAATTCAAGAGTACAGAAAAAAATGGAAAGATATTCCATGCTCATGGATTTGAAAAATCAATATTGTTAAAATGTCCATACTATCCAAAGCAATCTACAGATTGAATGTAATCCCAACCAAAATACCAATAACATTTTTCACAGAAATAGAAAAAACAACATAAAATTTATATGGAACCACAAGAGATGGAGAATAGCCAAAGCTATCAAGGGCAAAAAGAAAATAACTGGAGGAATCACATTACCTGACTTCAAATTACACAACAGAGCTATAGTAACCAAAACAACATTTTACTGGCAAACAAATAGACAAAAAATAGAACAGAATAGAGGACCCAGAATAAATCCTTACTGCACTTGTTTTCAACAAAGGTATCAAGAACATACACTGGGGAAAGGACAATCTTTTCAATAATTGGTGCTGGGGAAACTGGATATCCATATGCAAAAGCATGAAACTAGACTTCTATCTCTTGCCATATACAAAAATCAAATGGAAATGATTAAAGATTTAAATCTAAGATCTCAAACTACTGAACTACTAAAAGAAAACATTAGGGAAACTCTTTAGGATATGAATCTGGGCAAAGATTTTTTGAGTAATAACTGACAGGCATAGGCAACCAAAGAAAAACTGGACAAGTAGGATCACATCAAGCTTAAAGACTTTTGCACAGCAAAGGAAACAATCAACAATGTGAAGAGAAAATCCATGGAATAGGAGAAAATATTTGCAAACTATTCATCTAACAAGGGATTAATAATCAAGATATATATGGAGCTCAAACAGCTCTATAGGAAAAAAATCTAAATCTGATTTTAAAATGGGCAAAAGATTTATATAGATATTTATCAAAAGAAGACACACAAATGGCAAACAGGCATATAAAAAAGTGCTCAACATCATTGATCATCAGAGAAATTCAAATTGAAACTACAATGAGATACTATCTCACCCCAGTTAAAATAGCTTTTATCCAAAACACAGGCAATAACAAATGCTGGTGAGGATGTGGAGAAAAGGGAACCCTCATACGCTGTTGGTAGAAATGTAAATTAGCACAACTACTATGAAGAAGAGTTTGAAGATTTCTCAAAAAACTCAAAATACAGCTACATAGAATCCAGAAATTCCACTGCTAGATATATACCCCAAAGAAAGGAAATCAGTATATCAAAGACATCTGCACTTTCATGTTTATTGCTGCACTATTCAAAACAGTTAAGATTTGGAAGCAACCCAAGTGTCCATCAACAGATGACTGAATAAAGAAAATGTGGTACATACACATAACTGAGTACTACTCAGCCTTGAAAAAGAATGAGATCTTATTATTTGCAGCAACATGGATGGAACTGGAGGACATTATGTTAAGTGCAGGACATTATGTTAATTACAAATAAGCCAGACACAAAAAGACAAACTTCACATGTTCTAACTTATTTGTGGGAGCTAAAAATTAAAACAATTGAATTCATGGAGATATTTCAGTAGAACGATAGTTACCAAAGGCTGAGAACAGTAGTAGGGGGAGGAGAGTAAATGGGATAGTTCATGAACACAAAAACATAGTTAGATAGAATGAATAAGATCTAGTATTTGATAGCACAACAGGGTGACTACAGTGAACAATAATATATTGTACATTTAAAAATATCTAAAAGAGTACAATTGCATTGTTTGTAATACAAAGAAAGGATAAATGCTTGAGATGATGACTATCCCAATTACCCTTATGTGATTATTATGCATTATATGTCTGCGTCAAAATAGCTTATGTACCTCATGAATATATACATACATATCTACTATGCACCCACAAAAATTAAACATGAAAATATAAGTAGCATTTCTATACATCAATAACATTCAAGTTCAGAGACAAATCAAGAATACAATCCAATTTAAAATAGCCACAAATATATATTTAGGGTTGCATCTAACAAAAGAGGTGAAAGATCTCTACAAGAAAAACTACAAAACGTTGCTGAAAGAAATCATAGATGATACAAATAGAAAAACATCCCATGCTTATGGATTCCAACAACCAGTGTTGTTAAAATGGCCATACTGCCCAAAGCCATCTGCAGATTCAATGCTGTTTCAAAGCAATCCTAACCAAAAACAACGAAGCTGGAGGCCTCACAATACCTGATTTCAGACTATGAGGCTACAATAACCAAAACAGCATGGTACTGGTACAAAAACAGACACATAGACAAATGGAACCAAATAGATAGCCTAGAAATAAAGCAGCACACCTACAATCATCTGATCTTTCACAAAGTCAACAAAAATAAGCTATGTGGAAAGGACTGCCTATTCAATAAATGATACCAGGATGGCTGGCTAGCCATATGCAGAAGAATGAAACTAGACCCCCACCTTTCACTATATACAAAAATTAACTCAACATGGATTCAAGATTTACATGTAAGACCTCAAACTATACGGATTCTAAAAAATAAAAAAAACTAGGAAACACCATTCCTGACATCAGCCCTAGGAAATAATCTATGACAAAAGCCTCAAACAATTTCAATGAAACCAAAAATTGACAAGTTGGATCTAACGAAATGGAAGAGCTTCTGGACAGCAAAAGAAACTATCAACACAATAAGCAATCTACAGAATGGGAGAAAATATATGCAAATGATGCATCTTACAAAGGTATAATATCCAGAATCTATAAAGCACTTAAATAATTGAACAAGCAAAAAAGTAAATAAATAAAAATACCCAGGCTGGGCGTGGTGACTCACACCTGTAATCCCAGCACTTTAGGAGGCCAAGGCAGGCAGATCACCTGGGGTCAGGAGTTCAAGACCAGCCTGGCTGATATGGTGAAACCCTGTCTCTACTAAAAATACAAAAATTAACCAGGTGTGGTAGTGCACGCCTGTAATCCCAGCTACTTGGAAGGCTGAGGCAGAATTGCTTGAATCCTGGAGGCAGAGGTTTCAATGAACTGAGATTGCGCTACTGCACTCCAGCCTGAGGACAGAGCAAGATTCTCAAAACAAAAAAAAATTAAAAAGTGGGCAATAGACAAATCACATATTAAAAAGTCAAAAAAACAACGGAAGCTAGTGTGGCTGCAGAAAAAAAGAGAATGCTTACACACTGTTTGTGGGAATGTAAATTAGTTCAGTCCCGTGGAAAGCAGTTTGGAAACTTCTCAAAGAACTTAAAACAGAGATACCATATGACCCAGCAATCCCATTACTGGGCATATATCCAAAAGAAAATTAATTGCTCTACCATAAAGACACATGCACTTGTATGTTCATTGAAGCACTATTCACAATAGCAAAGACATGGAATCAACCAAAGTGTTCATTGATGGTAGATTGGATAAAGAAAATGTGGTATATATACACCATGGAATACTATGCAGCCATAAAAAAGAAGGAAATCATGTCCTTTGCAGCAACATAGATGCAGCTGGAAGCCATTTTCCTAAGCAAATTAATGCAGAAACAGAAAAATAAACACAGTATGTCCTCACTTGTAAGTGGGAGCTAAACACTGGGGAGTCGTAGACATAAAGGTGATAAAAATAGACACTGTGGATTACTAGAGGGGGCAGGAAAGAAGCATGAGGGTACTACACTTACTACCTGGGTGATAGGATCATTTATATCCCAAACCTCAGCATCACACAATATGCCCATGTAACAAACCTGCTCATGTACCCCCTAAACTTAAAAGTTGAAATTATTTTAAAAACTGCAGATGTAAGACAAGCTGTTAAACTGGTTGGCTCAATGACTCAATGACACCCTCTATTCACTAATATTTCCATTCCACCATTCTTAGCATCTGCTTCTAAGGTTGGTTCTATTTATGACCATCAGATTATTTCAACAACAATGGGGCTATATCCTTTCTTTTTCACGGTGGAAAATAGTGCTTCGGCATGAATCATGAGTCAAAATTATTGTTTTGTTTTCTGATTGGGCCAATGTGAGTCACATCATGCTTACCCTGGTCAATGTTAGCCTTGGGCCTTGAACAAATTACCATTCATTCTATTCCTCCCCTATTGAATAAATGTCCCTGTTACTACACAATAGGAAGAAGGGGTGTTGGAGAGTCAACAACAATGCATCTTTTATAGTGTTTCACAAGAAAAAAGGTGGATGTGTGACCATTCCAACAGAGAGAAGCCTAGAATATATACAGGGAGACACACAGAAGAGTGGGAGAAAAAGTTATAATGACAGGTTGAGTCCACACTATCAAAAAATTTGAGCATCAAGGTGAAGTAATTAATCTTTTAATAAATTAGGATTTTAAAAATTCTAAATTTTTTGAACTTATTTTAGGTTCAGAGGTACATGTGCTGGTTTGCTATGTAGGTAAACTGCATGTCACGGGGATTTGGTGTACAGATTACTTCGTTACTCTGGTAGTGAGCATAGTACCTGATAGTTTTCTAATCCTCTCCCTTCTCTTACCCTCCACCCTCAAGTGGGCCCCAATATATGTTGTTCTCTTCTTTACATCCATGTGTACTCAATGTTTAGCTCCTACTTATAAGTGAGAACATCCAGTGTTTGCTTTTCTCTTCCTGAGTTAGTTGGCTTGGGATCATGGCCTCCAGCTCCATTCATATTGCTGTAAAGGACACAGTCTTATTCTTTTTCACAGCTGCATAGCATTCCATGATGCATATGTACCAAATTTTCTTTATCCAATCTATCATTGATGTACATTTAGGTTGATTCCATGACTTTGCTATTATGAAGAGTGCCTTATGGTAGAATGATTTATATTTCTTTAGGTATATACCCAACAATAGGATTGCTGGGTTGAATGGTAGTTCTATTTCAAGTTCTTTGAAAAATTGCCACACTGCTTTTTACAATGGCTAAACTAATCTACATTCCCACCAGAAATGTATGAATGTCTTATTTTTTCTACACCCTTGTCAACATCTGTTATTTTTTGACTTTTTAATAAGAGCCATTCTGACTGGAGTGAGATGGTATATCACCATGGTTTTGATTTTCATTTTCTAATGATTAGTGATGTTGAACATTTTTTCATATGCTTGTTGACTGCATGTATGTCTTCCTTTGAAAAGTGTCTGCTGACATCTTTTGCCCACTTTTTAATGGGGTTGTTTTTTGTTTAATTTATCTAAGTTCCTTATAGATTCTGGATATTAGACCTTTGTCAGATGCATAGTTTGAAAATACATTCTCCCATTCTGTAGGTTGTTTGTTAGTTTCTCTTGCTATGCAGAAGCTCTTTCATTTAATCAGTTTCAACTTGTCAATTTTATTTTTGTTGCAATTGTTTTTGATGTCTTCCTCATGGAATCCTTGCCAGGGTCTATGTCCAGGATGGTATTTCCTATGTTATTTTCAATGGTTTTTATAATATTAGGTTTTACATTTAAGTCTTTAATCCATCTTGAGTTTATTTTTGTATATGAAGTAAAGAAGGGATCCAACTTCAATCTTCTGCATATGGCCAGCCTGTTATACTAGCACCATTTATTAAATAGGAAGTTCTTTTCTCATTGCTTTTTTTGGTCAACTTTCTGAAAGATCAGGTGACTATAGTTGTGTGGTCTTATCCCTGGGCTCTCTATTATGTTCCATTCGTCTATGTGTCTGTTTTTGTATCAGTACCATGCTGTTTTGGTTACTGTAGCCTTCTAGTATAGTTTGAAGTCAGGTAACATGATGACTCTAGCTTTGTCCTTTTTACTTAGGAATTCTTTGGCTCTTTGGTCTGCTTTTTGGTTCCATATTAATTCCAGAATAGCTTTTTCTAATTCTGTGAAAAAATGATCTTGTTGGTTTTGTTGGGATTTTTTTTTAAACAAGAAAGGGTCAATAATCAGATAACTACTTTAGAATGATTTATTTGGAAACCATTTTCAGAATGTTTTAGAGTGAAAAGTAGTCAGTTATTTTCTCAATATATTGTATCAGATTAAATGCACTAAATCCCTAAATTTGATAAAGACAACTCTAGTAACAGAAAGTGTTAAGGAGGCTGTGTCTAAGGGACTTTTTGAGTGATGTAAGAGAGAAATAAAGGCAAAGTTGAAAATAACTCAAAATCTGAGAAGACAGGAATGAGAGTTGCTGGAAGGTGTTAAGGAGAGAAATGAGTTTAGTTTCTAAATTCTAAGGCATTGTATGGAAACTTCCAGCAGGCAGTTAGAATTCAGGTCTGAGAATTGAGGGAGAGGTGAGAATTGAATCAATGTGAGCTTGACAGGGAGAGTAAGGAATTAGATAAAGATGGGAAGAGACCAAACACAAAACTTTAGGTGGCATCTACTTTCTATGAAGAAACATGATTGAAAACTAAGGAAAGTGACTGAGCCAACAGAGAAGGAGAAAGACAACTGATGTTAGAAGAGCTGGATGAGCATTCCAGGATGAGGCTCCAAGGTAAAGCATGTGGTAACTGCACAAACGTGAAGTAGAATGAAGAATGAGGAAATGCCTGTTTTATTAGGCGATCTGAGGGTATCTGGTGACACTTCAGAGCCCTAGACTCTTCTTCTGTGTATGGTAGCATCTAGATTTCCACTTTGACAAAAGCAATGGCTGCTTCTTTCATCACTGTTATGGACTGAATTGTGTCACCCAAAATTCCTATGTTGAGCCCTAATGTGATGGTATTTGGAGATGAGACCTTTGGGAGGTAATTAGGGTTAAATAGGGTCATAAGTGTAGGGCCCTAATTTAATGGGATTAGTGTCCTTATAAGGAGAAGGAGCACAAATCAGCTCTCTCTTTCCATGCATTCACATAGAAAAGTCATGTGAGCACACAGTGAGAAGGTGGCCATTTGCAAGCCAGAAAGAGAGCCCTCACTAAAAACCAACAATGATGGCACCTTGACCTTAGACTTGTAGCCTCCAGAACTGTGAAAAATAAATAAATGTCCATTGTTTGAGGCACCCACTCTGGAATATTTTGGAATGGCAAGCAAAAGACTAATACAATAATCAATAAAGCAACAAAGTTTGATTTGCCAGTTCTTCAAAATGTCCCCCTCAGGAGTACTTAGACTTCAGTTCTGTCCCTGGATCCTAACTAACTCAAAACCATTGGATTAATAACTTAACTTCTCTGAGCTTCAGTTGCAGAATCCAGAGAAAGAAGACACTGAAGTAAACCATCTCAAAGGTTCTTTCAAACTTTTCTGGTCTATTTTTCCAAGAAGCAATTTCAGTGTTGGAAGGTTGGTAAATGTTGCCAAGCCCCCAAATAGCAACCACATCATCTCCATTACTAGAGATAGGTGGTCAGAAAACAGGCCTAGAAGACATTTCAAATACTTTTCTACTACAAAGATTCTTTGTTGTTTGACAAGGTTGTTGGCAGCCCCTGAGATGGTATAGTCAAGAAAAGATCTGGCAGGAAAGAAGTGCCATTCAGAGAAAACACCACTGATTTTTAAAATGTGAATTGCAGGCTTCTCCTCCCCTTTCCTTTATCAACTGTGATTAGGCTGTACTTTGCTCGAGTTTACAATAATGATACTTTTACACTCAGCACTGTGCATTCTGAAGAGTGGGCCTGAAAGTACTTTACCATCTCATAGAGCAGAGTTCTTTCCTAGCAGGGTGTATTGCCAAGCCGTCTCTGCTTTGCCCCTCCTCCGTGGTTTGTTAACCAGCAGGAATGCTTTTTAAGGCAGGGAGGCTAGGGTGAAATCTCTATAGAAGCATATTTCCACTGACACAAAAAGCAAGGAGGATCCAGGGAAAGGAGAGAAAAGAAGAGAACTCCTATTGACTGAAGGTCTAATGTGTGCCACATGTAATATTTGATATTTTCACCTGGGTTTATTCATTGTAACTTTATTCCATACAAATGACCACTCAAATACTCTACAAGAAAAGTCAACCTACTCCTGTGAATTCCTCTGTGCCAAGCTTTCGCTGTTTTCACTTATTTTGACCCTGTAGTTTCTGTATATGAGGCAAGTGAAACCACCATTTTGGAAGGAGCTAACAAATTCATGGTGAACAAAATGGCAGCACTTTACAATCAGGAGTCAGAGAAGTCACTGTTCCAAGCTGTCTCCTCTCTCCTAGAAATGAGGAATAGGGAGGCATAGGAAGAGCACTGACTTTGAAGTTCAGAATTTCCAAGATAGAAAAGATACTGAATGCAAATTTTGATGCCACAAATTTGTACCGAGTCAATGCTAGTCTGTTTAACTCTGGATTTTCCCAAAGTTCACACATTATCGCTCACTCTAGAGCACTCTTAGATATCCCAGGATACTCAGACTTGTGTGTGATTCAAACTCATTTATGGTTAAATATAAAAATGTTTTCTACATTTGTATGCAACTTCATAGTTTTCAAAGCATTTTCAAGTGTTCATCTCATTTTATTCACATAAATATGTGATGTTCACTGTCACGTTTTATACATAACGAAAATGAAGTATAATATAAAAGTTAAATGATTTGGTCTAAATCAGCACCCATAAAATATTAATAGACAACTCTGAGGGAACACACAGTTGTACACAAAAACTTCCAACCCAATAGAATTTTAAGTTTTAACATACATACAGAAAAGTCAAAAAAATCACAAGTATACAGCTCATGGAATTTTCACAAAAAACTTTTAAAAACACAATTGAGTGTAGCCAATGCACTGATTAAGAAATAGAACATTAACAGCACTTCAGAAGCTTCCCTCATGCCCCTTTCATTTACCACTTAGAGGAATCAATACTAAGCAAATATGTAGGAAAAATGACTATGACTTATAACCTGAGATGATAAAGTTATTATTTATTGCAAAGTTATTTAATGTAGTGAAAAATTACAAACATTATAAATACCCAGTTCTTAAGGAATGGTTAAATAAATCATGGTATACTTATAGACCAGAATAATGTTCACATTTGGCCTCCAATTAAAATACAGAAAGTGAAGAGTGTAGTTCTCACTCTAACAAGAAGAAACCACATAAGCTACAAAGTCATAGTTTTTTAAAAACCTGTCAGAGATCTGAAAATAGAAAAAACTTAAATGAACCAGATTTCAGAAAATGATAGCGTTTTGTAGAAGAGAAGAGACACATAGCTGCTTTCATCCTTAGCACAGAGGTAGGAGGAAGAGGAAGCCATTTAAATGGGAATAAGGAGAAACAATCTGTATTTTTTAATAAATGTTTAATAGTTGCATAGGATCTATAAAGAAAAATTAAAATCCTGAAGACGACCAGCCACACAGTGAGTCCATACCTATCTACCACCTCTTTTCTACTAGCCTTCTCAAAGTGAAAGGTTTAGTACACTGATGGATGGAGGCAGGGCAGGAGACTGAGAGAAATCCCTCATGAAGCATGTGGGAAGTTCCTCAAGTCCAAGTCTAGAGACAGAGAGAACTGAGAGAAGTCCTTCAAGTTGTTCCAGTAGGCAGTCCACACTCTCACCTAATACACTGAAGCTATCCTCCTAAAGCTAGGAACAAAGCAGAAGGAAAGAAAGAACTTACTAAGTTCAGAAAGCCAAGAAAACAAACTCTCTGTGACCCAAAAATCTAGCATCCCAGCAGGAATGCAAAGAAATCAATCACAGTTTGATTGAATCTGGTGACTATCTTCTGAAACAGAGACAAAATCTCAAGAATCTCACAGATTACTCAGATCTCGTAACCTGCTAATGGGAAAGTCCTAATCCCTTCCTCAAAACATTTGAAGTAGATGGGGAACAGAATCTAGCATTGCAACAAAACCCAGCACCACTTGCACAACTACTGAGTAGCTTCCCTTACTAGCATCTGATAGATCTTATACCAGATCCCATACCAAAGAACTGACAGAAGAAGGAATATGTCCTTTTTTAAGGGTAAAAGTTATTTAATTCAGTCTCCACCCTTTTTTTGGTGGTGGGGGGGAGGGCACACAATCTCAGCATACAATTAAAGGTTAGAAGATATGTAAAGGTGATCCAAGCTTAAGAGAAGAAATATTCAATGAAGGCAGGTCCCCAAATAATTCCAACTTGGAAGTACAGGAAAAGAACTTTGTTATTTTTTTTAAAAAAATTTTATACGTTTGGGGGTCCATGTGTTTGTTACATAGGTAAACATGTGCCATGGCAGTTTGTCGTACATATTATTTCTTCACCCAGGTATTAAGCCCGGTACCCAATAGTTATCTTTTTAGCTCCCCTCCCCTCCTCCCACCCTTCACCCTCGAGTAGACCGCAGTGTCTGTTGTTTCTGTCTTTGTGTTCACAAGTTCTTATCATTGAGCTCCCACTTATAAGTGAAAACATGTGGTATTTAGTTTTCTATTCCTGCATTAGTTTGCTAAGGATAATAGCCTCCAGCTTCATCCATGTTCCTGCAAAAGATATGATCTCATTCTTTTTTATGGCTACATAGTATTCCATGGTGATATGTACCACACTTTCTTTATCCAACCTTTCATTGATGGGCATTTAGGTTGATTCCATTTCTTTGCTATTGTGACTAGTGCTGCAATAGGCATTCGCAAGCATGTGTCTTCATGATAGAATCATTTATATTCCTCTGGGTGTATACCCAGTAATGGGATTGCTGGATCAAATAGTGGTTCTGCTTTTAGCTCTCTGAAGAATTTCCATGCTGCTTGTATAAGCGTTCCTTTTTCTCTACAACCTCACCAGCATCTATTATTTTTTGACTTTTTAATAACAGCCATTCTGACTGGTGTGAGATGGTATCTCATTATGGTTTTAATTTGCATTTCTCTAATGATCAGTGATAGAGCTTTTTCCATATGCTTGTTGGCCACATGTATGTCTTCTTTTGAGAATTGTCTGTTCATGCCCTTTGTACACTTTTTAATGGGGTTGTTTTTCTCTTGTAAATCTGCTTAAGTTCATCATAGAAGCTGGATATTAGACCTTTGTCAGATGCATAGTTTACAAATATTTTCCCGTATTCTGTAGGTTGTCTGTTTTTTCTGTTGATGGTTTCTTTTGCTATGGAGAAGCTCTTAAGTTTCGTTATAACCCACTTGTCAATTTTTGCTTTTATTGTGATTGCTTTCAGTGTTTTTGCCATGAATCTTTGCCTGTTCCTATGTCCAGGATGGTATTGCCTAGGCTGTCTTCCAGGGTTTTTATAGTTTTGAATTTCTTACGTTTTTAATCTATCTTGAGTTGATTTTTGTATATGGTGTAAAGAAGGGGTCCAGCTTCAATCTTCTGCATATGGTTAGCCAGTTGTCCCAGCTATCTATCATTTATAGACCAGGGAGTCTTTTCCCCATTGCTTGTTCTTGGTCAACTTTGTGAAAGATCAGATAGCTGTAGGTGTGCAGCCTTATTTCTGGGCTCTCAATTCTGTTTCATTGGTCTCTGTGTATATTTTTGTACCAGTACCATACTGTTTTGGTTACTGTAGTCTTCTAGTATAGTTTGAAGTCAGGTAACATGATGCCCGCAGTTTTGTCCTTTTTGCTCAGGATTGCCTTGGTTATTCCGGCTCTTTCTTGGTTCCATATTAATTTTAAAATAGCTTTTTCTAAGTCTGTGGAGAATGTCAGTGGTAGTTTGATAAGAATAGTATTGAATCTTTAAGTTGCTTTGGGCAGTATAGCCGTTTTAATGACATTAATTCTTCCTATCCATCAGCAGGGGATGTTTTTCCATTTGTTTGTCTTCTCCAATTTCTTTGAGGAGTGTTTTGTAATTCTTAAGGTAGAGATCTTTTATCTCCCTGGTTAGCTGTATTCCTAGGTATTTTATTCTTTTTGTGGCAATTGTGAATGGGATTGCCTTTCTGATTTAGCTCTTGGTTTGACTGTTATTGGTGTATAGGAATGCTAGTGATATTTGTACATTGATTTTGCATCCTGTAACTTTACTGAAGTTTTTTTTATCAGCTGAAGGAGCTTTTGGGCCAAGACTATGGAGTTTTCTAGATATAGAATCATGTAATCTGCAAACAGAGATAGTTTGACTTACTCTCTTCCTATTTGGATGCGCTTTACTTTTTTCTTTTGCCTGATTGCTCTGGCTAGGACTTCCAATACTATGTTGAATAGAAGTGGTGAGAGAGGGCAACCTTGTGCCAGTTTTCAAGAAGAATGCTTCCAACTTTTGCCCATTCAGTATAATGTTGTCTGTGGGTTTGTCCTAGATGGCTGTTATTATTTTGAGGTATGTTCCTTCAATACCTAGTTTATTGAGAGATTTTGAAGGGGGTTGAATTTTATTAAGAAAATAACTTTAAAATAAATGATGTAATAAAGACTTGTGGAAAAATGCATTCCAAGATGGGAATTTCAGAAGGGAAATTAAGATTATAAAGGCAACCAATGAAAATTTCCAAAATGAAAAAGTATAAAACCAAAATGAAAACTTATTCTAAGAGTGAAATAGCAGATAGAACACAGGAGAGGAATCAGTGCACTTAAATATAGATTGATAAAAAGTATCTAAATTGAAATTCTGGGGGGAAAAAAGTAGAAAAAATAGACCAAGCATCTGAGAACTGTCAGAGAATATCAAGCCATCTAACTAACTGATAAATTATCAGTTACCATCTAACTGATAAATATGTAGAAGATGACAGAGGATTTACAAAGAATATGGAACAAAAACTCATGTCACAATTCTGAAACTCCCCGTCACATCTAGGACATATAAAAGAATTGTGAATGGAGGACTGAAACAGAGGAAGACAGAAGAAAGAATTATTTGGGATATTGTGTTTTTGGGAGAGGATGATACTGTGTGGCCCACATTGTCTCCCAGTCTGTGAGAGGTGGATACAAGAGAGTGTTGCATCCTAACTCTAAGCCTCATGGAAAAGGCTTCACCAAAACCACACACAAAATTTTTTTAAAGAGGTAATTTGATGGGCTGTATTCCTGCTACCCACAGCCAAAGGCAGGATGTAAGGGATGCCTGCCCCTACCTCAAGAGAAACGGGCTTTGTAATTTGGAATACAGAATGAACTGTTCCTAACAACTGGCTGGAAATTCCAAAGGACCAACAATGAGGGGCTGAGCTATTTTGCTGGAGGTGAAGAGGCTGGCTGGGCATCCTGTACTTCCAGCGTGAATAACAGTAGGGTGCTCCTGGAAGAGGGGCAGAGAGAGTTTTTCATCATAATTGCTATGGCAACATTAAATAGTTGTTATTAGCTCAGAATATTCCATAAAGAGTTGCCTTATTTTAAAGCAGGTGAACTCTGTGCCTGTCCAATTTGGAGTGTGGGTGTGTATCATTTAGCAGAATTGGCTGTCATTTCTAGTGGACTCCCTTGGGTTGTGTCAGACAAACTGAGCTGTCTATAAGTGGCTCTTAGGAAAGCCACCAGACAAAATCAGCTTAGGCATCAAAGGAGAGTAATAATCATCTTTTAGATTCATTTTTTCAGCAAATATATATTGGGGCCCTGCTATCTCTGATGTAAAATGCTGAATATTCTGGGGGCACAGGGGCATGGATATTGTTCTCAATGAGCAAAATAATACATGATCAAATGTGATTAGTATCACAAAGTAAACATCATGTTCTCCAGATATTTAGGAAAACAAAAGACTATTCAGAGACTATTTTAGAAGTGTGGTAATTGGTTGGGGGATGGAATGGGGAACATGGAGGAAATCAGGAAAACTCTTAATAGAAGAGTTAATATTTGTTCTAAATTAGAAGACTGATAGATGTGTAAGAATGCAGTGGATTAGGGGAAAGGTATTCCTAGCAAAGGGCAGAGGGAGGCAGTCAGGTGTCTTGGAGATAGAGTGAACTGTGGTATCAAACTTCAAATCCCTGCACCACTACTTTATGCTGTATAACCTGGACAAAATATCTTACTCCTCTAATCTCAACTTATCATTGGTAACATGGGACTAATAGCTCCAATTCTCAAGCTTGGCACATAAGCACCTAGTAATACTAGTTGTGATTGCTGTTAGTCCTGAATAAAGTCATAGATGCGGGGATATGAATAAAGTCATAGATGCGGGGATATGCAGGGGTATATAGAAGGGATCATAAATAATGACAACTAGCAGAGGAACAAAGGAAATGAACAAACCAGTTGTATCCAGACCATGGAGCATGTTAAAGGCCTGGCAAAAATAAAGAATCTGGAGTCTTATTCCTTAGGCAATGGAGGCATTTGGAGAGTTTTCAGCAGGATCAGAGCTGTGCTTCCAAAGAACTAATCTGTAACTTTTTAATTATTGTGCAGAAGAGTTTAGCTGCTTTCTGTCTAAAACCAGAATCCAAACTCATATTCTTACAAGGCCAAGGCAGATAACAAAAACCAGTACGGTAACACTCCAACCAAAAGAGAGCAACTCCTACTTAGCACCCAGGTTTCCATGTGAGAACACCAGGATATGCATCAGATTGTTCTGATTTTTCAAGAAAAATATGGAGCCTTAGATGACATCTCCTAATTTTTATGTACTGCATACTTGTTTGTAAATATCATTAATGAATCAAAGATATGGATGGGGGTGATCAGGCTGGCAGCCACCTCTCTGAGAACGCTGGCCTGGCACCTCCACATATCTGAAAAAGATCTTTGATTTACCTTTGCACAGTCAAGTTCCAGGAGAGGGCTTTCTTTGTTGTTTTGGTAGTTGGTGTTTCCTCAGAACAAGGAAGAAATCTGCCCTCAAAGGTGAATTCAAGTCTACACCTCCAGAGATACAGAAAAATTGCTGACACCTTCAGAATGGAAGTTTCCCCTACCCCCCGCCCCCCGCCCACTTCTAGCCATCATTTGAAAATAATATTGGGCTTTAGGCTTAATCAGAAAATTCCATTGTAAATATCAACATTTCTTTCTCGGATAGTTTTATGGCCTGGAATAGCCAGATTTCAGGCCATAATATGGAGGTTTGGGCCAGAATATGGATTTATTATTATTATTTGACTCCATAGGATTATTTTTTGGAAGTTTTTGAGAAAGGGTAATCCTAGAATGACTTCAAAATTCATCAAGACTTCAGAACATCGTCATCTGTTGTCACAGTTTTGTCTCCCTTACCCCCAAGATGTATAGAACAGAGGTAGCATCACTGATGCCAAGCCCTTTATGCGCACTAATGACAATCCCCACAGTTACCCTGAAGAAAGCATTATTTTAAGTCCCATTTTAAAGATGAACAAACAGTGGCCCAAACAAATTAACTTGCTCAAAGCCTTATACTAGTTAAGTGTTCAAATGGGATTCCAGAATTAAAACCCTTTGTACTACCCCATGATATATCACTTACAGAAGCCACACATGTAACAGGGCATTAAAGTGGAAATGTTCCTGAAGCCAGAGAATTTAAGAGCGATTACATTCCAAAATGAGGTGTACCAAGGTACAAGTTTTTTTAAAAGGTATGATAGATTATATTATTGTTCACAAATATTTACTGGTTCATCCTGGGATGAGAAGGAAATATACTCAGCCTGATTGACATTAGATTGTCCATGTAGTTTGCTCTGGTCAACAAAATGTAGGCAGAAGAATCCAGACAGCAGCCTTCAAAATCAGTAAGTGCTTTGCCATACTCATGTTTACCCTATGTCACAATAACTAACGTTTCAGAGAGAGACTGCACTGTCAGCCCGAGTCTTGGGGTAGAGACATTGAGGAGCAAAACACGGCTGACCCTGAAAGATATGTAGTGTGAGAAATAAGCCTTTTTGTCATGAGCCAGTGAAAAATGGGGATCATTTGTTATCGCAGCACAACCTACCCTACCCTGACTGATATGGAAGATAATAAAAAACCTGTCAAACAATTCAAGCTTTTTGTCTACGTCAAGGGTACAAATAGTCAAAATTGAAGATTAAGACAGCATTTGTGGAGAGGATTTTTACAAAGGACAGTTGGTGTGCTATGAGTTTTTCCTTCATGAAGAAAGGGTACCTGCCCTTTATCTTAAACCTCCTGAGAAGGGCTTCAACAGAACCACTCAGTTAGCTGACTAATGTGTTACTCACACTGAAGAATCTAAAAACCAAGAGATGGGTTAGCCAACTGTCCTAATGGTGGGAGCACAGGAAAGGTGGCAACTATGTGGATATCATCCTGCAACTCCCAAAGACACTAAGGTAAAGCATGCAAAATGTGTCAGGATCAGAGATGGCTAGTATGAAGATAACTAATATCTCACAAAATGAATGTTTCTTCACAGCGAGAAGCTGAGGGTAAAATACTGTTCCATGGGCTGAAGAGGCAATTGCAAGGAATGAGCTAGAATAGAGGTCATCTCCTGCACCAGGGAGACTACAGATGAGAAAACCCTAGAAATATAGATTCCTGAAGAACCTACAAAGTACCTCTTAAGCAAAAGAATCCTCTTTTAAAACTTACCAGAACCAAATAATGACATCAGTTCACAACCGTCTCGACTAAGTAAAAACTTTCCTGTTCTCATCTCTCTCCACACTTCCTAGTCCCATCCACTAATCCTGGAGAGATTAGAAGTGTTGTTTAGCATGATGGGGGAGGGAAGAAGCAGAACCTGAAAGCAGGATAAGGGAAAAGAGGCTGTCTCCTTCTCCTACAAGAAGTGGGTGTCCTGCTGCAAGGTCTCCCAAAGAGAGAGGGAAAGTTTTACCTTTAAATCAAGTTAGAAATTTAGATTACATGGAGCTAGGAATTTTCATATCTGGCTAAGACTATTGGTAATACCTAAAGTATCTAGAAAATTTGTGGGGATGCCTAAGTTTGTATCCACAGAAGGAAAAGAAATAAACCAAGAGAAGTGAGTTAAATGGACTTTGGGAGATAACAAAGCTGCTTGATCACATCTCACAAGCAAAACTTGTTCAAGACATGGCTTGGGTCAACTATATTGCGATAACTGGATGTTATAAAT
The DNA here is from genome assembly GCF_000951045.1 of Mandrillus leucophaeus. Lineage (NCBI taxonomy): Eukaryota > Metazoa > Chordata > Mammalia > Primates > Cercopithecidae > Mandrillus > Mandrillus leucophaeus. Next base: position 1,407,961 of record NW_012110030.1, on the reverse strand, counting down.
GAAATCCTAAAAATTTAAGATGAGGACAGATCCACGATTCTGAAACAAAGGCTATATGATCCCAATTCTACATGGAGGAGAGAAATAGAAGCCTTAATCTTGCTGGGAATCACATTTTCACTTCCTCAGAAGCACACAGATGTGAGCAATAGTGAAAATAGAAAGAATTAATCAAGGGAAAATGAAACTGTCTGATCTGAATTTGCTATGTAGATATGTGAACAGAAGTCATTATAGACTTCATCTTACTTCTTTTAAGGAATATATTAGTCCATTTTCACACTGCTATAAAGAAATACTAGAGACTGTATAATCTATAAGCAAAGAAGGTTTCATTAACTCACAGTTCCACATGGCTGGGGAGGCATCAGGAAACTTACAATCAGGGCAGAAGGCAAAGGGGAGGCAGTCACCTTCTTCATTAGGTGGCAGGAGGGAGGGAGTGCAGGCAGGAGAAATGTCCGATGCTTATAAAACCATCAGATCTCATGAGAACTCACTATCACAAGAATAGCATGGGGTAAACCACCCCCATGATCCAATCACTTCCCTCCCTCAATACATGGGGACAATTCCAGATGAGATTTGGGTGGAGACACAGAGCTAAACCATATCAAGGAAATTTAGAACTAAAATTCTATCATGTCTCAAGATTCTTAAGGTCATATAACATATTAAATGCAGACACACAGAGGCACATAGACACACACAATCTCAGCTTCATGTATGTGGAAGACATCTTGTTGGAGACAGACTGTCTAGGATTCAGGCTCAGGCCCCACCCCCAACTTGAGGGATCTAGGAACCCACCAACAGTTAGCTGCTTCATTCTGACTATTTATCTTAAGAATCTGACCTTCAACCATCTATGATGAATGCAGCTCAGGCTGAAAGGCAGGCCCCAGCTGAGGCATTTATTCCCAGAGAGATACTCTAATGTTGCAGCCCAGTGGTCTTGGAAAGCAGGCCTTGGGCTATCTCAGTAACCATACAACTTAGAAGGGAGGACAGGATATGTGATGGCTGATCCCTTGGGAGACACGCACAGGCCACACATGTTCCATCAGCCCCTTCTGTGTAACCCTGTTTAGCTTTCCCTCCATAATACCCCTGGTAATCACTTTTTTCCACCTAGGATGGTGAGAAGGAATTATAATTGAAAAATGAGGTTGTAATATGCTCTGAGGTCACTAAAAGTACATTTGCTACAGGTCAGCTCCAGCCACAACACAAGGGGCCATGAGTACCACAGATGGTGCTACAACTACTTGGTTTCAAGCCTGAAAAAATATCATCTGATTCTGTTGCTCTGCTTTTGGAATTGCAGGAAGGGTCACTCAGTGAATGCCTGGAATCTTTAAACCAACCGAAGTAAAATCACATCTTGATCCATTAGTGTCCTGGGAATTAGAAATGCTTTATTTCCCATGTGTCAGACAATGAGGAACCAGACACATGGAGAATGAAAGACTTCCATCCCTTTCCGTCCACTTAACTATCAGTCAACATTCATTTATTCAGCATATACTAGTGCCAGTCAGTGTGATGAATGCAAAGACAAAGACAACATACCCCCAATGAGCTCATAGTCTAGTAGAAAAAATAAAACAAATCCCAAAAAATTACCGTGCAAGGGAGAATATGTTCTACATCTTTAGAGAAGGATAGATTGTGAGGTTTTCAAAGATAAATGGATTCTTGATCCACAGATATAAAAGGAAGTATTCCAGGCAGAGGGAACAACTCTGGTGGAGATGGAAAAGCACAGGATTTGTGCAGAGGACAGTCTGTAGCCCCGTGTGTGGAGCTAGGGTTGCAAAGGAAAGATCGAGTTCCCGTAAAAGCAGACCAGAGACAAGAATTTGGGCTCATATAGCTTGTTTTGGAGTGACTCCAGGAAACTAGTAGAGGAAATAGCAAAATCATCCAGAGAAAGAAGGAAAAGTCAATGAAGGGTGTGTTAATGGGTGGGTTACCAGTGTGGGTAAGAGGAACACATTCCCACTGGAGACCTACTGAAAGACTGCATGAAACACAATTCAGAATTGCCCTCCCAAGGGACAAGGAAGCTGGGTTGTTACCCACCAACTCCCATCTGTCTTTGGCTGAGGGTTGCTGCTTCCTGGGGCATAATTCCAATGCACTTTCAGCTGAGCCTGCACCTTCAGCTAGAGGAAGCCATCAAGCAAAGAGACACAGGCACTTGAGGCAGGAAGTCCTTTAGGTGTACAAACAACTGTCTACTGAAGCTGCAGGTGACTTCTCAGAGACAAGCCATGGACAGCATCTGCTACAGGGGGGAAAACTAAAATACAAGATTATGAGATGATATCAAAGACCTTGCATTCCCTTCATTTGAATTCATATCAGTAGATATTTTAGAGTCCTAGGCACCCCGAAAGTAAAAATGTGAATTAAATATTTTTTTTTCCTTCAAGAGGCATCTAGTCCTTGAGTAAACAGCCTGGACTTGATTGTCTAGTGAGTGGCCACTAAAGATTTACGAGGAGGTGAGGAGGCTGATCGGACCTAGTCTCATAGTGGTGAGTGCCCCAAACTGGCAGAAACAGATATTTGAGATTGGAAAGTATCAAGAAACTCAACTGAGTTATTGAATTTTGGTAAAGATCAGAGCTAGAGTAGGTGACAATGGAGTGGAAAGACATGGGATGTGAGAGTGTGTGTGTGTGTGTGTGTGTTTGTGTGTGTGTGCACGTGACATGGAGACTTAAGGAAAATTGACAGAATAAGTGAAACTGGAAAAATGTGACTGATGATTGGCTATAAATGATGAAAGATGAAGGAGGATGGAGAAAATTCAGATTTTTAGTCTTGGAGAAATGCTGGTAGCATAAACAAAAAAGAAATTAAAGAAGGGAATATATGGGGAAAAAGTAAATTTTTTTTCCTATTTGAACATGAACCCACAGTACAACTCTCTCCCTTTTCTCTCTCAGCATTCCAGGCACTTCCCCTAGGTCTGGGATGTGTGCGGCTAGCAGTTTACAAACCATTATAACCATTTCCAGGTCTTTCCAGGTACTCTGAGCCCAGAGAAACAAAGCTGAGGGTTTAAACCAATCTATTATTATCAGCTCACAATAAACTCCAATCTGTTTTGTGCTTTGTTTTGTTTTTACCAGGGTGGGCTTTCAAGTACAAGTCTGTTACCACCAGTGAGGCCAATCTGGTCTGGGCAGAACATAAGCCTTCTTCCCAAGCAGAGGTTAATGGGAAAGCAAGAAAGAACACCTGGCTTTAATGACCCTGGAATCTGGGAGCCTTCCTTCCAAAATGGTACCACAGGCTGCTCCCACATGTGCATCTGTCAATACAAAAATATCCTCAATCCTTGTCAGAACATTTATAGCATTCCTTGCTTCTATTTGAACCACAAATGCAGCTGAAAGAATTGCGTGGTTTCTCCCCCACCTCTCCTATCTGAGTTTCATGTTTTTTATTTATTTGTTAACGAGAAGTAAAAGGAGAGGTGGAGAACTACCCACTAAAGGCATGTTTCAGAAACTCCACTAAGTCACCAATGGTTTTAAGGGGTATGGATTCATAGCTATTGTGCTTTTCAACTTTTTTTCTTCAGCAGGGAGATGTATCCAGGGGATTACACCCCAGCAGTAGGATCTCCTTGGAAGCCAAAAGCACAGTGCAGAGCACTGGAACACCTAGGATTCCCACCATGGGGGAGCTTAATACTTAGGCCCTAAGGCCACAAGAACATAAACCGTTGATTGCTTAGAAATTGGGAGTGAAGAGGCTATACGGGTGAATGAGTGAATCTCCAACCACCAGACAGTAGGTGAAGGGAGTTAGGGTTAGCCTGAGGGAATACCTATGAGTTGAAAGGACTCCCTCCAGGTGCCAAAGGGATATTGAATCTTACTTTGGGCTCCCTATTCTAGAGCCAACAGACTGAAGTCAGCATCCATCTGTACTTCCTCCACAGCCAGCTCACATTCCTGTTGGTAGACCTGTGATCAGAGCTAAGAGTGCCACCTATAGACACTTTAGTGCTAACTATTTACTGGAAACATCTAAAGAAAGCCATTCGCAATCAATTGTACAAGATTCTAGGAGATTTTCAAATGTCACTGGAAAAGAAGGGGGTGTGTGTGTGTATGTTTGGAAAGGGGATGGGTGATAGAGCAATGAAAATTTAAAACGACGAATATTCTGGACACAAGGGTAAATGGGAGGCTTCTGGAGGCATAAACAGGCATAACAAATTCAAAAGGGGGCTCTGGGAGTGAGGACACATTCATCCCTAACCTCCTCTTTCTGTCTCTATCGCATGCTCACATGCACACACACACACACTGAACATAAGCTGCTAGCCAGACTCCCTCTCCCCATTTTCTGCCAACGTTTCAGATACTTCCTTGAGGTCTATTCTCAGAGCTCCTGACAATTTGTGGTGTCTAGTGACAGAACTGTTACTTTCACATTTCTTGCTGTTTTATTGAGACTATCTGTAGTGGAGAAAAGTGACATGGTGGCTGGTCCCCTCCCTGCCTCACTGCTGGTCAGCATTGCCCTTCCTACTTCCAGCCTGCCCTGAATATTCCCATCTCTGCACGATAGTAACTACTGAGTTTCTCAAGATTTGGAGGATATGAAATTTACTCGTCCTAGAAGAGAACTGGACATTGTAAACCACAAAAAGTGGAGGCACGTCTCAATCAATTTTGAGGTTTATTTTGCCAAGATTAAAGACACTCCTGGTGGGGGGGGTGGAATAACTCACAAGAGCCTGTGTGATCTGTGCCTGTGTGCCTTTTCCAAAGAGGGTTTTGAGGACTTCTGTATTTAAAGAGGAGAGAGGGAAGTGGAGGAGGAGGGGAAAAAAAAGGGAGGGTAGGCTTTGAAGCAACTGGTTGTATTCTTATAAGGCTTTGATTAGCACTCACTGAATTCACATTTTACATATGAAACAAAGGAGTAGGGGAACAGTCAATTATGCATTCATCTTGTGCTCAGTAGATCTACATTTTACATAAGATAAAGTAAACACAGAGTAAAAGAAGTCAATTATGCATTTGCCTGGGGTGGGACGAAGGATGATTTCTAGTCTTGTTTTTGTCTAGTTATCTGTGAAGATATTAATTTACACTATCAGGGTAAGATTCAACAGAACTCTATTTTAGGGTGAGGTTATAGGGGGCACGTGTATTCTGAAAGATCTGGGGTCCAACAGGAATTTTTGCTTGTGAGCAATTTGTGAGGGAGGCCACTTGGGGAAATCTGTGGCCTTCTATGTTGCAGCTATCTAGAAACAAAAGGAAGGCAATTTTTGTTTGTTTGTTACACATGACTCAGTTACCAAGCTTAAGCCACCCTTTAGCATAGGGAATTTGGGATCCTGAGATTCTGTTTTACTTTCGCAACACCATACCTTAAAACCCTGGGGTTTTACTATGTGTTTTGTCTTCCAGGTATTTTAAACAGTCAACATTTAACCCAAAGGAATACAACTTTAATGGTAAAATTTTGAACTGTGATATGGTTTGGCCCTGTGTCCCTACCCAAATCCCATGTTGAGGTGTGATCATGAGTGTTGGAGGTGGGTCCTGGTGGAAGGTGATTGGATCATGGGGGGTGGTTTCTACTGGTTCAGCACCATCCCCCTAATGCTGTCTCATGATACAGTTCTTAGGAGATCTGCTTGTTTAAAAGTACATAGCACCTCCCCCTTCTCTTTTCCTCCTGCTCCAGCCATGTAGGACATGCCTCCTTCCTCTTTGCCTTCTGCCATGATAGTAAGTTTCCTGAGGACTCCCAGCCATGCCTCCTGTACAGCCTGGGAACTGTGAGTCAATTAAACCTCTTTTCTTTACAAATTACCCAGTCTTAGGTAGTTCTTTACAGCAATGCAAGAACTAATACAGGCTGGATATAGAAGTTATTTCTATATCCACTGCATTTCCATATGCAATGGATCCTCCTCTGCATTCTCAAATTACATAAAATAAAATTTGCCTATATATGTTTACTTTTATCACAAATACTAAAATTAACACTTTGCCCTTTTGTATGGTATAATGGTAACCCATCAGACAGAACCCAGTATGAAGCTCAGCTTTACCCTCTTCCAGGCTATGGCAAATCATTGAACTGATTTGAGCCTCAGTTTCTGAATCTGTAAAATGAGGGGAAAAAAAAACTCCCACCAGAGTGAGTTATAGATCTAAATGTTTTAATGTCCTTAAAATAAATGCAATGGCTTACACATAGTGGGTGCTCCATAAATGTTAGTTCTCTTCCCTTGATTCTTCTTTTTCCAGGTGCAATAAGCACAACGATCAGTCATTTCTGAGCCAGCTTATTTACTTGCTATCACTCCATTGTAGGTTGTCTTTTCCAATGTACCCCAGGTTATTTTCCCCTACTAATAGAAAGTCATTACATTAACTAAATACTTTCTTATGCTTGTCAATGACATCTTACTTTAAATCCAAGCTCTCCCTACTTCACAGAGCTTCCAGTAAAACAGATGAGAGGAAATCATAGTCCTCTGATCACAGGGCCACCATTTCAGTGGGTACCAGCTATTCTTAATGAAAATAGTACCAAGACAATGCACAGAAGGAAAAACATTTATGAGAAGCTCTAAAATGCACAAGAGGTATTAAGGGGAAAGTGAGTTATAATCATGCTGTTGGATTCTTTTTCCATTTTATTTCTCTCGAGAGTGGAGTTCATTTTCCTGGCTCCCAATACAACGACACCATATTAGACACATATTTTTAGAAAAGGTATATTATTGTTGACCTAGTATATGTGCTGCTCTTAATCATCCAAGTAATGCCTGGGTGATGGGCCTGACACAACAGGGAGGCAATGGCTAGACAAAGAGCTATTCCCTGAAATGTGCAAGAAAATAATCAAACAAGGAGATTATCCAAAGTTCCACCGCTGTGTACAATACTTATCTTCTTGAGTCAGGAAGAAGGGGACAGTCTTCAGTTTATTTCTTACTGAACTGATCCTTTGTTTCCCTCCCCCTACTCACTACAGAATCTAAATTAGAGTGATTTCCTCCCCCAGAAAAGTCAGGCCATCCATCTTGATATATGCAGATTTGAAGATGATGTGGGAGGAAAGAAAGGGCGAGGAAATTTATGTTCTACCCTCAGAAGCTGACTCACAGACCAAGCAGGTAGAATCAAGGTGAGGGTGAAGGAAACATCATTCTTACCATCTCCTAATTCAGAGCCGAGGCTCATTTTCACCGATCACACAAGTGTGACTGAAAACAAAATGTAACCCTCACTGCTTTCTGTAAAGACCTTTACCTTCAGCCTTTCAACATGGGCAGCTGTGGTCAGGAGATGAGGGCAGAACTGCTAAAGCTGATTCAAAGGAGAGAATTGATTAAAAAACAAAATCACTGCTTGAAGTAGTGATGTATTGCCATCATAGCCATGAGCCTGAAATGTTGTGGCAACCAATACAAGGCACCACCAACTTACTTACTCTGAGTATCTCCAGATATGGTCAGTGGGACGCTGCCACGGGGAAGGAAATGTTTTATAAGTGATCCAGGTAACCTGTGATTCACAGAAAGTTTGAGACTGAAATTAAACCACTTTGAGGTTAGCAAGGACCTTATAGGCACACAATTAGTCCCAAGCTATGTTCCTAACACTAATTTGCTGAGAACTGAGCATGTATTTCCCTATGGAAACAGGATTACTGTGATGGTTAGTATCGCATCCATCCTCATAATTCACACTGTCTCGAGAAGCAGGAGCAGCAGCAGGACTCCATTGTTCCCTAACTGGGTGCTATGATCTGAATGTTTGTGTCCCCCCAAAATTCATACTTTAAAACTGAATCACCAGCAATAGTATTAAGAGGTGGGGGCTTTGGCAGGTGGTTAGGCTGGGAGGGCAGGGCCCTCATGAATGGGATTTATGTCCTTATACAAGAGGCTGGAGGTAGCTAGTTCACCCCTTCTGCCATGTGAGGACACATAGAAGGCACCAAATATGAAAAACAGGCCTTTACCTGACACTGAATCTACTGGTACCCTTATCTTGGGCTTCCCAGCCTCCGGAACTGTGAGCAATATATTTCTGTTGCTTATAAATTACCCAGTCTAAAATATTTTGCTTAACAGCCCAAACAGACTAAGGCACTAGGATATTCTGTAACATAGGCATAAGCCATAATGCACCATATGCCACAGTCACAGGATACACACAGTGTGTCTTCCTGGTGTCAGTTGTTCTTAATAAGTCATTTTAAACATAACTTGTATGAGTGTATGGAATGGAAAGCTAAATTCACATGAATCTTTAAAATAAAACCCAGATGTGTACAGAAACTAAATGGCAGTTAACCCTGTGATCACTTCACATAAATTTGCATTGTTTGAGTTGCCTTTTTCCAACAACTGTGACTATATTTGAAGAGAAAATTTGTTTTTTAAATCAATAAAGCATAGATGCTCTAAGAAATCTGTCACTGGGTAAATTCAGTCTGTGTCCCCAGACACAGTTGATTCATTGACTCTCCTCTCACACAGAGGTCTTTCCATGGCAAACCTGGGAAATACTGAGATAAAAATATCTCTGGACTGGACCCAAGATTCAGAAGCAGTGCGTTCAAGCCCCAGCTTCACCAAAATACCATGCAAGACTGAATTTACTATGTCTATTGATTGTTCATTCATCTAATAAACATTTATTAACCATTTACTTTGTGCTAGATCCTGTGAGATAGGGATGTTTCTTATCTGTAAAATGAGGATAGTAATACTAGCATACAGAATTAAGGTCAAATAAGATACTAAACATAATCATGTAATAACTATGGTTCTGTACGAATATAGGATACTTTCAGACGTTAGGCTTGTTACTGATTAAAAAGAATTTTCTGTGTTAACCTTTGAACCTAATCATTATTTATAGGATTGTTTCCATGCAGGACACACTATGTTAGAGCACCGGGAAACATATCTGCTTCTCCTAGTCTCTTCCTCTAGCCACTCTGCCTCACCTCCTATAGAACCTATGGTGTTGGCCAGCCAAGGATAAAATGAAGCCACATCACAAATAACTTTCTCTTTGCCATTTAAGACCCAACGGTCACTGATCAACTTTTAGAATGAAAAAGAGAATGTATCGGTTTAAAAGACCCTTCTGATCCTCTAGGGCCCCATGATAAATCCAATACTCTTAATGTATCACAAATGAAGTCTTTGATTATATAGACATGAATGTGCCAGCGACTGAAAGTCACTACATGAGGAACTCTGAAGAAGAAAGAAGCTTAAACAGATAGAAGCAAATATTTTCCACAAGTGTGCCATTGCCTTCTGGAGCTAAGGCAGTGCTGAGTTCTGCAGGGAGTTCTACTGGCTACTGAGGCCCATGTCCCAGGACAATGCAAAGTGTACAGTCTTCCTGAAAGAGCTCAGACTTTGGGGCCACCATGCCAAAGAAAAGCCATTCTGCAATAAGAATAAAAAGGGGATAAAGAGGCAAAAAGAAAGCAACCTGTAACCGAAGAAAGGAGTAGTTTTCATCTCAAAGAAAGCTCTTTCAGAAACTGGAAGCTAGAGCCACACTGGGAGTTACTATTGTAAAGGATGGAAATGCTGCCAAGGTATCTGGTTGAAACCTGCCATTCAAAAGGGTTGAATGCAGATAATATTCCTTCAGGCCAAACAAAGTCAGAGACTTTTGATTTTTTTTCTTTTTGTTTTAAGCCTTAGAAGAGTTATAGGCTAATTGAAAACTAATTTTGTCAAAAGCATCTAGAAGCAAAGGAATCAATGTCATGGTTTATAAGCTTATTCACAAGAGAATGAAGAATCTACTTCCTGACCACATCTGCACATGACCATAAAAATAAGCCATTTTTTTAAGTGAACACACAGGTACTAAGTGCCGTATGTTTGAAATGCTGGAAAGGTGCTCAGGGAACTGAATGGACGGATAACCTCAAGTTCCATTTGCTTACTATCTATCTGGAAAACAAACACCTACACAGACTCCCTTATGCAAAGCCTACTGAAAGAGCTTTGCAGAAGGGACTCTATGTCAAAAGGTACCAAACCATGCTGTGAAAATACGGGGGAGACAGACATTAATTCTGCAAAAAGATCTGAGAGAGCAAATTGAAGGAGAAATATTTAAAGATAACAACATGAAAGTATAATATAAGTAGGCAGAATTTGCAGAGGTTAGTAGTTTGGTAAATAAAGCAGGAATAATAGGTCAAAATGTCCAGCCACAAAGAACAAAGAAAGAGGTAAGAAAATACAATCAACAATATATGCTAATACCAATTTTTGCACCATCCTTATTTTGTATCTTCCCAGTTTCCCTTAGGTTACCTAGCTAAGTTCGATGAAAGCAGTTCAGCAGATACTATTGGTTACTTAAACATCCATTGTTTTTCTTCTCCTTTTGTTCAAGTGGCTACTCTGTATATGGCGTTTGACTTTAAGACCGACTAACCTCACAAGGGTGAGTCCTCACTGGGCCACGCCTATCATGGTGCCCTTAAACCTCCTCCTGACAGCAGCTGGTTTGGGAGTGAGCATGCAAAAACATTTTGGCCAATGATGCTGAAAGACTTCGAAGAAAGATTTCCTTGATCTCAAAAGTGAACCCAAGGAAAACACCTGGGCTTTTGTTATTGTTGTTTGTTTTCTTACTTCTCTGTCAGGATATTTTCCTGTCTGGATGTGGTGCCTGGAACTGCTGGTACCACGTTAGGATGGTAGCGTGGGAAAATGGAAGAAGGCTGATTCCTAATAACTATACCACTGAACTCACCAGCCCTGAAGCTCCTACTCCTCCACTTCAGGCACATAAGAAAATAAATGTCCTCACTGCTTTAACCAGATGTTTCAGGTTTCTGTTAGTGGTGCTGGGGGAATACTAACTGACACCAGGAGGTACCATATCTTCGCTCTGCTCTGGCTGGGAAACAGGCACAGGCATGGGCCCTAGGAGATGGTTCATTGCCATTGAGTGTTGCATGAAGAAAAATGTAGTAAAACTTCCTGTAAAACTCCTCACTGAAGCTCAAATTTGATTCTGATTAGAGGCCCCTCCACTCATCTCTGTGGGCTCCCTAACATGGCTTGCCTATTGAGGGACCTGTCAGGCTCTCACATTAGATTCAGCTGGCCCTGAGATTAGACAAAGAGGAGCCACCATATGGGATAATTTTGAGAAAAAGAGAGGGGAGGGTGACCAGAGTTATTACAAAAGCTGATCAACAAAACTGCAATACCTGCATCAGCAATGCCTTCTCCCTGTATGTGGGAGGAATATCTTATACTTCTCTGGCACTTCCTATTTCCAAAGACCTTACAAACAATGTACCACATATATTTTATCCTCAAGAAAACATGAGGGGGTAGTAAAACAGGTATTTCTGCCTTTATTTAACAGATAGGCAAACTAACATCCAGAAAGATTAAATAACCTTTGCAAAGCCACACACTGGTGTTAGAGAAGGTACTCTGACTTTGGCTTTCATGCCCTAAGAAGATGGAAAATATAGAAATATAAATATGAATATATTTAAATGCATTTGTTTATATTAATATAACTATGTTATTTTGTAAATATATTAGATACAAATTATATATAATTAAATGCAATTATAAAGGATTCAGGCCACGGGGAGCTTATACATAATAGGAGGGTTCACAAAAAATTTTGAGGGAGATTTTGAGGAGAGAGTTTTACTCCCATGTTTTCTGATTTGCAATCCAAGGAATTTTTCCCATATCGTACTCAATATAATTCAACAGGCTTTTAATTTCTATTTACTTATTCTTTAGCCTCTGCTACATAGAAAGTGCCCCTTGGGCTAAGTCTTAAAGGAGAGGTAGAAGAGGGACAGGGAAGCTGCAAGGCAGGAAGCAAACCCCTAGCAGAGAGAACAGTCTAGGCTACCATGACAAAGAGGCATTAATCAGCTTGGTGCTGAGTAACTTCAAGTGACTTCATATTGCTGGAGCATTGGATACAGCAAATACCAAGGACAAAGCACAGGAGGGGAGCACAATAAAACTACTGTCTGCCTAAGACTCGGTCCTGTCCACCACAGAGCCCTTTGAAAGCCTAGCTGAGTTTGGGTTTTCTTCTGTAAGTCTGCGATCTTTAAACTTACTCTGTTCATTGCCCCCTAAGTAACTGAAAATCTAACTGTCTGATGTCTGCAACTTACTGAACTGCATGGAAAAACAAGGTGGGTTTATGGATATGTACATGAATAGCTAGGTAAATGATATGCAATAAGGCAAATATATTGAAACATTTAGCCAGGCACTGTGGCTCACACCCGTAATCCCAGCACTTTGGGAAGCTGAGGCAAGCAGATCACCTGAGGTCAGGAGTTCAAGACCAGCCTGACCAACATGGAGAAACCCCGTCTCTACTAAAAATGCAAAATTAGCCTGGTGTGGTGATGCATACCTGTAATCCCAGCTACTCGGGAGGCTGAGGCAGGAGAATTGCTTGCACCTAGGAGGCAGAGGTTGCAGTGAGCCAAGATCGCGCCATTGCACTCCAGCCTGGGCAACAAGAGCAAAACTCCATCTCAAAAAGAAAAGTGTATAGACTCTCAATGGTGCATATGTGAATGTTCACCACAATTCTTTGATCCTCTCCACACGTTTAAAATTTTTTTCATCATAAAAATGTTATGGGAAAAAAAACTATATACCCTTTACCTATTTAAGGTTTTTCATCATAGGTTTATTTTTTTTTTAAACAAAAGGACACAGAAAATGTTAAACATTTTATAAAATGAAATGAGAATTGACTATTTAAGAAACAAGTATTGTATTTTAGGTATTAATAAATCAATTTTTAACTACCTTGCTATAAAGCACACTGAATCTGAGAGAAATCATATAAATTATTTATCCTTAGTTTTTATACAATTATCTTGAAAATGTGATAGTCTTCCAGAACATTCCAGTTACATTTAAAAGAACCATAATCATTAAGCTTTACCATTCCATCTGTTCTGAATTCAGACCATCCCAACTCCAACCAAATCCAAGCTCTACCCTTAACAGAGAGATGTATAAGATAGGAAACACAGGAAGCCCAATGGGATCAAGGTGTCATAAAAACAAGAAAACTTCCCTAAACAACAAGATTTCTGGCCAGGTGTGGTGGCTCACACCTGTAATTCCAGCACTTTGGGAGACTGAGGTGGGCAAATCACCTGAGGTCAGGAGTTCGAGACCAGCCTGGCCAACATGGTGAAACCCCCGTCTCTACTAAAAATACAAAATTAGCTGGGCATGGTGGTACATGACTGTAATCCCAGCTACTCCGGAGGCTGAGGCAGGACAATCACTTAGAACCCGGGAGGTGGAGTGAGCAGAGATCGCGCTACTATGCTCCAGCCTGGGTGACAGAGCGCGTCTCTGTCTCAAAAAAATAAATAAAATAAAACCAAGATTTCCATGCATCCCTTCTTTTGGTACTCTGAGGATTTTATATCTTAGGGCGATGCACAAAGTAAGATTTAGGATGGTTAAAAAGCCTACCTTTCTTTTGCAAGGGGTACAGAAATCTTGTGATTGCTAGCTCATTCAGATATTGAAGATCTGGACACAGATTTTTAAAAATTTATCCGTGCACATGTACCCCCTAGAAAGTCTGTGTTTAGCCCAGTTTGGAGACCATTCTCTAAATGAGGAGAAGTTATTACCTATAAAATGTGCTGAGGAAGGACAGGATCAGTTTTAGACCATTACCCTGGAATGAGTGTGGAAGACAGATTTGTGGGTGTCAGGAGTGCAGGGCACAGAGATACCAGCTAAGAAGTGATAGCAGTCATTGGGATCTGAAAGAGGAGAGATTTTAGAGCAGATACTGGGTAAAGAATTTGAGAAACCCTTCCAAGAGGCAATGCTCAGCAGGACTGATGACCCACCAGATTCAGAGAGAAAAGGAAAGTAAAAAGTGACTATTTGACCCATTATAGTAAGGAATAAATATGCCCTTTAGAAATTTAATATGTAAGCAGCCTTCAAGGATAACACATTACAAAGTTATAAAAATTTCTGCAACCTTCAATTTTACCCTCTTTTAGCTGAACCTGACAGTTCAGCCTAGAGACTGTCCCTAAGTACTGTGGCTTCTGTTCCATCACAAGAGACCACACAATCCATGCATTTGCTGGGTCATGGGGGTGGCTATTTCATCCTAAGCTACAGTTAGGGCAAGTGAGAGAAAGAACAGTAAGGATTAGGAGGTACAGAGTCTAGGCCCAGCTCTGCCTCTACTTTCCTGTGTGACTTTGGACAAAACATTTAACCTCTCTGACCTTTACTTTTTGCATCTGGAAAACAGAAGATATCAATGAGATGATCTGCAAGGTTCCTCGCCTCCCTAGCCTTATTATAAGGCTCAAAAATCAATTGACTTTGGATAGGCCAACTCTGTAAGAGGAGTGAGAGAGTTAAGAAGTTGAGTGAAGAAGGTGACAGATTATGAAGACGAAATAGCTGCAGGGAGAGTCATAGGTGTAAATTGCTATAGGCTTGGGGGCTTTCTGCAACCCCTTGTTAGCACCTGGAGGAGGAAGGTGCTAATGATACTATGGGGACAAAACTGCAGATTATTATTAAGCAGTAGGCAATGGAAAACCCAAATTTACACTAATGTGATCTGAATCAATGCCAATGTCAACCCTGATGAAGGTCTTTGGGGATGGGTGACAGCACTCTGAGAAGTTGAAAATGATGGCTAATAATAAAGCATGGAGTCAAACTAATATATGCATTTCTCATTGTGTTCTTTATAAAAAGACTGCTATATTATCAAGTGCCTCTTTCCAGCTAAGGAATAGTGTGAATTATTTCCAAACAGTCTGTAAACTAATGGACCATCTTCTTTTTCAGCAAGGAAAAGAAAGAGCATTGGTAGAGGTCTTTTGCATGCTCTACCTAGGCTGACATTCAGACTTAAGGGAGGGTTAGCTGACACAGAGCAAGAGGCTGGATTATTCAATAAAAGAGAAACAGAGGCATAGAGCCAGTAAACTGAGGCTGGAATCCCAGATACCTAAATAACAGTTCAATAGGACTGGTCTTCTAGACAGGGAATCCATGAATTCAGAGTAAAAGAGCCAGACAAACTGATTGCCTGACTCCACTGGGGGTAGGCAGAGCAGTTATTTTTTTCCACTTTTTCAAGTTCTGTAGTCTCACTTAGCAAAGCTCTGTGATCTCCAACCTAACCAATTCCGTTCCCAATCAGATACTGCATGTGAATGTGGTTGAGAAACAGATGCACTTTATTTCTCTAAGTGGATTATTCCTATTTGTCCCACGTGGAGCCCTTTGAAACAGCATGGACAACATTCCTCATACCCTTCTTCTCCTGTCCATCTGGAATGTTCTCGCCTCTCAATCCAAATTCCCCTTCCTACTTCATATTTTGAATCTCAATGTTGTTTTGAAACTACCCAACTCAACAAAAGTTTTGTAATTGTAATTGTTCATATTCCTGCAGCTGAGGGACATCTCCTACCCTTCGTTTTAATCCCCTGTAATCCAAAGGACAGTTTGAGACACTTGTAGACACTCTTAGATCTGATTGGTTGATTGAAGAATATCCTATACAGATAGCCTCAGGACCCAGTTTACCAGGATTCAGAAGTGGCAAACTTATTTTTCCCATCCTTCATCCAGACCCAAATGCTGACACAGCAGCTCCAAGAGCAGAAGTAGCTTTCCCCCAGCATCAACCTGCTCTGCTACCACACCAGCCATCACCTAGTGTGGCCTCAGCTCCCAGCGTCTGACTCCAGTCAGGATGTACCAGAAAAAGTTCTCAAAAATTCCTCCTGGCAAGAGCCATGGGAGACAAAGCAAGACTCCAGTGTGTGTAGGAGAGGGTGGCTCTCATGAAGGAAGAAGAGGAAGAAGATGGTGACTGAGAATAAGGAGACGAGGACATGTTCGCACTGTGCGTGAGTCCTGCAGGGTAGGGTGACAGCCTGCAAGGCTACCGAGAAAGTGCCTCATGATTCAAGGCACCTCGGGAAGAGGAGATATCACAGTTTGAACACCAGAAAAATGGAAACATAGAATCAATCACAACTCAGGCCTCAGGAATTTAAGCACAGTCACCAGCAAAACCATGAACTAGAACATGTCTCATCCTCAGTCGTCTCAACCGAAGTCACTCCCTTAAACACATCAGAGTGTGATAGAGTCCAGGTGTGAACAGCAAATTCCCCAGAATCATGTAGCAGTCACTGAGTTCATCTGAATAATGTGTGCTTTTCATAGGTTTTAATATATAAACACCATCTGGCACCAGCAATGCCTCCAAAGTAGTTGTGGGAAAAGAATACAGTCCATGTATTATAACAAATATCTGTCTTTATGTGATGCATGGCAAGTGGAGTGGGATACTTACAAAGGTCATTATAACTTAGTAGCCCACACATATATAAAGCCAACTTCAACATGTGAAGTTACTATGTGCCAAGCACTGTTTTAAATCATTTGCCAATATGGCCTCTTTTAACTCTCACACCTACTTTTATTAAATATTATCCCCAAATGAGAAATTCAAGTCGCAGGCAACCTATTGTCTTTCCAAAGGTCACCCTTTCATAAGGTCAGCTAAGGTGGAGTTATGATTTGATCCCAGAGTATTTGACTTCAAGGTGCATGATCTTAGCTGCCTTGCCCCACCCCTATGTCATCGTGCCTTTTAAGGAACAGGTGACAGAGATGACAGCAGCAGCAGCAGCAATTTCTCATCTGTCTTGTAGCTCCCTCTCAATCCCTTTCATCCAGAGCCTAGCTCCCCAGATCCTCCCAGCTTGGAACTCCTTAATCAACCTTATGCTCCTACTCTCAGAAAGCAAAATTGGAAGAAATATTTATAGGCTTATTGGTCTATTGTAGATAAATGATCGATAACAATCTATCTGCCAACTGTCTCTGAAATCATAATTACTGCTAATAGAGATTCTTTTACTGACAATGAAATAGCATGTTCCTTCCTCCTCTTTGGAGGCCAGCTGGCATAGGTTTCATTTCCCACTCCCACCAAGCCAGGGACTGCCACAGTCTCTCAGTCTCTCAGAAAAGCAAGGGTCATCCTTCCTGGCTGACATCCTGAAAATCTAACATCTGCTCATTGATCTGCTGCCCACGCAAAAGTCAGCAAAAATGTAAACGTTTTCCAGAACTCTCTCAATATCAAATACTTTTCCATATCCACAAATGATGGGTGGAAGGGGGAGAATCTACAAAGCTTATATCCAAATTTTGTCTTACTTTTCATAAATGGATATTATGAACATGCCATTTTTCCTAATTTTTGATCATCAGGAGAAAAATCATCTCAGGCTGCTGGAGCTTCAGGAGGATAATGCCTCTACTTCCCCATTGCTTGTTTTCTGGACTTGTACCCATGACAGCCTCCTTTGCCGCCCCTTGCAGCCCTCCTCCTATTCCTGATGTTCTTTCCTTCCTTCTCTCTCCCCACTAGACTGGAGGCGTCCGGAGCTGACTGTGTCCTCCTTAGTTGCTCTCCCTTGCCTTAATGGATACAATGTCACTTCAGGTGCATTTGAATAGACACTCAGTCTACGTTATTTACTTTGTTAAATATGAAATAGACTCTCCTGGATTGGGGGTAAAAATATGCTTTTGAAGAAGGAGTCAGGGGAGGCCCATATTTACAGGACATTTATTGCTGCCACTTTATGGGGAAAATTAGTCTTTTATGCTTTCAGTAATGATTCCCTAGGCCCTCTTTTCACACCAGCATGCTCATAAATTCCTTGTTTTTACAGCAGGGCAAAAATTTCTAAAGTGCTCTCTTCCTCACTTACCAGGATCACCTGCAGAGGATGGAGAGCCATCCCAGGAAGAGGATAGTGTGCTGGCCAGGGCCACGATGCCAACAGGCCTCTGGGTCCCCTCTGGACACTATTTCCAGGGATGAAGGGAATGTTGTGTAACTGAGGAAGCCCTTCTGGAGAGCACACATTCACTAGAAACACAGCTGGCTCTTTAAACAAGAGAAAGCCCAGGCATTGAGCAGGAAACGCCTGCACGAGCTCTCTAGGGGCTTTGCTGGAGTTGAATGATGCTAGCCAGACACATGCTGTTGAAAAGGTTCTCCTCATTCAGGGCATCTGGCCTCAGCATATCCCATCTCAAAGTGAGCCAGAAGTAACTGCTTTGAAACCTGGACAAGGTGCTCAGAGAAACAAGGCTATGGATCCTGTAGCACCTAAGATGTGCTTTCCAGGACCAGGGGACTTCCTATTGCCGTGCTCGGTGGCTGGTCCCCCTTTCCTCCTGGCTTAGCACTACTGGCTGAGCTGCCTTTACCGCCTCACCCAAACTTAGTCATTTTAGACTCCCCAAAACATTACTCAAAGATGCCAGCAAGCGAAAATAAAACAAGAACTCTTTATGTCTGCTAGTAAGTCAATTCCTATTTACTTAAAAGGGGAAGAGGGCCATGTTGAGTTGGAAAGCTACTACATTCTTACTTATGGTCAGCCTTGTGCTTTCAGGTTAATATAATGCTACAAATGTGGGAGGTCACGTCACCTAAGAATCAACTCTTCTCAGAGAAGAATATATATTCAAATTACATGACAGTCATGCTAAACTGTAGATTTGGATTCAGTGGGTCTGGTGTGAGATAAGAGATTCTACATTTCTGACAAACTCCTCATAGCAGCCCACACTCCTAGTTCACGTACTATTCGTTGAGTAGCAAGGTCTCAGGTAGAGAGCTATAGCATTGGATTGGACACATTCGAGCTTGAATTCAGCTACTTATTATCCTCAGCATATTGGGTAAATTCTTTAAGTTCTGAGCTTCTATTTCTTCAACATGAAAAGTAAAACAAATAGTAATAATACTCATCCATCCTTCTTCCACTAGTTGATAGAGTTTTGGGTAAAAACATATGTGGAGGAGCCCTGGAGGCCCTAAAAATAGCTTATACAAATGTTAGTTATTACTATTGACTCCTTTCAGTGATACTCACTGTTTTATGTGCTGAGTTACTCCCAGAGTTTGCTTAGCAATAGAAAGAAATGCTTTTTGCAATATAATCATATTGCAGAGATAGAATAAATGAGGAAGAAATTCCAAGAGGCTGCTTTTCTTCCATTGCCCCTTCAAAAGCCAGTGATAAAACAGACAGAGACAAATTACCTGTCCAGCTTTTAGAGCATTCTAGGGGAGGGAGATTCTACTACATTCCTTGGCGGGCTGTTTAATTTCAAGTAGAAGAAAGAATTTCATGGTCGAATCATTACTGGGTCTATATCATCCCTATAACCAGTTGATTCAACAAAATCATCAGTTGTGTCTTGGATTTGGTATGAAGTCAACAAAATGGCAAATAGATGAGTTACATTTTTTTTTCTAATCTCATTCAATGTATGTTGTTCAATTAAGCAGAAAAGGCATAGGCTTTAGGGTCAAATAAGCCAAGTTTAACTCTGGAGTCCACAGCTTACTAATTATGTTGACTCTAAACAAATTGCTTGACCTCTCTGAGTCTTAATTTGCTCATCTGTAAAATGGGACTAAGAATTTCCATCGTATAATATTCTGGGAAGTATTAGAAGAAATAATATGTAAAGTTCCTGACACCTGAAAGGTGGCCAGTAAATGTTAGATTCCTCCCTCTTTGTTTTGATTCTGTAACAAACACAAAGAACAATTATAGAAATATTAAGTCAGCTAAGTTTTTAATACTCTAGCATTTTTAAAAGAATTTCTCATCTAACCCTCATGACAAGCCTTTTACTATTACTATCCCCATGTTAGAGAAGAGAAAACTGAGTTGCAGAGAAGTATCTTAGTCTGGCCCCACAGCCAGTAAGTACAATTTTGGAACAAGGTCCAAGGGGAACTCTAAGACGCTCCCCCTTATCCATGCATACTGATTCCCAATCACCCCCTGAAAATAAACCTTCTATGAAAGCAGCATGCAATTCACTTTTTCCCACTCTCAAAAGACTCTCTCATTTACTGTTTGTCTTGCAAGATGGTATAAAAGATGGCACGTTTTGCAGTTGATCCTATAGAGTGTTGTTGACCATTAGCGCAATTTTGTGGAAAAGCCACAGGCCAAGGGCCGTTCAAATACAGCAAACAAAACAACAAACCTGTAAAGCAGGAAAATGACCAGTATGTCAATATATCTCATTTTGCATCCCTCTATAAATAGCAAACTTTAAATACATTGTGCTGTTTAGCTAGATAGATGGAAACAAGTTCATTGTATTTTATATAGTTAGTGAAAGAACCCATAGCTTTAAAATGGATAGAAACTAGTCATTGTGTTTTATATAGTTGGGCAGTTTCCTTTATTTGGTTTTCTATTTTAAAGTTATAGGTTTTATTTTTAAATAAATTGCCAAATTCTTTGGATCTTCCTGCCTCCTACAAAAACTACTTCACCCTAACTTCTCTTTCTTCAAAAGACAGTTAAGAAGAAGGTAAGTGGAAGTTGGTTTTTAAAGAGTTCATTTTTACCATCACATATATGCAGAAACTGATGGAGAAGTAGGTTAATTTGACATCATGGGAGGTCTCAAAACTATGTGATCAGAAGCACAGAGATGAGTTGTTGTGTACCTGAACTCAGAATTCCAATTCCTGACTGATAGATGGATTGGTTGATTGATTGACTGACTGATTATACTAACATTTATTGGGAGTCAATGATGTACAATTTGCTGCACAAAGGACTTAACATATTTTACTTTACTTAATCCTTCATAAAATGTTATGAGCTAAATGTTATTATCCTAATTTACAGATGAGGAAACTAAGTGTCAGAGAGTTTAGGCAACTTGCATCTATCTCTGACTGATTCTGAAGGCTCAGCTTTTAGCCACTCTGTGATAACTGCCCTTAGACTTTTTTATCCTTCTCTTTTCTTAAGCATACAGGTCTATAACATACACATGTACAAATGTACACACACACACACACACTCCACAAAATAATCAGTCACTAATTCAGACTCAAAAGAACACAGTAAGATTTACTCTCACACTTGTCCTGTTCCTAGAGGTGGATCATATAACTGCTTTCTACTAACTCCCTCAACTACCGAAGTCTATAAACCCACCAATAATGAAGCACAAGTTGAATCCAGGAGTTGCTCGAATAAATTAAACAATTGTTATTTTTATAACTTTAACACATCAAAGCTAAATCCAATACACAGGAGCTTTACTAGAACAGTCTCTTCTCTGCATGTTAAGCAAAGGTAAGAGGTAACTCTTATGCAACCCTGGAAAAAGACACAAACATGAAAATGTTAGATTGTCGCTGAGTATCAAAGACACTTGGCTGAGTTCTCCAAAGACAATTTGCAGCTGAAATTCTGTCCCCAGTGTAAATCAAACCCAAAATATTCCATAAGTCTTACTACCCAGCCTCATTTCATTGTACTTTGACACCCTTCCATCAAGTTAAAGTCTAAAAGTTAAATGAATTTTATCCTCTTCTATTCACCATATTTCTGATCCCTCACCAAGAGAAATGAAATGGAAAGCCCTTATTACAGAGCCAGGCATATAGAAAAATGTGAAATTGAAACTTGGCTGTGATACTTTTTTAGGGTGATACGGTGGTTTGAAACAAACAGACTTTAAACCAACAAAGATCAAGAGACACAAAGGCGGCCATTACATAATGGTAAAGGGATCAATTCAACAAGAAGAGCTAACTATCCTAAATATATATGCACCCAATACAGAAGCACCCAGATTCACAAAGCAAGTCCTTAGAGACTTACAAAGAGACTTAGACTCCCACACAATAATAATGGGAGAATTTAACAACCCACTGTCAACATTAGACAGATCAACAGGACAGAAAGTTAACAAGGATATCCAGGAATTGAACTCAGCTCTGCAAAAAGTGGACCTAATAGACATCTACAGAACTCTCCACCCCAAATCAACAGAATTTACATTCTTCACAGCACCACATCACACTTATTCTAAAATTGACCACATAGTTGGAAGTAAAGCACTCCTCAGCAAACGTAAAAGAACAGAAATTATAACAAACTGTCTCTCAGACCACAGTGCAATCAAACTAGAACTCAGGATTAAGAAAC
>NW_012110030.1:1384059-1385077 GCF_000951045.1 Mandrillus leucophaeus | reverse complement strand
GGTATTGATGGAACGTATCTCAAAATAATAAGAGCTATTTATGACAAACCCACAGCTAATATCATACTGAATGGGCAAAAACTGGAAGCATTCCCTTTGAAAACTGGCATAAGACAGGAATGACCTCTCTCACCACTCCTGTTCAACACAGTGTTGGAAGTTCTGGCCAGGGCAATCAGGCAGGAGAAAGAAATAAAGGGTAATTCAATTAGGAGAAGAGGAAGTCAAATTGTCCCTGTTTGCAGATGACATAATTGTATATTTAGAAAACCCCATCATCTCAGCCCAAAATCTCCTTCAGCTGATAAGCAACTTCAGCAAAGTCTCAGGATACAAAATCAACGTGCAAAAATCACAAGCATTCTTATACACCAAAAACAGACAAACAGAGAGCCAAGTCATGAGTGAAGTCCCATTCACAATTGCTTCAGAGAGAATAAAAGACCTAGGAATCCAACTTAGAAGGGATGTAAAGGACCTCTTCAAGGAGAACTACAAACCACTGCTCAGTGAAATAAAAGAGGACACAAACAAATGAAAGAACATTCCATGCTCTTTCATGGATAGGAAGAATCAATATTGTGAAAATGACTATACTGCCCAAGGTAATTTATAGATTCAATGTCATCCCCATTAAGCTACCAATGACTTTCTTCACAGAATTGGAAAAAACTACTTTAAAGTTCACACGAAACCAAAAAAGAGCCCGCATTGCCAAGACAATCCTAAGCCAAAAGAACAAAGCTGGAGGCATCACACTACCTGATTCCAAACTATACTACAAGGTTACAGTAACAAAAACATCATGGTACTGGTACCAAAACACAGATATAGACCAATGGAACAGAACAGAGCCCTCAGAAATAATACTACACATCTACAACCATCTGATCTTGACAAACCTGACAAAAACAAGAAATGGGGAAAGAATTCCCTATTTAATAAACGGTGCTGGGAAAACTGGCTAGCTATATGTAGAAAGTTGAAACTGGATCCCTTCCTTACACCTTATACAAAA
>NW_012110030.1:1357297-1383069 GCF_000951045.1 Mandrillus leucophaeus | reverse complement strand
GTAAACTAGTTCAACCACTGTGGAAGACAGTGTGGTGATTCCTCAAGGATCTAGAACTAGAAATACCATTTGACCCAGCCATCCCATTACTGGGTATATTCCCAAAGGATTATAAATCATGCTGCTATAAAGACAGATGCACACATATGTTTATTGCTGCAGTAGTCACAATAGCAAAGACTTGGAACCAATCCAAATGTCCATCAATGGCAGACTGGATTAACAAAATGTGGCACATATACACCATGGAATACTATGCAGCCATAAAAATGGATGAGTTCATGTCCTTTGTAGGGACATGGATGCAGCTGGAAACCATCATTCTCAGCAAACTATCACAAGAACACAAAACCAAACACTGCATGTTCTCACTCATAGGTGGGAATTGAACAATGAGAACACTTGGACACAGGAAGGGGAACATCATACACTAGGGCCTATTGTGGGGTGGGGGGAGTGGGGGAGAGATAGCATTAGGAGGTATACCTAATGTAAATGACGAGTTAATGGATGCAGCACAACAATGTGGCACATGTATACATATGTAAGAAACCTGCACGTTGTACACATGTACCCTAGAACAAAAAGTATTAAAAATAATAAAGTATTTCAAAACACAGAAAAAATAAAAATAAAAAAATAAAACAAAACATGTCTGAAAATTTGACACTCCTTCCATTACTAGATAGAGGCTATGACCCTCCCCCTTGAACCTGCAGCTTTCTCAATGAATAGAACACGGGGGAAGTAATGCTGCATGATGTCCAAATCTATGTTAGCAAGGGGTATGCAGTTTCCAATAGTTTCTCTTGCAACAATCATTCTGGGATCCTTTGGATTCCATGGAAGCAGTTTAGCTAACTGGAGGTAGTTTAGCTACCTCCTGAGAGAGAGAGGGAGAGACAGCTGCTTCATCAGTCAACCCCCAGATTCATGAGAGAAATAGGTTATTGGAAGTAAGCTGTGGGTTTGGGGCAGTTTGTTATATAACAATGAATAACCAGAACAAGTAATGCATGTAGCCCATCTGTGTCCTCTTGAAGTTAAAAAGGTTCAGAAACACTAAGAAAAATCTTAGTCCTTTTAGTACATCTTTCTTTAGAAATTCCTTCAAATAGAGAAATATCTGTCCACAATTGGAGAGAAGTCAACAAATGAGAATGTCCCTGAGAAAACTGATTTGAAAAGAACACTGGATGAAGAGAGTCAGAATAACTCCTGCTCTGGCATTAATTCGCTGAGTGAATTTATGCTAAGTAATTTTCCTCTTTGGACCTGGACTTTCTCACCTTCCAAATGAGTGGATGGATTTGATTTCTTTGCACTCTAATGTTATACCATCTAACTTCATACTAAAGTGTGAATGACTGATATCAGATACTTTCCCTGAAAGCAGACTTTGACCAGGGTAAGGATTGGAAAGGTGGAAACAAAGTAGAGGCTGAGGGAGCTGACAATCAAGTTGTCCCTTGTGACATTTTGGCCAGTTCCTTGATCTCCTTGGACACTTGCTGCTTGGATTCTGGACATGAAGCAGGTAGTATATTGAAGATCAGAGGCCCCTAAGCCTGGCCAAGTCAGCAGCGGAAAAGAAAAGAAACTTCCCTGCTTACCTCTTTGTTGAGACAATGTCCAAGTGAGAAGTTCTGTGCACCCAGGGAAGAATATTCACCCTTTCTGGATGTTAGCATCTTCACCTCTAAAATGGGATGATAAATTCCAAACTAGCTTATGGCAAAGGATTGTGGGGGAGAATCTAGTGAAACAGTAGATACGAACATGCTCTGAAAGCTCTAAGGGCTGCACAACAGTAAGACTGGCTGGGATTTATTAAACCCTTACTATGGAGCAGGTACTGCACTAAGAAACTGAAGTAAAATTGCTTCCTGAATCCTCCCAACACTTTAAGGCAGAATTTACTACAGGTGAGGAAGCTGAAGGCCAGAGTGCTAAAGTAACCTCCCTAGGACTCGCAGCTAGAAAACTGGAATTCAAGCCCATGTTTGTTGTACCACATAACACTTGTCTCAGGAATAACCGCTTAAATCCTGCCCAAAAAAAAAAAAAAAAAAAAGGACTGGGGGAGGGGGTAGTGGAAAGTTTCCATTTCTACTGCCTGCTTGTTCTGAGGCAAGGCTGGTTCATGTAGAGTTTAGGGGCTTGAGCTACAGTGATTCTCAATCTTGCATGCACATTGGAACCATCTGGGCAGCTTTCAAAAATACTGACACCCGGGTTCCTCCCCGAGTGTCTAATTTAATTGGTTTCATGTGTGACCTGGGCGCTGGGATTTTTAAAAGTTCCCAGGTGATTCCAATGTACAGCCAGGGTGGTAAGCCACTGCCCATCCCTGGCAGAGTCCTACAGAGAAAAGCTACCAGCGTGCGCAGATCTCAGCTCCAAGTGGTCCCTTCCCATGTGAGAAGCAAGACGACACGTAGGGTGGGGGAAGGGAGAAATGGCTAAGGATTGATGGAATCTAGTATTCATTGCTGCATTCTGAATGGCGACTTTCCTGGCAGATACATTACCAGTCATGTCTCAGCCATAAAACATAGAGCTCTCATTTCCTCAGCGGCCTTATATACTCTGAGTGCTTTTCAGCATTATTAACCTCCATGATCAAAATAGATAGGGAGGCTGAAAGCCAGGGAAAACCTCTTTACATCTTCTGAATTGCATAGCCACGCCACACAGTGAGAAAGAAGTCAGCTGGCATGTGAGCATTCTCGCTGGAGTCAGGCAAACCCAGACCATGGACAAATTCACTTTGTGTAAATAACAGGTTCAGGAGGGCCATGGATTTTGAAACATAAATGTCATAATTAGAATCATTGACACTAGTGTAACAGCATGCATTGTTTGAACAGTGTTCCATTCAAATGAGGCTATGTCAGCTTCCTTTAGGCACATTTCTATGCTAAAACTAGGTGTCTAGAGGAAACATCCATCACTTAGTTCTGCTCAGTATCTAAACGCCCCTCCGGATTTGGGCAAATCACAGAAACGGTAGGAGACCGAGTTCACTTCCTACTGGGGGAGTCAGAAAAAGACAGATGGTCCCTCTCCCTCCTCCCAAGAAGGCAGAGTGTGGCCCTGTGACAGCGTAGCCACTCAGATGCTCCCACCCAGACCACAGATCTTTGAGGGAAGGATGTGGAATCGGTCAGAGATTTTTCATGGTAGCTTTGGTGCAGTAGAGGACCCAGAGGCAGAGCAGCAAATGTCCAAGGCAAGCAGAGCCCAGCAGCATGGGGAGAGTCTGCTGGCCAGGGCCAGCAGGGGTGGGGTCTCCAGCTGGCAATGAATGTGTCCTCAGCAGAACTCTCCTGGGACTCTGCCTCATCCATGCCTTGCCTCCCTCGATTACTTCCTAAACCTGTTGTTCAGCCTTCCTCAATGTCACGAGCTACCCCATTACTTTCTAAGAAATTCATTTTTCCCTTAAATTGACCAGAGTAGGCTTTGGTTGTTTCCAACCAAGAACTCTATTAGTGCAGGGTAACATAAGGGGATCTTATCACTCCTCCTTTAATTACTGGTGACCTGGTAATACCCACGTGGTCTTCCACCTACAGGTATTTATAAAATGGCAGTGTCTAAATATAAACCCTTCTCCAGCAGGGTTTGTATCTCTCACTTGAAAAAAATTTACGTATGTGCAGATTTACTTCTGTATTCTCCACCATGGTGAGAATTTTGGGTTGAGGACACAAGAAGGATAAGTCATTTCATTATTATTTGAGAAGAAAAAGCTAATGTCTTAGTCTGAAGAATGGAAATCAATATAGGGCACAGTCTCACTCAGAGGTCATAGTAAGAGTTAAGTAGCATTAAGCAAGTTGTTAAAGTGCCAACATTTAATTCAGTAGAACCCCCTTATCCAGGGAGATACATTCTAAGATGGCCAGTGGATGCTTGAAACTACAGAAAGCACCCTATCTATACTACATTTTTTCCCATATCCATACCTAGGATAAAGTCTAATTTATAAATTGGGCACAGTAAAAGATTAGCACAATGTATAAAATACAGTAACAATATGCCAGCTTAAATACTCTTGTGCTTTGGGGTCATTAAGTAAAACAAGGATTACTAGAACACAAACAGTGAGATATCCCAACAGTCAACGTGATAACCAAGATGGCTGCTAAGTGACTAATGGACAATAGTCTATACAGGGTAGATGATGCCAGACAAAGGAATGATTCACGCCCTGGGTAGGACAAAGTGGAATGGCAGGAGATTTCACCACTCTACTCAGAATGGCGTACAATTTAAAACTTACATATTTTTTATTTCTGGATTTTTTCATTTCATAATCTTGGACTGCAGTTGATCACAGCTAACAAACTGCAGAAAACAAAACTTCAAAGAAATGGCGTCTACTGTATTCCATTTTTGACTTATAGGTAATCCTAAACCACACCTGTCAAATTTGGTCTTTGGATGCAGTACTCAGGTGCACCACATCCAAGATTATCTCTAAATATTTTTGTTTGACATTTTTCCTGGAGATAGGGAGATAAAGTGTTTTGATCTGATAGATCTTTTTGTGGTAACTGAATTGAGGGTGGGATAGGAAAAGAAATCCAAACTCATTTTTCAGCTTTCTGCTGTACTGCATAAGTGTGTCAAACTGCATTTCAGATTAGGAGTTAATAGAAAAGGTTATCATAGATCCGACAGGGTGCCAACGTAAATGTCACCAAAGGAATCCAGTAGAGAGAATGTACTGTCACCTAAACCAGTAATTCCCAAGCTAAAGACCATCTACCCAGTCCCTGATGATCTCTCACTCCCAGAATACTTAGTGTCTCTACTCACTCCTCATTCCCATGTAAAAAATGGCCCCGATTTGAAAGGAAATACGGAACAGTTAAAAAATTGTGGTTTGGAACCAAAGTGGTTTGAATATTGCTTCTACTGCTATGAGCTCTATGACCTTGGACAAATTCTTTACCCTCTCCATGTTAGTTTTTTCTGCAGAATGTATATATAAAGTTATAGATTGCCTAGCACAATGCTTGGCAAATGGTTCATGAAAATGGTTGACTTCATCTAGATAGGTAATTGAAGAGGTATGAGGAATATCAACATTATCCATTTATACAATAAACACTCATTATGTGTTCATCATGTTTAAGGATGTATATATACAAAAATAAATAAAACCCAGAGTCTGACCTCAGAAAACAGATGATTAAAACATTGGCTAGAGTATAAAATCATTAGAAATATCTGAAGCAAGTTCCACTGTTCCCCATCTTTTCAGAAAAAAAAAATCCTACCATCCTTGCAAAAAAAATGTTAAAACCTTCAAATTCCTCTCCTAAAAAATCCAACAGTGGCTATTTTCTCTAACTGCTTTGCAAGACTCAGCCCAATACTACCTTTCTCTATAACACCTTTCTTTATACCACTTCCTCTTCTACAGTCTTTCCCCACTCCAGGCAGGACTAGGCTAGTGAATGTCTCACGGCTGGTTCTCTGAGGGGAAGAAAAGCCCTCAGTAGTAGTGTTTGCCAATTTCTGTCCTATAGTCTCCTCACGGCTGCTTTTAAGCTAACACCATGATATCGCTGAACACATACTTGGGAAGACATGTGCGCAGTCAACTCTCACAAGCTGGTGCAAGCTGACTGCAGCACACCACTCTGGCACCATGTAAAATCAATTCTTCCCACGGAGCCCTGCTGTGCTTCGCACTGCTCTACCTTATGTGTTCATTTGGTGAGATGTCCATCCCATCCACCTCTGATAAACTATAAGCTCCTTGAGGGCAGGAACTTCACCAATTCTTTATTGTTATAGTTCCAGCACTTGGCACCCTCCCTGGCCCAGAGTGGTCCTCAGTGAATACCTGTTGAAGAAGCAAAGTCACAGGAAGCTTTCCATTCTCTTTGGCATTGCTGCCTCTCTGGAGATATTGTGAACAGGTCTTATAAAGTTCATGAGGTTTGTCATCAGCTTCCCAAATTCCTTTTTGGCTTCTTATCGTCCTCTCTTTTCCTTTCCCATCAAAGTATAGCCAGGAAAGGTCCTAGTAGCAGTCATTTACATCTCCGAATAATTTAAATATCTTGTTTCCAGAACAGTGCCATGACTTAGCTCTACCTGAGCAATGAATCATTGTCCCTAATTAAGATAATTTCAATGGCAGCAGGCAGGTGTAAAAATTCGAGGGCAGTTAATTACTTTGCATTTATGTAGAAACAGCCTCGTTGTAGAAATACTATTGAAAATGACATTTCAAAATTTGTAAATACTCAAGGTCTGAAAAACTCATTTAGAAGTCTCTAATATTTTGACCTAGACTAAGGCAAACGGACCATTCACTAAGCTCACAAGTCCAGGAAGTCATCAATTCAACTTGTTTTTTAAAGGGAGGTCTTGAAACTCTTGTTTTAACCATCTCAGTCTAAAAATGAAACTGTCCTTAACCTTGGTTTTCATATAAAAGTTGTATCCCTGACAAATGATAATGACCAAATTAGATATTAAGAGTTCTAAGAGAGGCCGTGTTTAAAGGAACATTAGTAAGAATAATGAAGATAATAACATTGTAACTATTTGCAGTATGCCAGTTACTAAGCACTTTTTTTTTTTTTTGAGATGGAATCTCACTCTGTCACCTAGGCTAGAGTGCAGTGACACAATCATGGTTCACTGCAACCTCTGCCTCCCAGATTCAACCTGATTCTCCAGCCTCAGCCTCCCAAAGAGCTGGGATTACAGGCACCCACCACCATGTCTGGCTCCTTTTTCATTTTTAGTAGACATGGGGTTTCACCATGTTGGCCAGGTTGGTCTCTAACTCCTGACCTCAGGTGATCCACCCCACCTCAACCTCCCAAAGTGTTGGGAATTACAGGCATGAGCCACCGCACCAGGAGCAAACTGCTTTATGTGTGTTCGTTCCTTTACAACTTTCTACAATACAACAATCAAAAACACATTGATGTAAACAATTGTCCCCTAAATTTTTCTGTAACTTTGAGTTTGTTTTTTTTTTAATTTTGGACTTTCCTAAAGTAATGCTGTCATTTTGGAGCTCTAGTGCAGGTAGACTGATTGCATGCAAGCCTTTGTGTGTTTATAGCAGATATATTTGCCTACTTCACTCTCCAACTAGCAAGAGCCAGGCCAAGCCCCAGGAAGCATTAATTAAAGCATGGCATGAAATAATATCCACATGAATGGATTATCTCATATTCAATCACATTTGTTTCAGTATTTATTTAATTAAAAACACAACTATATTTATAATGGCAGCTTCTGCCTTCCAAGATCTATAGCCTTATTTCTTTCTGGAAACACTCACCGAAGAGAAACTTTAAGATTTCTCTTCATAGCTAAATATATCCTATTTTCATTAGTGGTGCCTGAGCACACAGGCATTCACCATACTTTTATTGATAATTGCACCTGATTAACCACAAACTCCAATAAAGAGGATTGAATGCTTTTTATTAATTAACATAGTCAAGTCAAGGAAAACAGCCTACATGAGGGATAGCTTGTATAAAAATAATTGACTCATTAATCTTAACCATATGAACATGTTCACATTAGCAAGGTCAGTCACTAGAAAGGATTCAAACCAGAATAGTACATTCATGCAAGTATGATTTTGCAGTTCTTTCATTTGGACTAGCGTGGAATTCCTTAGGACAGTGAAGGTTTTCAAAAGGACATAGCCACGAGAAAGCAAAAGTTTCATAATGGCAATCTTTGCTTCAGTTTTCAAGCTATCAGAGCATTTGGGAGAAAAGCCTGGATTCCAATTTATTTTTTTCCAGCACATAGGCAGTGTTTGCACCCTAAAAGCAATCCCCCATACTTCCTCATGCTGTGATGCTGAAGATACAACCATCAGGCGCACCTCCACAGCAGCAGAAGTGTGCAGGCCAGAGGCTGTGAGCCAGACAGACATTGCTTCCTGGGGACGATAACCAGTTGAGAAGGGGATTTGAGTAGGGGAGCACTTAGGCCTGGAAAGCAGTCATTTAGAATAATAACCAAAGGAAGTACTCCTTCACACAGCAGGTGGTAAACATGTGGAACTTGTTACTCTCCACAAGTTGAACAAGCCAAGAAATGTAAATAGTTTCAAGAAGGGTTTGAAAAAATTTCAAATGCCCCATCTTTTGCCAGTTGCCAGAAAGAGGTTCAGAGTGTTGGGACGAATTCCCAATTTTTGATGTTAACAGAGGCAGCTGCCACCTCCTTTACGAAATCTCTCTGGCTCTGAAGAGTTAAAATGAAATATTTGGTGGGGGTAAACCATTAGATTGACCCAATATGCCATATCTTTAAGGTGTTCTAGTGTTCTTATGCTGCTGTGGCTTTTTAAAAGCTGTGTGATTGAAGAAAACCCTCTAAACCTCCATGAATTTATCTGTGAAATGAGCTTGATTATAGCTCTCCTCCTACATCATGGTGTTATTGTGAGGATCAAGCTTTCTCAACTGTAAAATGCTGTGCACATGGTGGTATAGCATTTTTTTCAATAATCCAAATAATCTGGATGCCTCATGGGAAAATTCTAAAAGGGCCACATTCCTCAGAAAACAAAACTCAGCTCTGAAAAAGCTTAAACGGTTATGACACAACTAATATCTAATGGATTCTCTTTTCCTCTCCACAGCGCTGATCTATTCATCATCCCAGCTGCACCAAATCTGCTCTCCCTGGCCCCAAAGCTCCAGATTACCTTTCCCTGTCACTCTCCAGTTCTCTTTTGGAGCTGTATTTGGGAATCCAGTTGTGTGTCTCTACACATCACCCATACCCCATTGGTAAAATGAAGTCAAGGATCTGAATTAAGTAACAGAAAGGTGTCTTACCTGGGAATATTTATATGTATTTTTGTTCCCTCATGATTATCCCCAGCTTTAGAATGGTGATATGTTATATTATAAATTTTCACTGTTTCATCTAAGTTGTATCATACTAGGATTAGGTTTAGAAATCAAACATCTCAAATCAACAAATACTGTCTC
This sequence comes from Mandrillus leucophaeus, assembly GCF_000951045.1. Taxonomy (NCBI): domain Eukaryota; kingdom Metazoa; phylum Chordata; class Mammalia; order Primates; family Cercopithecidae; genus Mandrillus; species Mandrillus leucophaeus. Next base: position 1,374,064 of record NW_012110030.1, on the reverse strand, counting down.
AAATATCTGCTTTTCTGTGGACACTGTGGCAGTGGCAAAGATCAGGGAGATCCATGTCATCTTATAAGGGCTTCCATCCCTGGGGGATCACCAAAGCTGACATTCTTTATCAGGTTTGTGCCCCCACAATGATTTGCTTATAAAAAGTTGGCTGTCCAGCAACTATGTGTGATTCCTCCGATCACAGTATAGTGAGTATTCTAATTTAATGGCTTTGGAACAGAAAGAATCATGTTTGAATCTTAGTTTCATCATTTAAAAGCTGTGTGACCTTGAACAAGTCACTTGTCCTCTCTGGGCTACCATTTCTATAAAATGGAAATTCCAAACACACACACACACCTCTCATTGGAATTATATGACATAATATCACTTAAAATGATATAAGGCACTTGAATACATGGCCCGGTATACAATACGCACACAATAAATGACAAATATGATGCTCACAGAGCCCTCTAAGGTTCCACACAGATCTATAGGGTGCCACAGAAACTGGGAGTAAACTTGGTGGTGTGAAAATAGCAGCTGTTATAAGTTGCACAGTGTCTTCCCCAGTGATGTGGAAGATGACCACCCAGGGAACAACCAGATAGTTGACTCATTTTTCCAGCGTTCCACCTCAGCTGGCTGTTCAAGATACTGGAAAACTGCTTTTGCTCCAGAGGAGACTACAGCCTGGATCTTCCCCTGGAGTCACTGTGGCAGGTGGCATTTGTCTTGTCTTCCATAAACTGTTGTTCTCTTCAAGGATCATTGCTTGTCTAAGCCACGTATTAATTTTTTAATATTCTGGCATGGTCTCCCCTTCTGATTATTACAGGCTCTCATGTAAGCAGACCACTCCGGGCCTGTTAAATACTGTATTTGCTTAACAGCCAAATAGTCACTGTGTAAACATGCTGTGAAAAGGGATACTTTCAATGAGTTGTATTAGAGGTCAGTGCGTAGAGAGTCTCATTAGTTCGTGAGAAACCCATAACTCTCTCACTCCTGCTCCTCACATTTCAGGGAGGTTGGAGAGATGTCACAACAAATACCCTCCATGGGATCCTTTTTCTCAAACCATACAACCCTTAGCTCTTTCAGAAACTAAGCTTTTGCCTTCATTATCTGAATAACTCAGGAATTAGCATTCACTTTTCTCCAAAAGAGAACAATGATTTCCATTGTCCCTAGTACTGTAAAATATTCCATGAAACCAAACAGCCCCATTTTTATCTCAGCAGCAATCAGATGGCATGTAAGGAAAAGAAAGGGGTGAGGGGGGATTAATTTCAGTATCTCACAGCCACTTGTATTGATTTTTCCCAAGTTTGTACAAAAGCAAAGATTTCCCAGCTGAGCTGAGATCAAAAGTGGCACATTTAGCAGGATCTTCAGCATCCACAAGGCCATCTTGTTTAAATAGCTTTAAGAATCAACAGTATGATTCCTTAAACCTGTGTCTACAAGAGAGCCAAAGGTTATTGAAGAAGGTGGCATGTAAGGGAAGCTGTCTCCTAAAAGGCAAAGCTAGTAAGCCCTGCAAAACCTTTCAGGTAATCAGTGTATGATTGCTACAACTAACCAGTCATAACCTCCCTGTCTCTCTCCTCACTTCACTATATGCTTTCCAAACATCAAGAAGAAAGTGAGAGACTTATGCAACAGGCAGCAGTGTGAAGGTGGCATTATGAGAAAATCCCCACAACCTAACTCCATGGAAAACAGCTCCATTTTGAGAATTTGGATTAACAATGAGGACAATTTGAGAATGCTACCAAGATCACACTGAGAATAGTTGAAATTATTTTGTGTATTTTTTACATTTGTTTCCTAATTGAGAGGTAACAATCATATTTATGGAGTACAATATGATGTTTTAATCTATGTATGTTTCTGCAATGGTAGAAAGATTAAATTAGCTAATTAACCTAATAAGCACCTCACCAATTTTTTTTTCGTGGTAACAATGTTAAACATCTATTATTTCAGCGATTTAAAAATATACACACTATTAACTGCAGTCAACATGCCATGAGATATTTCACTTAATATCTGCTTCTAGAACATCAGAAAGTCCTACAACCCCTTAATCAAGAAATAGCATAAATGTCAAAAGATCATAGGGGGAATAGAGACTAGGATATGAGGGGTGTAAGTGGTTAAATTTCGCCAAATATTCCGAGTCTGTACCATATGCAAGTATTTGGTACTTGGAGGCAGAAAAATATAAAAGGTGAAGAAGGCATTAATACTTGCCCCAAAGGAGCTCTAGTGGAAGAAAGACAGTAATTAGGGAAGGAGATATTAAGGCCTACAAGGCAGATTTGTTAACAAATTTGTTAACAGAGGTATACAAATGTCTTGATTTATTAGTGGAAAACTTTACGGCTGGGGTGAAATTGAAGTTGGGTTTGGAAAGTATTAGAAAAAAAGAAAAGTGGCAGAGGTGAATCTGTGGTTTCTATATTGGTCACTCTGTAGATAGTGATACCATTAACTGGGCTACAGCAATGTGAGTCTTAGTCCTACCGGGCTGCTGTAACAAAATACCATCAACTGGGTGGCTTACAAATGATAGAAATTTATTTCTCACAATTCTGGAGGCTGTGAATGGAATGCCAAGACACCTTGATCCTGGCTGTGTGGAATACCAAGATCAAGGTGTCTGGTGAGGACCCACTTCCTCACAGATAGCCACCTTCTCACTGTAACCTCGCATGTAGGAAGGGGTGAGGGAATCTCTCTGGGGATTCTTTTACAAGGGCAGTAATTCCATTACAAACATCCCATTCTTGTGACCTAATCGACTATCAAAAGCCCCACCTTCATATACCCTCACACTGGGGATTAGATTTCAACATACAAATTTTGGGAACACAAATATTCAGACCATAACAGAGAAGCAACTTTGAGAGAAAATTTCAATTTGAGATGAACATAAGATTCCTTCCTTCATCCATATGACAATGTCAAAAAGATACTTGAAAATTCAGGCCCAACTCTTAAGAAATCTGATTTCCACTCTCTCTCAGGTGCTTTGTGTGTGTAAAGGCCAGAACTATAGCATCTGGCACTGTTGTCTGAACCCACATAATGCAGGTGACTTGGATACTTTTGCTTCTTGTAGCCCAAGCCTTATAGAACCGTAGCTTTTAGTCATTATCCTCTGAAGTTAAGATTTATCTTTAGGGAATTTCACATCAAGGACCACATTTACCTTTTCAGAGTTATGGTAGGAAAGACATGAGATCATTTTTATCTTGAAAAAAACTAAGAACGTAATTCTTGCCCTTATTCCCAAAACGTTGACCTTCTCTGAGTCTATCTTCTAAGTTCTGAGAGGGCAGAGAACTTTCACCATGATTATGGTGGAAAGGGCTACTGTAAGGGTTTCTTAGCCTGTTCTAACAAAGGAAAATACCAACCAATGGGCAAAGGCTCAAGTTTTGCAGCAACTTTGTGGAGTTAAAAGCAATGAAGTTCCCTTCTGAGAACAGAAGACCTTCCAGGAACCACAATGACTCCTGGAGCGCTTCTTTGACTCCAGAGAAAGATAGAAGGGGCCTCCAGAAACATCCATTCTTACCAGTGAGAATAAGTGAAAACTGAGCATTGTCTGTAAATTATAAAATGCTATTCACATGGAAGGCATTGTTACTACTCAATGTCATCTCCTCATTAGAAACTGCTCTCAGGGAAGCTTATTTCACACATTCATGTAAGATGGGCATCATACAGCTACAGGGGAATCTAATCATGATGGAGCCCACAGGCAGAAAAATAGGACATGCAGTGATCAAGATCAAGTCATCGTGCAGTCACCATTTTTCATTTCACAATGACGCAAAACATAAATAGACCTTAATTTTAACAATAGCAATGACTATGTATTATATATGTATTATGTAATTAGATATGTAAATACATACATGCATATACATATGTACACACAGACACACATAATCAAATTCATCAGCGAAGACCATCAGCCAAAACACACTCTTAATAGCCAAAGACCCTCTTTGTCAGCCTCCCTCTGAAAGCATGACTGGCAAGAAAAGAAGGACTTTGAAAATGGAAGTACCACCTACAAAGCACATAGTATCCTAAAGGCAAAGTGAAAATGTGAAACATAGCCATTAGGGAAGTATAGAGACAAATGTTTCTCTTATACACACACACACACACACACACACTCACAATCAAATGGCAAGTAGATTTAGAACACAAACTTCAGGACCCTAATCAAAAGACCTGAAACAGAAAGGAAAAAAATAGGTCACCCCGCTGCTTCTAGCATTCCCCAAAGAACTACAAGCCTTCCAACAGCAAGCCTGTCTGCTTCTATTTCTGACTCTTCCTTTAGGAGGCCCCTCAGGGCTTGGCTGCTTCCTTCCAAGAGTATACAACCCAGAACTCTCTGGCAACTTGCTCCAGTTTCTATATTAGACTCAGCATTTGTGTATTGATATTCCTTCTCCCAATCCATTTTCCATCATTAAGAGGCCTGATGCTGGCAGCCAGAAAAATCTGCCGCCCTGGTTCTCTTCCTGCCAAAGTCCATCCGTTCGGTATTTCACTGAGAAAAAGTCATTGAAATGATTACAAAATCTACAAACTTTAGAATGAGTTATATATTCATATAAAGGAAAAAAAGCTTTCACCTTTCCTTTCACACTCAACTTGTCTTGAGTTTGAGAAAGACTCAGAGTTCAGGGTCTTACAATAAAGCCACCCAGTTGTTGTTCCTTTCTATTGGAAAAAGGGTGGACATTCCACTTGAAGAACAAAATAAGAGAGGCCCCCTGACTGAGGAGGGAGCATTCACCTTCACACAGCTAACACCTGATCTCATATATTAGTCTGTATTTAAGGCTTTGTTCAAGTCTAAATTGATACCAATCTCTCAGCCCATTCATCAAGAAGTTGGGGAGCAGGAATTGTTAAGCCTAGCTCGGGGCTGACTAGGCTGGACAGGCCCAGAAAAAGGACAACAGAAAAATACAGTGGCTGACTGGGTGTAAGCGCTGGCTGACGGAGAGGGATTGGCCAGGATGAAAGCGCAAATCCTTTGGATGAGGCCCCAAAGCCTCTCTTCCAACAAGTTTCTCGGGAAAATCGCAGCTGATTTTAAGTTGAAACATTCACTCAACTTCAGGCTTCAGGACCACAGCGAGCCAAACAGACTGAACCAATCTATCTACCTACAGTTACCTTGCTTTCTCCTTTTCTTCTTCCCTTCCTACTTTGTTCCCGCCCCCCCACCCCACTCCTGCTTCTTTTTTTTTTTTTTTAATACTTACATATTCTTGCTCCCAGAAAGGTCTGCATTGGCCTCTAAGGAAAAAACGAACTCTCTTAGCATATAATAGAACCATTAAAAGAAGGATAAAAAGAACGAGAGATAAGGAATGAAGAGAGCATGGTGAGGAGAGATCACTGCTGCAGAAAATTTAACTAAGTGTATTTATGGCAACTAATTTATAACCGAACTTTGAACTACTCTGCAGACATAATGATTTGCACAACACTCTAATGAAAATAAAGCATAACTTGTATCAAAGAAAACAAAATTGAATGTTGAGGAAGAGAGTGACCTAGAGATTTGTTATATTCAACTTGAAACTAACAGTTTTGGAACATAACAACAGGCCAGACATCTCCTCACTAAATGCTCACAGTAAGCCTACCATAGGGTCATTATGCCCATTTTGCAGAGGAAAATATGAGCTCTGAGAGAAGAGTGACCTGGAAATTAAGCAGCTTCATGAACCCTTTATTCAATGACAACCTGATACATGCCACAAAATTGTTCTTCATTTGACCCAAGGCCTGAAAAAGCAAAGTCATCATTAGCAGCATATTCTTCAAGAGGCAGCTGGTGTGACAAGTGAGCAGAACCTCTCCAACCTGGGCAAGGAAGATAGTTCAGCTGGCATCAAGGGACTATTTGAGCTCTACCCACAGGCACAACATGTCACAGAACCAACTTTAGAACAGTACTTTACTACTAACATTTCTACTATTGCGTAATCTTATACCCAGGAACAGAATCTATGAGGCTACAGCAGGAAACAAAGTCTGTCAACTTGGATCTTGTCCTAATTTTCCGTTTTGGAGAGGTGATAGGGAGCTGTCAAGGTTCAAGCTCTTGGAGTATGTGCCAGGCTTCCTGGGTCGTCCCAGCAATAATGAAACAAGAGCTCCCGGGCCAGCCATTTTGCTGTCCATATGTCTCTTTCATGTGAGACTATTTGATCCTCGTGGCAATCCTGGGAGAGATATATGATGGTGAAAACCTCCCATCATCCCAAATGAAAGTTCCCATCTTGTAGATCAGAAAACCAAGGCCATGAGAAATTAAGGTTTTGTCCAATAACTGTCATAATTATGACAAAACCTGGATCTCCTGGTGCTGAAGCCTGGGCTTTTTGCCCTATATCCCATTCCACTCCCAGTAAGAAATGCTGTCTCGGAGGATAAAGGACAGCATTATATATTGTGCAGAAAATCCAATTTGAATTGACTATGTGTCTGAAGAGCTGTACACCTGCTTGATAATGTGCCTTCTCTTACATAATTTCTGAGCAATAATTTATGGGCTTCAGAAAGTCGATTTATACAACTAAGCTATGAAAAATTCTGCAATTAATTTTACATTTGTGCCATGCTTCCTGCATTTCCACTGTTGTTTGGTTCTGATTTTCTACATCCTGTTCCCAAACTGGGACTCATTCAAAAACAGGCACCTTCTTTGTAGCTTCCACCCAGCTCCCCATTTGCAACCACCTTCAGAGGCCTGAGGAATCGTTGTGCCATTATTGCTGGGAAGTCCCAAGGAGACTGGCACAGAGTCACAGATTGAAACTTGACAGCTGCCTCCCATCCCTGCACCCCTCTGAAAGGCAAAATTTAGGACAGGAGCTCAGAGTTTACAGGCTTTGCTTCCTGTTCTAGCCTCAGAGATTCTGCTCCCGGATATAAGATTAAGCAACAGCAGAAATTCCAGAGTTCTGAAAATATACTGTCAGCTGAGATGACAGAAAACAGATGCTTAAAGTTCAGTTTCTTATGGTATCTGGTGAAGAGTTAAAGACTTTAACAAAGGATGGGAGTGAGAAAAGCCACAAACTAGCCCCCCTTGAAATCTTGGCTTGGAAGCAACAGTTAGAGAATTGTAGTGTTATCATATTTCCCTGTCCCTGTTAAAAAGAAGTAAAATTTTAAAGTTTAAGGAGTATGCAGAATACCATTTTTCTGTTTATTTCCTTTTTAATGTTGTTGACAATCGACAATTTATAATTATATATATTTGTGGGGTAGAAAGTGATGGTATGATTTATGATTACAATGTGGAATAATTAAATTAAGCTAATTAACATATCCATCACCTCAAATACTTATTTTTCATAGTGAAAACATTTGAAATTTAGTCTCTTAGCAATTTTGAAATGTACAATATACTAATAGTAACTATATTAACCACACCACGCAATAGATCTCAGAAAAAAAAAAAAAAACAATTATTCCTCCTGTCCAGCTGAGATTTCGTACTGTGCGACAATCTCCCCACTCCCCCCAAACCCAACCTCGGTAACCATCATGCTACTCTCCGCTTCCATGAGTGTGATTGTTTTACATTCCACATGTAACTGAGAACATACAGTATTTCTCTTTCTGTGCCTGGCTTCTTTCACTTAGTATAATGTCGTCTAGGTTCATCCATGTTGTCATAAATGAAAGAATTTCCTTTTGTTAAGGCTGAATGGTATTCCATTGTGTATACATAACACATCTTTATTCATCTGTTGATAATACTTAATGTTGATTCCATAACTTGAATAGTGCTGTCATGAATATGGGCATGCAGATATCACTGTGATACACTGATTTAAAATGTTCTGGGTAAATACCCAGAGGTGAGATTGAAGGACCTGGAGTATTAGTTTTCACTGATACCAGGCAGACTGCTCTATTGTGCTGATGTCTGGATTGGAATTGAGGAAACCTGAATTTTCACCGTGTTATTACTGCTCATAACAGATATGAGGGAACCTGGGTTCTAATGTTAAAATTTTTTTAATGTAATAGAAGTGTAATATTTACTTTTTTTTTTTTTTTTTTTTTTTGAGATTTTTTTTTTTTGAGACAGAGTTTCACTCTGTCGCCCAGGCTGGAGTGCAGTGGTGTGACATCGACTCACTGAAGCCTCCATCTCCGGGGTTCAAGTGATTCTCGTGCCTCAGCCTCCTGAGCAGCTAGGACTGCAGGCACGCACCACCACGCCCGGCTAAATTTTTGTGTTTTTAGTAGAGATGGGGTTTCACTATGTTGGCCAGGCTGGTCTCAAATTCCTGACCTCAGTGATCCACCTGCCTCAGCCTCCCAAAGTGCTGAAATTACAGGCGTGAGCCACCACACCCGGCCCAATATTTACTTTTAAAACAAATTCACCTAGACTTTATGTACCTGAGAGTATCATAACAGTTATGGTGACAATGCAAACTGAAGTGACATAGACTCCTGCCTTCACGTGCTAATATACAGCCATAGTCCCTCATGAAATAACCCCTATTTTCTCATATATTTCCAGGAATCCCAAGGAACCTTATTATATGTGCTCACAAACCAGTCCATTCCTACCAGGCACCTCTATTTCTACTGAACCCAAACCCTCATAGTGCCAAACCTTGGTCCACGGCGATGGGGAAAAGATGACACTCAGGCCTCTGCTATGTGAGCTAGACCCTCTCAGAGGGGCTAGAAAGCAGCATCGCTTCTGCCCTTCAGCTTTCCAATGTTTTCAGTGGAATAGCTCTGCCACGTTCGACCCACATCCCTTTATTCTCATAGAACCAGGAAGAAATTCCTAAGAGATAGATGTGAGTGGCAGCCTTCACATGGTACCAGGATGTCCCTTCTGACTACCAAGACTTCGTTACAACCAAACCAAACTCCTCATACCAGTGCCCTTTTCCTAAGCGGGTCCTCAGTACCTCATGAAAACAGACTTCTAGCAACCTACTTCAAACTTACCAGTCACTCAGCAGATGCTTACTGAGTGCCTGCTATACACCAAAAACAACTGACGTCAACTTTCTAAGGCATTGGCTCTCTAGACCCCAGACAAATCCTAGGTCATCCCCACTCCTGCCAAAATGTAAGCACCACCAGCAGTCACTGGTACCTGGATGGATTTCCAACTATACCACCATCTGAATGCCTGTAATAGTAACCATTCTGCACTCAAATATCTCTTTTCTAAAGAAGTACTCAGGCATAGCTACACTTAGAAAGCTGCTATAGGCAGTTGGGAAAATGAAAAAATCCTGCCAAAAGAAGACTCCTTTACACCAACACAGAAGAAAGAATAGGCATCACTGTTAAAGAATAGGCATTATCAGATTTGCACACATGTAAGACAGCACAGAAATGACTACAAAGTCTAAATCGAATTTCACCAAAATTTAGGCAGTAGTGTGAAAGGCACAATGAAAACTTGTCTTATCTCCTTGAGAGATAAATAGATGCACCTTGTAATTGTCTCCTGTGTACCTTGGGAGGAAGTGACTTAGAAGGTATGTATTTACAGCTGTCAATCAGAAAGCCCATCATCTTACACTATAAAATCAAAAGGTCGGGCTTCTCATTGAGCCTCTTATGTTTTCAAGGAAACACCCTAAAGAAGAGTCACCTCTTTCCTAAAGAAAATTTCATCATTTTATCCTTCCATGGCTTGAAGGTCCAGATTGTCAAAAGGACCCACACTACCAAGTTAAAGATCACTGAAATTCCTTTTTCTCCTGTGGTTCTGCACAGGATATTTTACATAGGACATACAAAATGTTAAGCTTCCAAGGAGCAAATCTGCCTTAAAAATTTATTTAGTCCACAGATTCCTCACTATCAAACGAAAGTCAGGCCTAAATGGAAAATTATATCTGGAGGAGGAAAGAGGGCAGATGGGGGCTTACCAAGTCTGGAAAGAAAAGGAATGGCAAAAAATAAAATGGTTTAGAAGAGTACCAAATATAAATTTTGGTTTTATAAATGTATCAAGAATCAACACTATTCAGGAGTGTGCATGCACACACACACACCCATGTGCTCAGATATATGCCTCATGCATACATTATATCTCATGCATATATCATTTATAAATATTTATACTTTTTAAACATGTGATATCATCATTTATTGACCTGACAGTGTTTTGTTTATTTTTATTTTTGTTATGCTAAGATGAGAGAGAATGAGAATGTAACATAAGAATGGAATTTGGTCTCAGCATTTTCCTGTGGTCGAACTTTTTGTCATTTTAGTACCTCTGTAGGACCCACCACAGAATTTGCTTCTAGACAACTTCTTTTTCAGACTTTTGTATACCTGAGTGGACCTCTACCTCCAAAGCTGCTTGAGTCAGCCAGAAAGTTATCAGTGAAATCATGTTGTGGGGTAACAACTTCTTAATGCCAAGCAACTCAGGTGCAGCTGTTTGAGAGAGGAGCTGAGCCCCTGCTAAAGCTGAATTTCCCATCATGCACCCTGAATTAGCATTGGCACCAGAAGGCAAGGCAAGGCCAAGTACACAGCGTCTGCAAAAATGCAACAGTGCAAGGTATTCAGTTTTGTTTTGATTTTTGGTTTTGGTTATCACTGGAAATAATACCTCAGTAGATTTTAACCCACAGCTTGACCCCTTCTGCTACAAATCAGCTCAACAGAAAATCCACCCTGGTCTTCACAGGAGTGAAAAGGTACCACAGCCCAGACACCCCACAAACTAGCGCTACTGACTTGTACTTTCTTTGCTATCAAATGGCAAGCCCTTCAGCTCCAGCTGCAAGGATTATCAGCTGTGCTGATAATAAGACAAGCTGTGCTGGCTAATGAGTTTACTCTGTTGGGTCCCCTCTCACCCAGATACCACTGGCTGAGCTGAGAGGAGTCACCTGGGGACTTCCCCCTCACCCCCTCCAGTGTTAAAGGGGAAGCCAGAGTGCGGAATTCTGTAAGAAAAACGTTTGTTTAAATCTTTTTTTTTTTTTAAGAATAAAACTTTCGGGCACTGAAACCTTGTTGATAAATAAACTAGTATCTAGCAGCCTTGCGTTCCTTTCACTTTCTGTTAGCACAGTTCTTTCCTAGAAATCAGAGCAGATGTATTTGCAGCAAGCTGGCCATACCAGAGTCATTTCTAAACATTAACTTTTGCCTGAAGTATATTGTATTTGGGAGCCCGAAACAGCGGACAAATTCTCTACCTAACAAAAATTATGCATACCCAAACTCATCTTCAAAACGCAAATCACTTTCGAAACAAAGTATCTCAATTGGCAATGATTAACTTTTCTAACATTTAATATTCTGTCCAAAGAGGACATGGTTATCTGTGATTATATCTGGGTACCGGAATTGTGGATGACAATGTTTTCAAATTTTTCTACATTTTAATCAAATCAATGCATGCATTTTTGTGGGAAGTGTTTTGTTTTGGATTTGGAGATGAATCTTTATGTATTTTTCTTTTTAGTGTGGCTAGCTCTCCCAAAGTTCATTGCCTCTTTTTATCTTCCATTCTGAGAGGGTCTCAGGCATCACCTGAGCCAGCCAGATTTTTAACGCAGCTGGTTGTAGCACATAGACTAACTTTATTGCCTTGTCCAGCTGTAATTTAGGAGAGACCTAAAATCTGTTGAATCAGATACCCAGGGGCAACTCTGAAAGGGAGGGGCTCACCAGGCTTATTGCGCTAGTCAGAAAGAAAGCAAAATGACTGAGCGCAGCCAAGATACACCAAGGGTGACACTTTTATATAGGGATCAGCAATTTAATTTGTCTTTGCATTTTATGAATTGCAGGCAGAGATGTATTTGCAGAGAAATACATGGGCATTTTTGAAAGCGATTAATTAAGCATGCAATTTATATGAAAACAATTTACTGCAGGACATTATCAGGGCACCCAAAATGCACATGCAATTTCCTTGCCTTCTAATTTGTAGACATAATTTATTTTGATTGTGCAATTAGGAAAAAAGACCTTTATTAATTTTGGTGCAAGTCTAAAGAACTAAGACCAATTTAGCGACGAAAGAGTCGGCCTTAATGTAAAAAGGGAAGGTGTGGCCTTGGGCTCTGTCCTAGCGGATAAGTGTTCTGAATCCAAAGCCCTGGAATCACATGTATTTCTGTTCCTTTCTTCAACAGGTCATTTAACCACTCTGAGCTCCAGCTTTTTTATATATACACATAAAACAGAGCTGGAAAGATCCCTCCTCCCGGATTAGCATTTTATGGCAGGTTTGGAGGGTCTGTCCCACCAGTTTGCCTCTTACTCGTGGCAGGCTGCCCCATAATGGGCAACACTATGTGGCCTAGGCCCTCCCCAGCCTCACCTTCAAGTTACAGGCCATTCCATTACCTGCAGCAAATCCTCCATAGTGCACTTGCCCGCGGACCCCCTGACCCCACGCTTGCAGGTGCCCAGAATGAAGGCAGACAAGAGCCCGCATTGGATTTTCATTTTACCAGAAGCAAATTTTCAAGATGGAAATGGAGCCCATGCCCCTATTAGCCTAGTCCTACAACAAACTAAAAAATCAGTCCAAGTCATCAAAATTTTACTAGTTATCTTCAAATCATAAAGCCCCTGAAGGGGTGGGTGATTTTTAGGATTTGGAGAAAACTATCGAATCCTCACAGAAAAATCTCTGGAGGCCCGCCAACAGTGAAGAACGAGCTCGTGGGCTTCTGGTCACCACCCCTTTACCCCACACCCATCAAACACAGAAAGGGGGTGTATTAGTCCATTTTCACTCTGTTGATAAAGACATACCCGAGACTAGGAAGAAAAAGGGGTTTCATGGACTTACAGTTCCACATGGCTGGGGAGGCCTCACGATCATGGTGGAAGGCAAGGAGGAGCTAGTGACATCTTCCACGAATGGCGGCAGGCAAACAGAGAGCTTATGCAGAGGAACTCCTCTTTTTAAAACCATCAGATCTCCTGAGACTTATTCATTATTGCAAGAACAGCATAAGAAACACCTGTCTCCATGATTCAATTACCTCCCACTGGGTCCCTCCCACAACACGTGGAAATTGTGGGATTAAACAATTCTAGAAGAGATTTGGGTGAGGACATAGCCAAACCATATCAAGGGGTAAAGGGACCAAGGAAGTGGATATGCACTAGGCATCACACTAGAGTGCCTCCCTATGTTCTGTCACTCCAGGGCCAGGACAGCCCCATAAAAAGCTGGTATGTTGATCGGCCGTGGTGGCTTACACCTGTAATCCCAGCACTTTGGGAGGCCAAGGTGGGTGGATCACCTGAGGTCGGGAGTGCGAGACCAGCCTGACCAACATGGAGAAACCCATCTCTACTAAAAATACAAAATTAGCCAGGCGTGGTGGTGCATGCCTGTAATCCCAGCTACTTGGGAGGCTGAGACAGGAGAATTGTTTGAACCCAGGAGGCAGAGGTTGTGGTGAGCTGAGATCTTGCCATTGCACTCCAGCCTAGGCAACAAGAGGGAAACTCCGTCTCAAAAAGCTAGTATGTTTATTCCCACTTTGCAAATGAGAAACCGGAGCTCAGAAAGGCTAGCAGGAATCCAGTTCCGATTGACTGCAGAACCTAGGCTCTTTCCACTCCACCACTCAAGCTGTGGGCTCCTCTAGAAATACAGAGAGGCCATGTGGTCCTTTTCCACTTGTGAGCCTTCCTTTTGGGTGACTGAGCCTTAAAAAGCCATTTTACCTATGTTCTGAATTCCCATGACACTTAGCCTGTGTTTGCTAAGTGTTAGCAAACTTAGTGATGGGTTAGTCTTTGACCTGTCCTTGGTGTTTGATAAACCACCATTTTTATAATCATATCAGTGGCAGTTGATCATTTCCATAGTACATACACAATAGTTATTTATATATGTAACCCAGACTTTTCCAGTGTGGGCTCACAACATAAAGTTACATTTTTCTTTCATATACAAATTACAATCCCACAAAATCTCCACTTATCCAGATTAGCAGAAAATCTGAGCATTCCCCTTTTCACATGAAACAGCTCCCTCCTCGGTATGATCAAAACTCCCAAGTGTGCTCACTCAGTCCTCAGATTCAGTCTGGGTTCTCTTGTTTTAAGGGTAAATGTGGATGGTGTGAGCAAGCCACAGGAAGTGCCTCCTTCACGGCCAATGTTGACACTATTACCAAATCAGGAATGTGCCACTGGAAATTGGAAACGGGCACTGGAATAACCTGGGAATGAGAATAATGCCCATTGGCTGCCACTGTTGCTGTTGCTTATGCTGGCATTCTAATGTCATTTACAGTCCATTTTAATGCCTTTCCAGGGGGGACACAATGTCACCACCCAAACCAAAGAGGTTCCCGAAGCTGACACCCTCAATGCCCTCTGCCTGAGTAGCTCCTTGGACCCTACCCCAAGATCACCAATAGAGGGCCCCACCAATCCCAACCTGGAGTTGCAGTTGTTGCATTCTTAGCTCTTTCAGCTCATCCATTGTTTTCCCCAAGGCAGACCATATCCTGGATCAGGATGTCTAGTATCAGCCAGAAACTGTCCCCAGAAACAGTTCACTTGCCCTTGTGTTGTGTTGGGGTCACTCATTCACACTCCTTCCTCCCTTAGGGCAATTTCCTCTCAGATCTTCTGCTGACCTTCCCTGTTCTCTGACCTAGAGAGGTATGTAGGTTAGGTAATTAGGTACCCCAGTTCATCAGAACTTCCAAAGGCTCCTGGGACACCTTGTAAATTCACGGAAAGACATTAAAGTGGAGTGGGGTTTTGCCAGATATGGAAATATCTTAAAGGGGTCACTTAGAAGTCCTTCCCAGAACAAAGTAAGACTGCCCAGGAGTGAATAAATGTTGCCCTCTAAAGAAAGAAAATTGCCTATAATTTTAAAATGACATTTGGCCAAGTTATTAAAAAGTCAATAAATAGAGTTAAAGTCCTGTCTGCCTGGGCACCCTATAGATAAACCTTCTTCTGTTTAGGGCTATTTAGAGCACATATTCATCAGGATATAAAAGGTATGTGTCCCCAGTTCTCCTAAGTGTATTATAATACAAATAAGAACTATCCCAATCACAGTAATGATATTACACATGACTCACGGGCTGCCTACAGTTACACTGTACTAGAAGCTATTATCTTATTTAATCATCACAATCACCTTACAAGGCAGGATATTACTATCATTTTCACATTACCAGTGACAAAACTTGAGCTCGAGGAGGTTAAGTGACAAACTAATAAATGGCAGAGCTGTACCCTGAACCCACAACTGTCAGACCTCATAAGTCTGTTTTCTTGATAATCTGTTAGTTTTGAGTTAGAAACAACCAATTTGGATAGAAACATTTATTGCATCCAAAAGCTGCATGACTTTTGGCAAAATACATTTTCTTTGATCATCTATTTCCTTTATATAACTAATAATGACCAACTTCCAGGGTTTTGTGAGGGGGAAAAAAGTGCAATAATGTGAAAAGAACTACGTAAATCATAAAACGCACAAAATATGACTGATATTTTTAATTTGTCTCTTGGTAACCAGGGCAGCAACATGATGAAAATAGACCCTGGAAATCTTGATGACAGTAGGCGTCACTTTGATGGCAAAGGATGATTGCCTTCATGCCCTGACAACCTGGGGAGACAGGAGGAAGATGCTTCTGACACACCTAAGACATTGTAGTAGATATCCGTCACTTGTGGCTGCCAAGATTTTTGATAATTCTCCAAATGGGGAATCCTACCTTCTCAACATAGACTCAAAAAACCAAAAAAGCTATTTCCTAACCCTCTTTGTTAGAGAACAGACTTGTGATGTAGATACCATCACTCAGACCCACCCAAATGAGACTGATTCTGAAGCAATATGAGAGGAGTGGTGGAAGATGACAGGTCTATTTTGCTGGTACTTTTGGCAAATTTCTGGAGGTGTTGGTGGTTCTGGCAGCATGATTTGGGGGTAAGGGAACGACAAAAACACCCTGATGGCAGCAGATAAACCTGGCTCTGGGGTTGATGGTGGCGGAGACCCCCTCTCCAGGCCAGTTCTGCAGTGTGGTTCTGAAATGCAAGCTCAGCCAAGACGCTGTTCAGCCTTCCAGTGATCCTCTGGGCTTCCTAATATGCTTAAATAAATTCATTTCTGCTTGAACCTGCTAAAGACAATAGTGTTGTCTGCAACTAAGAACTAAAGCAGCACTTATAGCTTCTCCCCTACCAATTATGCAAGGGAAGAGTAATTGTTTGAAGAAGACTGACAGGTTTGCTTCATTTGGGATGGGCCAACTCAGCTGCTGCCAAAGGGAGTTCTCTGGCAGGTGATAAAGTTGCTGACAATGTGAGTGAAGACAACAGAAGCTACCTAGTAAGTGCCAATCAATGCACAGATAGGCAACCTGGACTGGTTGTTGGACACACATTTTCTAATCTATATGGGCATCCTTAAAGATAAGTAATATTACTACCACACTACAGTGAAGACATCTGGAGCTCAGGGAGGTTAAGTGAATTGTGGAGAAACAGCCACAGTTAGTATAGAAGCCTGTCTTCATAGAAAGCCCCTCTGGCTGCAAAGACATAAGAATAATACAACAGACTTTGGAGACTCGAGAAAGGGTAGGAGTGGGGTGAGGGATAAAAGTCTATAAATTGGATACAGTGTATACTGCTCAGGTGATGGGTGTACCACAATTTCAGAAATCACCACTAAAGAACTTATTCGTGTAGCCAAAC
>NW_012110030.1:1355395-1357247 GCF_000951045.1 Mandrillus leucophaeus | reverse complement strand
ACTTTTGGCAAATTTCTGGAGGTGTTGGTGGTTCTGGCAGCATGATTTGGGGGTAAGGGAACGACAAAAACACCCTGATGGCAGCAGATAAACCTGGCTCTGGGGTTGATGGTGGCGGAGACCCCCTCTCCAGGCCAGTTCTGCAGTGTGGTTCTGAAATGCAAGCTCAGCCAAGACGCTGTTCAGCCTTCCAGTGATCCTCTGGGCTTCCTAATATGCTTAAATAAATTCATTTCTGCTTGAACCTGCTAAAGACAATAGTGTTGTCTGCAACTAAGAACTAAAGCAGCACTTATAGCTTCTCCCCTACCAATTATGCAAGGGAAGAGTAATTGTTTGAAGAAGACTGACAGGTTTGCTTCATTTGGGATGGGCCAACTCAGCTGCTGCCAAAGGGAGTTCTCTGGCAGGTGATAAAGTTGCTGACAATGTGAGTGAAGACAACAGAAGCTACCTAGTAAGTGCCAATCAATGCACAGATAGGCAACCTGGGCTGGTTGTTGGACACACATTTTCTAATCTATATGGGCATCCTTAAAGATAAGTAATATTACTACCACACTACAGTGAAGACATCTGGAGCTCAGGGAGGTTAAGTGAATTGTGGAGAAACAGCCACAGTTAGTATAGAAGCCTGTCTTCATAGAAAGCCCCTCTGGCTGCAAAGACATAAGAATAATACAACAGACTTTGGAGACTCGAGAAAGGGTAGGAGTGGGGTGAGGGATAAAAGTCTATAAATTGGATACAGTGTATACTGCTCAGGTGATGGGTGTACCACAATTTCAGAAATCACCACTAAAGAACTTATTCGTGTAGCCAAACACCACCTGTTCCCCAAAAAGCTATGGAAATAAAAATAATAAATCAATAAAAAGCCCCTCTGCTTTCACACACACCATTCTTCCCCTGTCACACTCTGGGATGGAGTGTGGATTTAGACCCAAGAATTTCCAGGTGCCTGAGGATCAACTTCCTCCCAAAGAAAGACAGAAACCACCTGCTTTAAAAGATTTATCTACTGTTGTCTAATGACTCTAAAAACAACTAGCTCTCAATATTTTGTTATCCATATAGGACATTTCTCACAAGCAGGTTTATTTAATCTGAAAGAATAAAGATTGATTTTCCTGTTACTCGTTCTAGTGATTTTACGTATTTAAATTACAAACTTTTCTAAGAGGTGACTCTATATAATGAAAGGTAAGAGGCATCTATTTAAGGGCCAAAGTATTCAACAGTTAGTGGAGATGATGTTTAAAAATACCATTTTTTGAGGTTTTTTAAAATTTTTTTCTAATTTTGAGGAAAATGGGAGTGAAAAAGTCAGAAGTGTGTTTTGTTTTACCATGAAACACAGGTACAATGAAAACACAGGGACTCACTAAGTAGAAGACACCAAAGGAGATTCAGAAAGGAAGTCGGCTCTCCCCAACCCGGCTCCACCCCCCGCCACCCTCTGTGCCACGCCACGGCAATGGCTCTGTGAAAGGTGCAACCCCCTAGCTTCGTGTCTCCACTTTTATTGCCTTTATTTTGGGAGAAGAAAGTTACTTACTGTTTAACAAGAAAACTTTGCCCAGGTCAAATAAGATATCTTGGGGAAATAAAACCAACCATTCCACAGTACAATCATTTTGACAGGAATCCTCAAAGTAGGTCATCCATTTCTTACAGTTTAAGAATCTGTAAATCCCACAATATTCATGTAAAAGGGAAGTTTATGAAGTATGTTACATTAATAGGATCCATTGCCTTGATTCTGAGATGTCATACCTTTTCAAATGCTCCATTGTATTATCAACAGCTTCTTAGAGACAAAGCAAAAAAGAAACCGTATTTAAAATGAACA